>NC_045974.1:4754151-5096788 GCF_010909765.2 Amblyraja radiata
AACTAAGTCCCATACAGCGATGTATAACGCAGTTGGAAACCATTTTTTTTCCACAATTGAGCCTCTCCTGTGTTAAATATCGGGAAGAAGCGTGCATGTGCCTGATCCTGCTCTACAAAACAGGCTTTGTATTGACGATGAACTTGGAGGACTTTGACAAAGAGTGAGAATTTTTCTGGCTATTTCGTGGAGTGAGATCCTCCGAGACATCGAGACCCAACGACTGCAGCAGGACCAGATTCTGCTTGCTGTTACTGTGGGCGTGCGTCCCTTTCATCTTTTTCACTCTTTTTGAATATCTTTGAGGATTGGAAAAACATCTGACAATCACTTTGATTACTTCCCATCAGTGCAGCAAGGAATTGTGAGGATTGTCTTTGAGAGGGTGAGGGGGTTTGTTACGGTTCTCTGTAAGTCAATCTTAAAAAATTTTAAGTTCCACTGAGGTTACATGTTTCGTCTTCTGTTCAAGTTCCATTGGAGTCATGAGTTTCCTGTTCAGTTCAGTATCAATAGACAATAGACAATAGGTGCAGGAGTAGTCCATTCTACTGCCTATCTGGTCGACTTGTAGGCAACTATCAGCTAGCAAGAGGTAGTAGTCAAAGATGACATTGGTAGGAAAAAAAATCACAACTTGGTGTAATACTGTTGTGCTTCATTTGCAGCGTTTCAGAAAATCTAATTTTACCTTTTCAATTGATAGTCTGGATGTTGTGCACAGTTTGCTGTTGGCTCTTTCGAATTGCCCAATTCATCTGCAATACTGTTGTGATTCCCACCCAGATTGATGGACTATGATGTGGTCAACAGCAGTAAATAGTTTTGTGTACTTTGAGCTAGGTTAGCATGCCACTATCATGTCCTTGCCTTGCTTGGTAGGCGCACATGCTTAACAACACATTCTTGTGCAGGTTAGCTGCTTTCCACATATTGAAATGGCTGCTCTGCAATTTTCTGCCTGTTCTGTCATTAAAGCTGTTTTGATCATTTAGCTTTGTCAGCTCAATGTAAGTTCAGTTCTGATACTTTTGGGCAATGTTGTTAAAAAGTAATTAAGATGTGCACTTAATAAAATGGTGGTAGCTGTGAATAAAATTAATCAAATATGTAACGATAATTCAGTTGAAAGATATCTGAACAGACATATTGGAGTTTTGCACAATTTATTCCAAATAAATAGTTAATTATGTTCAATTCAAAATGTTAAATTCTTAATTATGGGTCAAGGTTACACACATAGTTGAACAGCTAATACATGTATAAACAAAAGTCTTGCATTAGCTGTTCAACTGGAATCAAGATTTTATTAAGAATATTATGGATCCTATATTGGAACAGTAAATTACCACTGAGCAGCATAATCCTGAATCCCCTGACATCAGTCTGAAGAAGGGTCTCGACCCGAAACGTCACCTATTCCTTCTCTCCAGAGATGCTGCCTGTCCCGCTGAGTTAAGGGCCTGTCCCACTTACGTGACCTTGGCTCGCAAATTACGCGACCTCGTGGTTGTTTGAGGCGTACGGGCACCGTATGGCCGCGCGGGGCCGGTCCCACTTAGAAGCACGGAGTTGTGTGGGGCTGGTCCCGACATCACGCGGGGCTCCGAAATTCTTGCAGTGGCCGAAACCTTCGCGCGCCAACGGCCTGTCGGCATGCAGGCGCATTGCGGTCGTACGCAGCATCTTGACGGCGTACGCAGCGTCTTGACGGCGTACGCCTAGCGCGTGGTGTTGCGCGATGACGTCACCGCCCGGCGTGGCGTTGCGTGATGTCGTCACCACCCGACGCCCAAATTCAGTTGGCCTGCCTCCTGCCCAGCTGATTGGTAAGCATGACGCAAATGACGTCACGCGCGAACTTTGCGTGAACTCCGCTTCCGTTTGGTCGCGCCAAACGCACGCAATCGCATGCAAGTGGGACAGGCCCTTTTAGTCCAGCATTTTGTGGCTGCGGTGGGAGATTGTAACCTTCACGTGGTCCACCCTGTCTCGACTAATGTAATCAACCCAACGTGCACAAACAAATAGATCAAATCGAACAAGTTGACCTACAACTTGAGGCTGTGCACGCCATACGCAAGAAGAAGATGTTGTGTCTATCTTTGATTTAAACCATCATCTGCAGTTCTTTCCTACACAAATTCAATTTTCATGATACATTTGTGAATCTGAACTCAAATTAATGAACCTGGTGTAAAAGCCAGCGTTCAGTCATACAGCTGAAACTATCTGAAACTACCTAGACCGCCAGGATTTTGTTTGTTGATTTTAGCTCTGCATTCAACACCATTGTGCCAGTTACCGCACTCCAAACTTTCCGAGTTGACTGTGCCTGAACCGTTCTGTCGATGGATCACCAGCTTCCTGACAGATAGGAAGCAGCATGTGAGGCTGGGAAAGCACATCTCGGACCCGCAAACCCTCAGCATAGGAGCACCGCAAGGCTGCGTACTCTCTCATCTCCTTTACTCTCTGTACACCAACGACTGCACCTCCACAGACTTTTGTCTACCTTCGATTTTCCAGCATCTGCAGTTCCTTCTTGAGCTACATGTCTCTAAAACAAGTCCACCGATTATTTGGTAAGGAGACGAAACAGCATAATGTACACCCAATGAGGTACCACCAAAGCCCGAAAGACTGTTCAAGACTTAATTCCTCTCAAACGTCAACCACCATTTAGCTTCCTAATTTCTTGTTGTTTATTTGCATGCTTATTTTATCCATTTTAAGAAACTGCATACTCAAACCCTTTTGTTTCTTGTGATTTAAAACTTAAACGTTTAATCACTGAATGATAACTTTTAACATACGCTAAACTGTTGGTGCGTGGCAAGGAAATGAATGTTTGTTTAAATGTCTAATTGCTGGGAAATTCAGAAGGATGACATCAAAAGTACTATGTGCCTTTCAACTGATCTCACAAGGCAAAAACATTTATTCTGCATGAAGGGAAATCAAAAATTGGGATCAAAGACGATGCTTCATGAGAAAGGGAATCTGGTTGCAGGAATTTGACCAGGACTGTGATAGTTAAAGATTGGGCTAAGTAATAGAAACATAGAAAATAGGTGCAGGAGTAGGCCATTCGGCCCTTCGAGCCTGCACCGCCATTCAATATGATTATGGCTGATCATCCAACTCAGTATCCCATCCCTGCCTTCTCTCCATACCCCCTGATCCCTTTAGCCACAAGGGCCACATCTAACTCCCTCTTAAATATAGCCAATGAACTGGCCTCAACTACCTTCTGTGGCAGAGAATTCCACAGATTCACCACTCTCTGTGTGAAAAATGTTTTCCTCATCTCGGTCCTAAAAGACTTCCCCCTTATCCTTAAACTGTGACCCCTTGTTCTGGACTTCCCCAACATCGGGAACAATCTTCCTGCATCTAGCCTGTCCAATCCCTTAAGAATTTTGTAAGTTTCTATAAGATCCCCCCTCAATCTTCTAAAATCTAGCGAGTACAAGCCGAGTCTATCCAGTCTTTCTTCATATGAAAGTCCTGCCATCCCAGGAATCAGTCTGGTGAACCTTCTCTGTACTCCCTCTATGGCAAGAATGATCAGATAGGGTTTAATATGATAGCATATTGATAGACAGTGAGAAACGGAAGGCAGGTATCGTGGTCAATTACCCGAGTCCTCCCGTCACAACCCATTCCCACCTCTTCGCCCTCCTCCTTCCCCTTTTACCAATTAGTCTGACACACACACACACCAAGTACTCTAAAGCAGTTAGTTCCCAGTCTTGGTAACATTACAACTACATCTTTATAGCTTTGTACATCTTTGAATTTCTTATCTCAGGGATATTTGGGTGTTATACGTCATTAAATATGTTCAAGACTGAAACAGATAGGTTTTTGGACTCCTGCTGCATCAAGTGTTATAGGGACCAGGCAGCTAAATGGAGCTGACGTTAAAACTAAACATCAGACCAGCTAGGATATTATTGAGTAGCAGAGTTATCTTGGGAGAAGTCATGGCCTCACCCTGTTTCTATCTCCTACACAATGTCTTTCATATCAAAATTGTATCTCTGAAATTTTGTACTTAAATTATTTTCAATTATATTTAATAATTAATGCTGGTGAACAACTGGAATATTGAACATGCGATTCCAGCAAGATTGTAAAAGAATTGGAATACAAAATTGACTACAAGTAGGAATGTTTGCGTCCATGATTTCTTGACAGGATAACCCAGCAAGTTGTGTGTCATAAGTTAAAAGCAGACGACCAAAGCATGTTATCCACAATAGGGAATTGGAGCACTGAGCTGCTTGGGGAACTTTTATTTAAGTAAGCAGGGATAGATGTGAAAGCAATGAAAATATACGATGTAATAAATAAAATTATAGAACCAGAAATGCACTGGCTTCAGCTCCAGGGAGGCTTCTTGCTTAAACCACTTTAGTCTTGATCTAGTGGCAGCAAAATTCAGCAACATTCCAAGCCTTAAACACCTGTTTTTATTATGAAAAGCTGGGCCTGCAGCAAGAGAGACAGAGAGACAGGAAGAGAGCTATAAAGGAGATGTCGGAGATCATTAGCACATGTGTTGGGGGGGGGGGGGGAGGGGGGGCGGTTGGAATTGATGCATGAAGGTGTTTTAGACAATAGACAATAGGTGCAGGAGTAGGCCATTTAGCCCTTCGAGCCAGCACCGCCATTCAATGTGATCATGGCTGATCATGCCCAATCAGTACCCCGTTCCTGCCTTCTCCACATATCCCCTGACTCCGCTATTTTTAAGAGTCCTATCTAGCTCTCTCTTCATCCAGAGAATCCAGAGAACCTGCCTCCACCTGAGGCAGAGAATTCCACAGACACAGTTTTAACGCAATGAGGTGCAGAGAGACACACAAGAAGAGATAGGTAAAAAAACATACCAAAGTGTCGCCTAGACAATAGTCTGAAGGAGCCATATTTGAGGAATTACATCAGAGCATGCATGGCTGGCCCACAAACGCCACATATGCAATTTGTAAATATTAGTGCCGAGACAATTTTCCAAGGTGGTATCATTCAATCATTACAATTGCGCTCCAGTCTGGAAATCACCTAATTTTCATTCACATTACGGTGCGTACATATATTAAGGTCATCATAAATTCAATGTGTTTTCCTTCTGCATTGAGAAAAATATACTTCAAAGGCAGTTTTAAATATTAATTCTCATTTTTACTTCCTGATCAATGCAGGTAAATTAATGTTTGTCAAGACCTGTTTGTCTCAATTGGTTCTTTAGTGAAGGACCTAATGATAGAATGTGATTTAAATGTTCACATGAGAGTGCCACTTCAGAGGTGATAAATGGGTAGGTGTGAATTATAAGGCAACAATTGAGTGGAAGTGATAATTTCAAAACCTCGGTAGTTTTATATTCATTTTCCAGACCAATAAATGATAATATTCTGTTAACTTTTCCATTTATTTGCATATCACATACTAGCCTTACCACTTGCCAAAAAGAATCATCATTTTAATTTTGATAGACAAGAATTGTATTCAGTTCCTCATTCTCGCTACACCTTTGGTTTGTTGGCATTTCCGGGGTTTATTTAGTGGATTTTTTCATGACTTTTCAGAGTAATTCTTTAAGTCTTGGTCATTTCCTTGTTCTTGTTGGATCTTCTAGTTCTGACTGAAGGGAATCAATATTTGGCATCTTCTGCGTTTTATGGATACATTCTTTTTATGTCTCTTGTGGATTAAAATGCTCAAATTTTCTTTCTTGACTAATTTTCTCAATTACCTGGTCCGGCTCAGCGGACTTCTGAAATGCTCCCAATATTCAGGCTAATAGCCCTGTTGCACGGTACGAGTTCATTCCAAGTTTTAAAAAAAAAATCAAACTCGTGGTAAGCACGGAGAATGAACGTAGCGGGTACGTCGGAGCTCGGGGACGTCTCTTAGCGTTAACGGCAGGTAGTCGGGAAGACACGCTAACGACAGGTAAGCACGGGAAGACTCGTGAAGATTTTTCAACATGATGAAAAATGTCCACGAGAGCCCCGAGTACCGACGAGTGGCCAATACCATAAATCTCCGAGTTCGAATCAGGGCAAACTCGGGAGAACTCTTGGAATGAACTTGTACCGTGGGACAGGGGTTTTACTGCTATCTGTGGCAACTTAAAAAGCCCCTGCCTTATTTGAATATTGTCTTTCATTTCTCCCATCACAAAACAGATAAACCACTTTTCCATTGGTGTTTTTGTGTTTTTGTGTTTTAAACAAACACCATTTCTGAAAATCATGCATTATTCCTTATCTTTACGATAAATGGTATGACGGTTAAGGTTGGTCTTAAAAGAAAATGTTACAATCCACAGGGAGTACGAGAATGAGTACTTCGAAAGAGCAATAATTGCTTATTTTTTAGGGATTTTCATACTTTATTGCTATAATTTGATCTAATAATTAGCATTGTTTTCTTTCTACACATAATGTTGGATGGAAAGTTTATGCATCATTTTTATTTTTTATTAATAAAAATAGTTTAGTTTTACTGTTACGTGTACCAAGTTACCGTGAAAAGATTTTTGTTGCGTGCTAACCAGTTAAAGCGGAAAGACTATATATGATATATCCACAGTGTACAGATATATGATAAAGGGAACAACATTTAGTACAAGATAAAGTCCAGTAAAGTCTGATCAAAGACAGCGCAAGGGTCTCCAATGAGGTAGATAGTAGCTCAGGAACTCATGATACTAGCATGGATAGCAGGTTGGCTGGATGGCAGAAGACAAAGAGTGGCAATAAAGGGGGCTTTTTCTGGTTGGCTGCCAGTGACTAGTGGAGTTCCACAAGGGTCGGTTCTGGGGCCGCTACTCTTCACTTTGTATATTAATGATTTGGACGAGGGGATTGAAGGCTTTGTGGCCAAGTTTGCGGATGATATGAAAATAGGTGGAAGGGCAGGTAGTGTAGAGAAAGCTGGGACTCTGCAGAAGGACCTGGACAGGTTGGGAGAATGGGCAGAGAAGTTGCAGATGGAATACAGTGTAGCCAAGTGTGAAGCCACGCATTATGGTCATAGGAATAAAGGCGTAGACTATTTTCTAAATGAGGAGAGAATCCAGAAATCGGATGTGCAAAGGGACTTGGGAATGCTGGTGCAGGATTCCCAAAGAGTTCATCTGCAAGTTGAAGCGGTAGTAAAGAAAGCAAACTCAATGCTAGCATTTATTTCAAGAGGGCTTGTATACAAAAACAGGGATGTAATGCTGAGGTGTTCGCCCATCAGTCTGAAGAAGGGTTTCGGCCCGAAATGTCGCCTATTTCCTTCGCTCCATAGATGCTGCTGCACCCGCTGAGTTTCTCCAGCATTTTTGTGTACCATGTAATGCTGAGGCTCTGGTCTACAAGGCACTGGTCAGGCTGCATTCGGAATTTTGTGAGCAATTTTGGGCACCATGTCTGAGGAAGGATGTGCTGGCTCTGGAGAGGGTCCAGAGGAGGTTTACAAGAATGATCCCAGGAATAAGTAGGTTAACCTATGATGAGCATTTGTTGGCACTGGGCCTGTACTCGCTGGAGTTTAAAAGAATGAGGGGTGACCTCATTGGAACATACAGAATAGTGAAAGGTTTGTATAGAGTGGATGTGGAGAAGATGTTTCCTCTAGTGGGAGAGTCTAGGACTAGAGGTCATAGCCTTAGAATTAAAGGACATTCTTTAAGGAAGAAGATGAGAAGAAATTTATTTAGTCAGAAGGTTGTGAATCTGTGGAATTCTTTGCCACAGGCTGCTGACGAGGCCCAGTCGGTGGATATTTTTAAGGTAGAGATAGATAGATTTTTGATTAGTACGTGTGTCAGAGGATATGGGGAGAAGGCAGGAGAATGGGGTTAGGAGAGAGAGAGATAGATCAGCCATGATTGAATGGCAGAGTAGACTTGATGGGCCGAATCGGATGTCGTACTTACTCTTGCCCTTGGCACAATCGCTGCTGCAGCAACACTTCAGTTTCTTACGACAATAGGTAGAAGGGAACGTTGTGACATGTGTGCCACATCCAACCCAGGAAGAATACATTCTAGTTAATATGTTAATGTTCATTTTGAAGATCTTATCTGGAGACATGCCATCTGGGCCAACAGCAGTGTGCTTTTTAAAACCGTCAATAGCCATTAGCTTAACCCCTGCAGTAAAAGGTTGTTAATATTAGCCTTATGGGCCTGTCCAACTTACGCGATTTTTTTCGGCGACTGCCAGCACCCGTCGTAGATCGTTGCACGTGGCCGAAAACTTCCAACATGTTGAAAATTCAGCGGCGACCATAAAGACGCTACGGCTCTTTGGGCGACTGAGGAGACGACTCACGACCATACAGGCGACACCCTGGCGACATGTCTCGGGGTGAAGCCTGTATAGACGTGAGTAGTCGCCCATAGAGTCGTACCTTGTTCTGGCCGCCGCTGGATTTTCAACATGTTGAACATTTTTGGCGACCTGCAACGACCTATGACGGGTGCTGGCAGTCGCCGAAAAAGTCGCATAAGTTGGACAGGCCCATTATTATTAAGAATGGCAACAAAATGAAATTTAAATTGTTTCTCTGACTATCTAATGCAATGGGACAACTCACATCTGCAGGCATCTCTTGCTGTTTTGGCCCACTGCAAGCCTGCGATGAAGGCATAAACAAACTGTTTGGATTACAAAAAGTTCTTTGAAATGAAACCCTGTCACAACCCATGGAGAACCTTTAAAGCTTAATGTTGAGCTTTTGATTATAGTTAGAAATGAGAGAAAATAGATGCGGGGGGAGGCCATTTGGCCCTTTGAGTCATTCATTGTGATCGACACTGATGTCATGGATCATGTCCTCAATTCATCCCTCTCTAATGGCTAGAAGGGTCTTAATTTATCAATCATCCTGCTGCTCTGGATTTTATAGAGGAAAGGCTCATTTCAAGCAATTGTCAATATCAAACAAAGACACCTTTCATAATGTTATTTATCATCCAAGGTAAGTTATTCATGTTGGATTCCTGCATGATTTTCTCGCCCTCAGAATCCTTCCTGCCAGCTTATTCTAAATGGTGCATGTAAAGGTACAGAAATAGCACCAGAAGGTGGTTTTGTTGCTCTGAAGCTGCGGCATTCTGGGATACTCTTGACAGCATCATTAATCTCCCAAATCCCCAGTGATTGGGAATTAATTGTACGGCAGGCAGTCTTAGAAGAAGAAAATGAGTGGAACTAACTTGAATTTTCCAACATTGTTCATTAATTCCTACCTGTTACCACGTCAACGTTTCAACTTTCTCTTTTGAACTCCATGACAGAACCAGAGCACAATTTTCATTTTGCCGATGACGTGTGACTGTAGATTGAATCTTTTGGTTTAAATCAATTAAGAATGAAAAACTCCCAAGCGCCAACAACAATTTTTGTTCCTTTTGCTATTTTTCCACAGCAATAAATCCTTAATCCTAAACCTTCTTCATCCGACGAATGTGCTGATAGGTTAATTATATCTTATATTTTATCTATAATGGAACCCCCGTTTCCCTAAAGAATGAGGACATCTCCGATGACCTGCTATGGAACATCTCATTTGGGCGCAGATGCGGCGTAGACGGAGGAATTGGGAGTGGGGGATGGAGTCTTTACAGGAAGCAGGGTGGGAAGAAGTGTAGTGTGGGCGACGAGATCTAGATATTAATGAAGTTAGTGAGTTCTGCATGGAACAGTGATTGTTCTGAATCTTTGTAGAGTACATCAAACAATCCCTGTTCCAGGCGTACACTGGCCCAATCGTTCCCCTTCACCTCCTTGCCCCTCCCCCTCCTTTTGAGGTTGAGGTACAGCGAGCTGGTGAGCCCGTGTAAGTTTGGCCACCAGTCTAGGCAGATGTTGGGCTCCTTCGTTGGCCGTGATGAACTCACGGATCTCCTCCACTGGAACGAGTGGAGTGGCGTCCGGGGGGAGCGGGAACATCCGTTGACTCATTGTCCGAGGAGTCTCCTTCCACCCGCTCACTGCGGATGGAGTCACCATCTCCATCTCCGGACACACCCTCAGTGCTCGAGACTCCCGCCCCACCCTATGCAGCAGTTGCCTCTGCCCCACCCGCTGGTCTCTCCTCCACCTCAGTCCCAACCCTGGGACCTGTGGCAGAGGGGCCTTCCCCCCCGATGTACCTGGGGAGTCAAGACCATCGACAGTCTATCCCTATCCCCAGTTGGTCTGCACAGGTTTTGAGAACTTGACCGGGTCATACCATCAGGTCCAGGAGCTTTCTGGATACATGCGATAGTACATGATAATATGGCTAGCCAGAGCTATCTCTACTAAGATATGGTGGTGCTGAAATGTACAAACGTCAAGTACTTAATCTTTGTCAATAAAACATTGCTTCTTTCACAATCATTAAATCCCGTGTATTTGTTATTATATCACAACTTGACAACAAAGATACATGTTTGAGAGTTCTACACCATGTCAAGCGAGAAAAATCTTTCATATCTTGACCTACTCGACAAGAGGAATATCAGTACCATTCTCAAAAGAATAGCAGTAGTTTGAACTCTGGTAGGTAACTAACTGTAGGTAGTAACCATCCTCAGAATTTTAAACAGGTGGCTGGACAGGCATGTGCACAATGACTCTGACAAAAGCTTTGTCACAGTGTGAGTTTTCAGACGTGTCTTTCCAAATTATATAAATGTCACTATTGTATGTGTACCATCACCATCACCAGCATGTACCAGACCCTCACCACCCCCTGTGTACAAAAACTCGCCACACACTGAGAGGTCTATCATTTTTCAATTAGCTTTATATCTTGAATACATAGAGATATTTCCAGAGCTAATCATATCACAGAACATGGTGCAATTGTAGAGAATAGAATAACAGCCAAGAAGACATTTCAAGGATTATTGGTGAAGGTGCAGATTCAATAGTGACATTTAAATTCTCTGCCTCAGAGTGGAGGCAGGTTCTCTGGATACTTTCAAGCGAGAGCTAGATAGGGCTCTGAAGGATAGCGGAGACAGGGGATATGGGGAGAAGGCAGGAACGGGGTACTGATTGGGGATGATCAGCCATTAACACATTTAATGGTGGTGCTGGCTTGAAGGACCAAATGGCCTCTACTCCTGCACCTATTGTCTATTGTCTATCTATTGTCCAAGAGGGGATGAAATCAGTTAAAACTAGACCAACACTGATCAATTTGCTTATACCTCAAAATACAATTGATATCATTTACAGGCGTGGTAAAGTCAATAAAGGACTATTCAGCACCTTTAGAGATAACTAAAAAAAATCAAAAGTTTGGAACACAAAATAAAAATCACGTCATAATTGTTTATTTTTCCCCACATATTCATTCTCCCTAAATGCAACATCTCACACTTGCTCGGGTTAAACTCAATCAACCATTTCTCCAGTTGATCTGTTTGCCACTGTTTACTTTGGCAGCCTTCCTCACAGACCGTGACCCCAGCAATCTTGATGTCATCAGTAAACATACCAACCAAATCATCAACGTTTACATCCAAGTCATTTATATATTCCTCGAAATGTATTCCCAGATGAAAATTATTCCCAGATGTTCAGTTCTTCACTACTCCCTCCTTAACTTCCTTCCTTTGAAAGTTCACTGGTGGTTCCCCATTTCTTGGGAATACCTGCAGAAATTCCTTAGATATGATCACGCCTGCACAAATTCCGATGGCCGCTGAATGGATTTTGTATCCAGACACCCAGAGACACAACTACATATGGCAGTTCCAATAATTCAATAAACCTGTAAAATGACTCATATAGATAGAAACATAGAAACATAGAAGGTACACAAAAATGCTGGAGAAACTCAGCGGGTGCAACAGCATCTATGGAGCGAAGGAAATAGGCAACGTTTCCAGCATCTGCAGTTCCTTCTTAAACATAGAAAATAGATGCAGGAGGAGGCCATTCGGCCCTTCGAGCCAGCACCGCCATTCATTGTGATCATGGCTGATCGTTCCCTATCAATAACCCGTGCCTGCCTTCTCCCCATATCCCTTGACTCCACTAGCCCCTATCTAACTCTCTCTTAAATCCATCCAGTGACTTGGCCTCCACAGCCCTCTGTGGCAGGGGATTCCACAAATTCACAACTCACTGGGTGAAAAGGTTTTTCCTCACCTCAGTCTTAAATGGCTTCCCCTTTATTCTAAGACTGTTGCCCCCTGGTTCTGGACTCGCCCAACATTGGGAACATTTTTCCTGCATCTAGCTTGTCCAGTCCTTTTATAATGATTATCCTTTTATAATGAATAATCCTTGTTAATAATGCTTATGAAACTACTAAACTAATATCAAAACCTTGCTGGTTCTCTAAATTCCTCTTGCGTGGGGCGTGCACAGCCTAAAGTTGTGGGACAACTTGTTCTATTTGATCTTATTTGATTGTGTAGGCCAGGTTGTTGCATTCGTTGAAACAGGGCGGACCACGTGAAGGTTGCAATCTCCCACCCCCTGGTTCTCTATGTTCCTCTACAGATGGAAGGATGCCATTTTATCTGATCTGCTGCTCTAGACAACAAAGTATTGACTCCAATAATTCAGTCCAGAGGAAATTGGAGGTGGGCAAGAAATATAGACCCATCTAGCAGTGGCCACATCTCATACATTAATACATTTAGAAAAAGGTATTGGTGTGAAACTTCAAATGAGGATAAACAATGAAAGTTGAATGAGACACATTTGCCACTGTCTGGTGATCAGACGTCACATAAACATTTTTGGTTAAAAAACAATATCTTTGTGAACCACTCAATTAGTGAATTTTCATTCATTGGGAAATGCCAAAATGTTATGATCCATTTGTTATTGTATCATTTCAAGCAATTAATGGACTTATGATAATATGTCTCTTGATTATATCTGTTATGTTATTCACATAATAAATTTATTGTATGTTTAAATGAGTCACAAGGCCAACGTTACTCACAGCAGGGAAGACCATGTCCTTGATGTAAATGATAATTAAGCAGTAGTCTGAAATGTTCCATGAATGACAAACAATGTAATTTAAATGCTAAGGACTCACCACGCTATTCATCATTAGTGCTCTGAGCACCTAACCAATGGAATGGAGCTGGTGAACTTCAAAAGCAAAGTTAAAGAACCTGCCCTCGTGATGGATTCACACTAACTTTAAGGTTTTTGTTCTGACATACTTGATTTATCCATAAAAATAACCAAACCATGGTAAAATCGCACTGTTCCGTTTACCAACGTTATAGCGTAGCTGCAGCATTAAGAATCTCACCGCCTACAGCACCTCACAGCTTATGGAAATGTGCACAATACAAGCCTCAATTAAGATGGCTAATTGGAAGTAGCTTTTAAAAAAAATATTCACACTATCAATGACTCATAAGAGTTTTGTATTCAAATTATAACCTTTGCTGCACCAAGGATGCAGTTCTCGAGCAGAATAAGAAAAATTATCTCAGTTCTCAATTATGCAGTTCTCAATTATCTGGCACAAGCTTTTGAAAATCTGAATTCTGCACCTGTGTGCGGGCTTCAAGACCTTTGTGTCAACTGGGATGCAATGTATTGTTGACAATATTATAGCAACATGGAAGTACATGGAAATAAGCAGAAATCTTGACCGGAAAAACATGCTTTGATAAAAGATTGCCTGCAGCAATATTTGAAGGCCAGCCCTTATTAGCCACTCATACCATAGAAGGCACCATATTCTTCCCCATTACACAGACATAGCTAAAATATTATTCTTTCTCGGGTGGGAATGGGATGGAGGAGCAGTGGAGAGAATGAGTGGGCCGATTGTTGCATTCTTTACCATGGGTGTCCATATCTGTCACCACATTGTACCGACATGTGAGGTGGGGTAGCCACTCAATGGACAGGTGATTTATCCTAGTGCTCCCAGCATTGATTTCACAATGTATGAATCTGTGGTTGAGTACATGGTATGATATCTAAAAAATTGTACTAGAGGCTGGGATGGCTCCTGGCATTTCATGGATATAAGGAAATCTCTCTCCAAGTCCGCAGAAAAAATGGCATAGGACTCTGATGAGTGATAATATATGGATTACTATCGGTGCCATGTGCTGGTGAGTGTAGTGATCGGAGGATAGGACAGATGAATGTGTGGCTGAGGATACCTTCTGGGGCCGAGGTGAGGTGGCCTGTCTAAGCAGAGCGGGTTACACCTAAACTGGAAGGGCACCAACTGGGAGGCGGTGCTGGCTCGAAGGGCCGAATGGCCTCCTCCTGCACCTATTTTCTATGTTTCTATAACATTTTAATCTACTGCAGTATATTTTTTTAAAAACATAACCAGAGATCCAATGTGAGAAATAATAGTTAGAGCTATTTATTGGATTCTAAAGCAGGTGCAACCTCATGATAAAGGAAGTTTCAGAGGAGCCATTAGGCCAAGCTGATTTGACTAAGTGTCAGGGACATTATCAATGATGTGGGCATACTCACGAAGATTGCAGCTTTAGGATACCATGTAAAATATCTTATGCAATTTTGAGATTATTGACTATTAATCAATTTACAGCAAAATATTCACTCGGACATGAATATAAAGTGCAATTCCTGTCATCAATGCAAATCAACACCAATTAATTTGGGGTTAAAAAGGGTCTCGACCCGAAACGTCGCCCATTCCTTCTCTCCATAGATGCTGCCTCACCCGCTGAGTTACTCCAGCATTTTGTGTCTACCTTCGATTTTACCAGCATCTGAAGTTCTTTCTTTCACACAAAAAAAAATCACTGCTAACGCAATAAATCGGTGGTCTGGAACAATACTAATCAATGAATGAATGATGTGAGATGATTCTGCTTTCTATCAAAATTCAACTGCAGACTCAAACTACCATCTTCAATATTTACAAATCCTCAATGTGTTTCAAGTTTAATATCTTTAATATTCCCACAATGTTTCAAGTTAAATAGCACCGTACATTATGTCTTTGTAAGGAAGAACTGCAGATGCTGGTTTAAATTGAAGGTGGACACAAAATGCAGGAGTAACTCAGCGGGTGAGGCAGCATTGCTGGAGAGAAGGAATGGGCAATGTTTCGGGTCGAGACCCTTCTTCAGACCTGCAGAAGGGTCTCGACCCGAAACGTCGCCCATTCCTGTTCTGCAGAGTTGCTGCCTCACCTGCTGAGTTACTCCAGCATTTTGTGCCTACATACAATATGTCTTGTTTCTTTACTAAAACGTAATAACATGATTAGAGAAAAGACTGGTTAGCAGACTAGATCCGAAACAACATCTGTACTTCAAACGTTACACGATTGTGCACATATCATTAGCTGTTAGCCCACAAACTGAACTGGCAGCACTTAGGATGTGACCTGCATAATATTCAATACATTTGACTGTGGAAATATTGAACATGGGCAAGGGAAAATGCTATTGTGTTATACAATATATGATTTTCTTTTTCAAATCTATCAATTTTCTCTTCAGTGTTGACTAGTAAAGGGACACTTTATATTACTACCCCCCTGGTCAATGAAAGAGCATTCACCTCACGGCCCTGTTTCCACCCATCTTTCCACCACCACCCACAAGAAGCACAAGAAGCAACAAGACAGACATCATTGTGTGCAGCAGCCGAGACGTGTGTTCAGCTCTGGCAGAACAACTTCTAATCTTGTGTGTGGACTCGATAAGAAGATTTACCCCCCACCCCCCCCACCCCCACCCCTGCTCTCACAAAGTTTCTAAAGTTTCCAGGCTTGTTTTACTTTTGTAATATGGGTCACTTCACCCAGGAGAAAAACGAACGAAGAGGATATGTGACCCAGAAACGATTCTTAATATATTTAGAAGAAGACTAAAAAAAAATGGACTGCTGCAGCTGGACATTAAATTCTGCATTTGCCAAAAATGTTAGGATCCCATGGGTGAACTAAAGGATTCCCTTTATAAGCATTTAATTTGTTCAATTTATATTTTGCAGATGGCAAGCATTACAAATAAAAGTTAGATATAATTTTCGCTATATTATTGTAAGTAGAATTGTTTAAATTTTACTTTAATAACAGAAACCAAATATAGAAACACAGGAATAGAAAAAGGGCATTTTGTCCTTCATGTCTGTTCTGTCATTTAATGCGATTGCAACTGATCCTCATTGCACCTTATTACCATATTCCTCCTTTCTTCTCATACCCACGGATTTCTACACAAATAAATCATATAGTGAGTGACAACATCCAGAGCCTCCTCTGTGGAGATTCCCACAAGTTCCTTTGGATGAAGCAATTTCTCGTCTCAGTATCAATCAGGAGACAATGCAGAGAGGATTTGGGAGGATATTGCCAGGACTCGAGGGCTTGAGCTATAGGGAAAGGTTGGGCAGGCTGTCCCACGAGCATGCTACTCCATGCAGCAAGCGCGACCTAAAGGGCCGGTCCCACCAGCATGCGCCTGCATGTGGCAAGCGCGACCAAACCAGAAGCGGGAGCCGCGCGGAGGTCGAGTGAGTGACACGGCGTTGCGGCAGCTGCGGGCCGGCAGGCCGTTGCCGCGCGGAATTTTTAAACACGGTCAGTTTTTCGGAGCAGCGAGCAATGTCGGGACCAGCTCCGCACAACTCCATACGGCTCCGGGGATTGAAGTGGGACCGGCCCCGCAAGTCCATACGGCTCAAACGACCACGTTAGGTCACGCTTGCCGCATGCAGGCGCATGCTGGTGGGATCGTCCCTTTAGGTCGCGCTTGCCGCATGGAGTCGCATGCTGGTGGGACCGTCCCTTTAGGTCGCGCTTGCCGCATGGAGTCGCATGCTGGTGGGACCGGCCCTTTAGGTCGCGCTTGCCGCATGGAGTCGCATGCTCGTGGGACAGGCCCTTAAGACTTTATTCCTTGGAGCGCAGGAGGCTGAAGGGTGATCTTACAGAGGAACATAACATCATGAAATCATGATAGGGTGAATGTACAGATTATTTTTCCCAGGGTAGAGAAAACAAGAACCTGAAGATAAAGATTTAAGGTGGGAAGAGAATGATTTAATAGGAACCCGAGAGACAGCTTTTTCACACGGAGAATGGTGAGTATATGGAACGAGCAGGCAGAGGAAGTAGTTGAGACAGGTACAATACCAATTAAAATACATTTGGACTTGAACCCCTAATGTTCTGCCTGCTCCTCATGCTGTATCACTCTATGACCAGTCCTTTCGCCACATATCCTAAACTGGAGGAGGGGGAGTGGAGAAGGGGGAGAAGAGTGGAGCGGGGAGAACGGAGGAAGAGGGGGGGAAGGGAAGAAGGGGGGAGAGGGTAGGGAGAAGGGTAGGGGGTAGTAGAGAAGGAGGTATGCGGGTGGAGGGGAGAGGGGAGTTCAGTCTACACTCACTGAATCCATCCCTGTGAAAAGATATAGAGACGGTGATTGGATCGGGATGCAGACCAATACATCTATAAATAAAACTGAACGACTCCTACATCTTTTCATTTGCACAATTGATTTTATTGTATTAATTTTAATATATTACTATTTAAAATCCATGCATTGAAGGAAGAATATTTTACAGCCTCAACCCTAACCGGGCGCCACCCGCAAGACAGCATACGTCAGCGTGTATGTCATGCAACTTGGCGGTTTTACGGGCGTCAGTCACTAACGCTCCGCATTCGCCAAAAAAAAATCGCAAAGTGGGACATCACGTGCATTAATTATCCTATTCCACTAGTTACATCTTCAAAACCTCTAGCAACATTATCAAATACAATATTCTTATCATGAATCCACATTGACTTTCTCTTATCCCTGATATATTTTGTGCCCTATTATTTCCTTCATAACATAACAGGCGCTGGACATCGATGTGGAGTCCTGGGAGAGCCTTGCAGCTGACCACACGAGGTGGAGAGGTATACGGAACCAACATCTCAAAACGGGGGAAGAGAAACTGTTGAACGCAACGGCAGACAGGCGGGCACGCTGAAAGGAGCGCAGCAACTTAAACAAACCAGAGACCACACACACAAATGTGACCTTTGCCACAGAGACTGTCACTCCCGCATTGGTCTCTTCAGCAACAAGCGATGCTGCTCGAGCCGAGGTTTGGAGCAAGCAGCCAACAACTAGGATGCATCACCCATGGTCAGCCATGACCAAGGGGGGCCTACGATTATTTCCTTCATAACAGACTGTAACAATTTCCAGATTTTAGGCCAACTGGATGCAGATCCCTGTTTTCTCATTCCATTCTTAAAATAGTAGTTACATTTGCCATCCTCCATACTGAAATCATTCTCTAATTAATAGAATTTTATACAACAGCCAATGCATCCAATACTTCAATAATTTATTGCATATATTAGAGCAGATAATAGGAATAAAATCTCTCCTCCAAGCCAAAAATGAACTAGATTTCCTCATAAATAGTTGACATTTCCTTGAATGTAAAATGAATAATGTTTGATATGCATGGGGCATTTCATCTGCTGGCAACAAGTTAAATATAAGGGTTCTTGTCGTATCTGATGCAAGTTGAAAATAAAATAATTTAAGATATGGAAGTTGCAGATATTTGCAGTCATCTCTCGATTTTTGACAATGCAATAACTAGAGATTCTGAAGTAAAGAAGTCTAGTTTTTAAAATAGAGCAATTACATCAGACACCTTTGACAGAAATTTCAACAGATATACTGTACATATTTGACAATTCCAGAACATGTGATGGTAACTCTTTAAAATTTACATATTTGATACGTCTTACTAAAAGATGCTGAATTGGACTAATTTCTGACTTCTGATGGCAATGCTACAATTTAAACACAGTCAAAGTTTTCTGCTATATAATATTTCAATCTAGCACTGTTTGATTTATGGAAAAGAAAATCATCTGCAGGGGCTATTAGGGACCGTTTAAATTCCTTATTAACCTAAACATTGGCAAAAACCCATGCCTGTTAAATTAGCCTACCCTTAGTAAGTGGAGAAATAGAAGAGATAATGGCAGCCATTATGGCAGCCACAGGTTCAGTGCATTTCGCTGCCTGCTCTTGATACTGATATGATGAGCATCAAATATGCAGTTTGACAGGTTATTACCTAACAAAGAGCAGCTGGCTTCATATGTAAGGGTACATTTCAATCATGTCTCTGAACTATTGGGGAAGTACAGAAGAAATGAGCTGGCATGAAGAAAGTCAGCATGACAGCATTGAGACTGCACTCTGCCCTCCAATATCAAACTAAATTTGAACAAATAAGTTTGGAGTTCTGATACATACAACATGAATGGAATAAATAATTATGAATCAGATCCACGGATATGAAAACCTAAAGCATTCAGCTTTCTTGCAACCAGAATTTAATGAAAACATGAGAAAAATGAGTTAATTATTTCCATTTCTGTTGCTGCTGCAGAGTTTCAAGTGGGAAATGAAATAAAATAGTGCACATACTTACAGAATTATTAAATAAGTCACCAGCACATAACTAAGTACGGATGATCTCTCCTGATGTTACACAATGCCCTCCATAATGTTTGGGACAAAGACCCATCATTTATTTATTTGCCTCTATACTCCACAATTTGAGATTTGTAATAGAAGAAAATCGCATGTGGTTAAATTGCACATTGTCAGATATTTATTAAAGGCCATTTTTATACATTTTGGTTTCACCATGTAGAAATTACAGCTGTGTTTATACATAGTCCCCCCATTTCAGGGCACCATAATGTTTGGGACACATGGCTTCACAGGTGTTTGTAATTGCTCAGGTGTGTTTAATTGCCTCCTTAATGCAGGTATAAGAGAGCTCTCAGCACCTAGTCTTTCCTCCAGTCTTTCCATCACCTTTGGAAACTTTTATTGTTGCTTATCAATACGAGGACCAAAGTTGTGCCAATGAAAGTCAAATAAGCGTTTATTGGACTGAGAAACAAGAATAAAACTGTTAGAGACATCAGCCAAACCTTAGGCTTACCAACATCAACTGTTTGGAACATCATTAAGAAGAAAGAGAGCACTGGGGAGCTTACTGATCGCAAAGGGACTGGCAGGCCAAGGAAGATCTCCGCAGCTGATGACAGAAGAATTCTCTCTATAATAAAGTTAAATCCCCAAACACCTGTCCGACAGATCAGAAACACTCTTCAGGAGTCAGGTGTGGATTTGTCAATGACCATTGTCCGCAGCAGACTTCAGATGAATTTAGAAGGATGAGAGGAAATCTTACAGAAACATATAAAATTATTAAGGGATTGGACGGGCTAGATGCAAGAAAAATGTTTCCGGTGTTGGGGGAGTCCAGAACCAGGGGGTCACAGACTTCATGTGTTTAAGAATAAGGGGCAGGCCATTTAGGACTGAGATGAGGAAAAACATTTTCACCCAGAGAGTTGTGAATCTGTGGAATTCTCTGCCACAGGAGGCAGTGGAGGCCAATTCACTGGATGTATTCAAGAGAGAGTTGGATTGGCTCTTAGGGCTAACGGAATCAAGGAATATGGGGAGAAAGCAGGAACGGGGTACTGATTCTGGATGATCAGCCATGATCATATTGAATGGCGGTGCTGGCTCGAAAGGCCAAATGGCCTACTCCAACTATTTTCTATATTTCTATGTGTCTTTATTTTTATATATTTCAATTTGATAACATTTAGAATTATAGAAATGTATTGCAATTTAGGAAGCAGGGAGAACTTAATTAGATCATAAGAGCGCCTCTGCGTACAAGCTGAGAAGTTGGATGAATAGTCATTAAAGTGTGACAATGTCACCTGTGGCAGGCGAATCTCCACCACATTTACAGGTATAAAATTCACCAGGTTCAGCAAAAATACACTATATCGTAAAATCCCATCAGAGAAATCAGCATGTCAAAGAGTTATGGAGAAATAATCTTAAAATCCATGCTCAAGTGGCAATTTGAATAAATCCGTAAGTTATGTAACACATTCAAAAACAATTTGATAATTTCCTCTAACCCCAAGCACACATTTGGAATTGCCACATCAGACAACAAAGGACCGTTACATTAGCACTAGATCGCACCTTTCAGATGAGATATTCATGCACAGGTTCATATCTATTTAGATGGAAGCACAAGATCACTCGGTACTATTACGATAACGGAGAGTTAACGCGGTGTAGCAATATTATAACATTGAAAATTCTTGGCAGTTCAAGGAACTCCTCATTCAGCGTTGGGCTGTTGGCAAAGGACTGTACCGAATATACATCAAAGGACGGGATCTTGTCAACAATTGGGGAAATCAAAAGAGGACAAAAAGGAAGTTCTGCCCACACTGGCCCTGGTAGCATGCTATCCTCTGGATCTAGGCTAATGGACATCAGAGACATAATGCAAAATATTTAAATGGGGGGGAGGGGGGGGGGGTAGTATGGCACTCTAGGGCAAACTTCCCTTTCAACTCCTCCCACTTCCTCCAAATCCAAGGCCTAGCCATGCGCACTCACTTGGGCCCCAGCTATGCCTACCTCTTTGCAGGGTTCTTCAGACAATCCTTGTTCCAGACTTACACTGGCCCTATCTATGAACTCTACCTCCACTACATTGACAACTGCATCAGGGCTACCTGCTGCAACCATGCAGAACTCACGGACTTCAGTACCTTCAATGCCATTTCCTTCCTGCACTCAACTTCACTTGTGCCATCTTGGACATCTACTTTCCGTTTCTTGATCTCATTGTCTCCATCACAAGACATAGACTATCAACTGATATCTATTATAAACCTACTGAATCCCACAGCTGCCTAGACTACACTTCTTCCCATCGTGCCTCCTGCAAAGACTCTATCCCCTGCTCCCAATTCCTCCGTCTACGCCGTATCTGTGCCCAGGATGAGGTGTTCCAGACCAGCACATTGGTGATGTCCTTATTCTTTAGGGTACGGGGGTTCCCCTCTTCCATCATAGATGAGGCCCTCACATAGGTCTCCTTGGTATCCCACAGCTCCACTCTTACACCCCCCCCCGCCCCCCAGTCACACAAGGACAGAGTCTCCCTAGTCCTCACATTTCACCCCATCGACTGTCGCATACAGCACATAATAGACAACGGACAATAGGTTCAGGAGTAGGCCATTCGGCCCTTCGTGCCAGCACCGCCATTCACTGCGATCATGGCTGATCATCCACAATCAGTGCTCCATTCCTGCCTTCTCCCCATATCCCTTGACTCCGCTATCTTTAAGAGCTCTATCTAACCTTCTCTTGAAAGCATCCAGAGAATTGGCCTCCACTGCTTTTTGAGGCAAAGAATTCCACAGATTCACAACTCTCTGGGTGAAAACGTTTTTCCTCATCTCCGTTCTAAATGGCCTACCACTTATTCTTAAACTGTGGTCCTTGGTTCTGGACTCCTCCAACCGGGAACATCCTCCAACATTTTCACCACCTCCAACGGGATCCCACCACTAACCACATCTTCCCATCTCCACCCCTTTCTGCTTTCTTCAGAGACCGTTCCCTCCATAACTCCCTGGTTAACTCATCTCTTCCCACCCAAACCACCCCCTTCCCAGGTACTTCGCGGGACTGGCAGCATCTTTGGAGAGAAGGAATGGGTCGAAACCCTTCTTATTAGTGTGCTCCCTTTCTTCATCTCGTTATTAGTTTCTCTATATTGTTAAGGGTATTATGTTCTATCTCAAATGGGAAGAGGAGACAGGATAACTCAGCAAGCTAATTATTTCCTTATTTTCCTTTGCAATTTTATACTTCTGCTTTTAAAGGGCTCATTTAACCAACATTTTCTTTTCGCTGTATAACCAATTTAAATATCAATAGCAAATTATTTTAATCCCTTTCTCAGTAAACTATCTTGCCATAATGTTTGTGGTTTTTTTCTGCTTCATAAATATCACAATCCTCTGAACCTAAATCTAATATTTTATGGATTTTGAAAGCAGCTGATAAGGGAGATGAAGACGCTATCTTCCATTGATGTGGCAGTTGAGGCCAAAAGAACATTAAAATGAACCTGTTCAAAAGGGAACTGCAGATGCTGGAATATCGAAGGTACACAAAATTGCTGGGGAAACTCAGCGGGTGCAGCAGCATCTATGGAGCGAAGGAAATAGGCGACGTTTCGGGCCGAAACCCTTCTTCAGACTGATGGGGGGTGGGGGGGGGAAGAAAGAAGGAAAAGGGGAGGAGGAGGAGGAGCCCGAGGGCGGGCGGATGGGAGGGTGGGAGGAGACAGCTAGAGGGTTAAGGAAGGGGAGGAGACAGCAAGGGCTAGCCAAATTGGGAGAATTCAATGTTAATGCCATAAGGACGCAAGGTCCCCAGACGGAATATGAGGTGCTGTTCCTCCAATTTCCTAATGTAACTATTGTAAATCACTACAATTATGCTCCTCAAGATACAAACAGCTGAACATCCCTCAGTCTACCCAACGTCTGCCCATAGCTCAGGCACTTGAGTCCTGGCACCGTCCTTGTAAATCATTTTTGCTCTCTTTCCAGCTTATGACGACCAAAACTGAACACAATATTCCTAGGTAGACAAAATTGCCGGAGAAACTCAGCGGGTGAGGCAGCATCTATGGAGAGAAGGAAAAGGCGACTTTTCGGGTCTTCCTTCTCTCCATTGATGCCTCACCCGCTGAGTTCCTCCAGCATTTTTGTCTATCTTCGAGTTTCCAGCATCTGCAGTTCTTTCTTAACAATATTCCTAGAACGGCGCACCAACGTCTTGCACAACTTGACATAACGTCCCAACTTCTACACTCTAGTCCCTGAAAATGCAGCACCTCACACTCTTTAGCCATTCTTCGACCCACTTGCCCAGCTGATCACAATCCCACTATAATTCTTTACTGTCCACAATACCACCTATTTTAGTGTCATCTACCAGCTTACTAATCATGTCTAGTACAGTCACATCCAAATAATTGATATTGATGACAAATCAGTAATAAAACCAGCTCCCATACGAGGCCCACCACTACTTACAGGCCTCCAGTCCAAAAAATAAAATGTGTTAATTACATCCCAGTTTGTATACTTGTTTGATGCACTTGGTTCTCATCTTTTAAACAAAGCTAAAATTGTCAATGTTTGTTTGAATGTTATAAATAGGGTAAAAGATAATGTCGGGCAAGTCGGCCGAAGAATGGCAAAAGAATGTGAGGTGTTGCAATAGGAGAAGTCATATCAGGACAGGACCTTCACATTGAATGGTAGGGACGTGTGGTAGAGTAGAGGGATCTAGGAGTACAACTACATACAGTAGTTCCCTAAATGTGATGTCGCAGGTAGATTGGATGGTGAAGAAGGTTTTTGACATGTTTCATCAGTCAGGGAAGAGTAGAGGTCGTATACACAGGGAGTGTAGAGGTCGGGACATTATGTTAAGTTGTGCAAGACGTTGGTGAGTCGGTCCAGGTGTATTGTGTTCAGTTTTGATCATCCTGTTATAGGTGGTTACACCATCAGAAGTATTCTCCGAACTATTTTGGTTGCGAGTAATAATTCTAGTTCAAAGTTTTACGGGAATACATTTTAAAAGATTCTTCCTGCTTATTAAACCTATAGTGTGGATCAACCAGATTTACAAGATCAGCCTGATTTACATTCCATTGATTTCACGGGAAATGAAAAGCAAGTGCCTTCAGAGTTAATGCTTCGCACCAGTTTATGCCCACTTAAAATAAATCAACCAATCATATATTATTTTTCTTTATCAAGAACTATGATATGCTAGTTCTAAAAATAACTGAATATTTTGCATTTGAACTGTGCTCCTAACACTCAGGGTAAATGTAATTTGCCAAACATACATGAAGCTTCTGCAGGACATTGTAGCTCCCAATCTCAGATAAATAAATTGCCAAACCAATATGACTTTTCCCCCATATCAAACTAATTCCTCGAGCAAGATTGACAATAGCTTTTGTAGTTAAATCAAGCAAATCAAACCTTGTTAAACTTTAAAACTATATTGTAGGTTACTTTCGAGTTACACGTTTGTAAAGGCAGAAAACAGCTGATATACTCAAGATTTAGATACAGCAATTGTAATTCCTAGAGATCTCCTGGTATGTCCCATTAAGCCAGTAGTGACCTGCTTTTATTTCTAACACAGGATCTATTGTAGATTTAAGTACTGACTCACCATAGTTTAAATCATTAAGTTTGCCTGTTTCATGATCCATAAAGTTGTGGTATGCGTATCATGTCCAGAACAAGGGGTCACAGTTCCAGAACAAGGGGTCACAGTTTAAGGATAAGGGGGAAATCTTTTAGGACTGAGATGAGAAAAACATTTTTCACACAGAGAGTGGTGAATCTCTGGAATTCTCTGCCACAGAAGGTAGTTGAGGCCAGTTCATTGGCTATATTTAAGAGGGAGTTAGATGTGGCCCTTGTGGCTAAAGGCATTAGGGGGTATGGAGAGAAGGCAGGTACGGGATACTGAGTTGGATGATCAGCCATGATCATATTGAATGGCGGTGCAGGCTCGAAGGGCCGAATGGCCTGCACCTATTTTCTATGTTTCTATGTTTCTGTAAAATGATTCATACATTGTGCTAATATTTGACTTGATACTTCGGGATAAAGCATGGCAAATTGAGGCTGACAAGAAGCCCAAATGGACAATGGAAAGACAAGGGCAAGTGTCCAGATTCCTTAGTGGGAATTGTGTGCAACTGTGTGAAAGCAGCACTGCTTATTTTTCTCCTCAACAGCTGACCTTGTCCTCAAACGATTACACGCTGAAGCAATGTGTGTGCCTTTTAAATTCATTTTGGGGATCTGGGTGGCACTGGTAAGCTCAGTGGTTATCATCCAGCCCTAATTGCCTTTCAGTGAGTGATGGCAAGCCTGGACTGCTAAATCCTTCTTGTGAAGGTGCGTCGATCAAGCTGTAGAGATTTGGAAACAGCAACAAAAGATAGTGAAATACTCACAAGTCAGAGCGCTGTGAAACTTGTGGGGAACCTTAAGTTGTATATTCTTCTGCATCTACTATCCTTGGTCTTTTTGGCATTACAGGTAAAACATTTGGGAGGTGCGCTCAGAGTGGACTGGACATTTAATAGGTGGTCGAAAATGCACTATTCATGGCAGAGAAAATGAATGGCCTCATGTCAAAAATTGGCAAAGGAACCGTCGCACGATTCCCACGCATGAACGCACTATGGGAACTACACTCGCCCCCTTGCAGGAACTATACATCAGAAGGTGCAACTTCAGAGCCAACAAGATCATGGGAGACCCCTTCCACCCCTGCAACGGACTGTTCCAGCTGCTACGGTCAGGCAAACGCCTCCGTTGCCATGCTGTGAAAATGGAGAGGATGAGAAGGAGTTTCTTCCCAGAGGCCATTAGGACTGTAAACTCCTATCTCACCAGGGACTAACTCTACTGTTGTGTGATGTCTTTTTAAAATTGCTGTTTCTTTTTTTTTCCTCCCGCAAATATGTAATATGTGAATATGTGATTCTGTTCCATTCTGTTTGGTAGTTTTTTGCACAAATCCGCAAGCATTGGCACTTTTCATTTCACTGCACATCTCGTATGTGTATGTGATGAATAAACTTGACTTGACTTGATTCACTGCCCTTCTTCATCTGATGAATCAGTGCATTTCCATGCTGAAGAATATTTTGAAGAAACACTGAAAGTTTCAAGGGCACAAAATGTTCTCTGAATGTGGGATTATTACCTAGAATATCCTGGAAGTGCCATCAGTGGCTGGGTCCTAAAGGGCATGGTTGCCAGATAGTAAGTGAATCAAAATGAGCGTGAAAGAATTGACCTCATCAACACCAAACTATCCGTGCTAGATGTATAATCCGTGAAGACAAATGGTATAAATAACCATCGTAAAGTCCTTATGGAGGCACTTTTTGAAGCCCCCATCAGCTTGTGTGCCACACATATGTCCTAAATGGGATAAACACAAACAATATGGCAGCTTCCATGACACACGATGAACTGTCAAGAGCAATGCAAAATATTGCACCATATGGCACAACATACTCCTCACTATCATTACGGGCCGACAGATGGCACAATGGGCTAAGTGTTCGGCTGGCAACCGGAAGGTAGCTGGTTCGAATCCCGCTTGGAGTGCATACTGTCGTTGTGTCCTTGGGCAAGACACTTCACCCACCTTTGCCTGTGTGTGTCCTTGGGCAAGACACTTCACCCACCTTTGCCTGTGTGTGTGGATGTAATTATGTGAAGCACTTTGGGGTCAATGCAAGTTGACTAAAAATGTGCTATATAAATAAAGAAATTTAATTTAATTACTACCATGTCAAGGGGGCAACTCTGGTTCAATATCTAAAATAATATTCCAGCAGCAACATGAGGCATATTTAAAAATTGAGGTGCCGGCTACTATAGATGCAGCACAGGGAAAGTATGTTCAACAGTATTCAATAGACAATGCTTAATGATCTCACAATCAGTTCCAAGTGCTACAATTCACATTTATCTATGAATGGTGAACTGATAATCAATTAAACCACTACTAAGGAGTTCCAAGGAAGTCATCATACTCAGTGAGGCCCTCCTTGAGCGCCAAAGACAATTCTGAAGCATTCACCTCAGTTTCTCCTTGAGATGCCACCACCACTGAAGCCAGCATCAAGCTAATTGTATCAAGAAATGGTTGAGGGAAGTAGATACTGCAAATGTTATCGGACCAGTCAACATTGAAGCTGGATGTTAGTTGGCTGTTACTCTTAAAACACTTAACTCAAGAAAAAGTGTAGAGGTTATTCTCATCTGTTCATACTGTCAAGGGAAATAAAATAAAAGGGACTCAATCACAAAGTACACTACAGAATATTTACAGCTTTATCTGCAACCTGCTGCTCTACTTCATCGCTGTTTCAGTTCCGTTTAAATAGAGAATTAGCTTTGTGATTTGATTTTAAAATTCCAAGATCTCCTGCGCCGGATCAATTATATTCTGTGGGAAGCTAGAAAGGAAATTGCAGAGGCCCTGGCTGAAATTTACGGAAGATTAGAGGGTGGCACATGTTGTGCCTCTATTCAAGAAGGGCTGCAGGGAAAAGGCTGGAAACTATAGGCCAGTGAGCTGTAGTTGGAAAGTTACTACTAAGTATTCTGAGGGAGAGGATATACATGAAATTAGGTAGACAAGGGCTGATAGGGGGAATCAGCATGGTTTTGTACATGGGAGGTCGTGTCTTACAAATCTGATTTTTGAAATCTGAATCTCACTGACCTCCTCTCCCCCTACCAACCCTCACGGTCCCTCAGATCCACATCAGCCGGTCTCCTCTCCATCCACAAATCCAACCTCCGCAGTTTTGGGGACAGAGCCTTCTCCAGGGCAGCTCCCAGGCTCTGGAACTCCCTCCCCCAACTGATCCGCAATTCCGTGTCCCTCACCATCTTCCAGTCCCGCCTCAAGACCCATCTCTTCACCTCTGCCTATCCTTAGCCCCACGTCCCCCTCCCTTTTCATCTGTGCATGAATTGCCTCATATTGTGTTTTGAATTGTATTCTGTCTTTACTTTGTGTACTAGTCATGTCTCTACTATTTATTTCATTCCCCTTACATGTTTTTCCTCTACCTGCTAAATTTTTGTAAGGTGTCCTTGAGACTCTTGAAAGGCGCCCATAAATAAAATGTATTATTATTATTATTATTTTTGTGAAGATGTGACTAAAAAGGTGGATGAAGGCAGAGCTGTAGATGTACTGTATATATGGACCTCAGCAAAGCATTTGACAAGGTTCCACATGGGAGGCTGCTCTGGAAGATTAGATCCCATGGGATTCAAAATAGCTGAATGGATAGATAATTGGCTTCTTAGGAGGATGTAGAAGGTGGAAGGCTTCTGGTACTGGAGGCCTGTGTCTAGGGTTCGGTGCTGGGCCCATTGCTGTTTATCATTTATATCAATGATTTGGATGAGAAAGTGATTTGGTTAGCAAGCTTGCAGACGACACCAAAATAGGTGGTATTGGAGATAGTGAAGATGGTTGTCAAAAATTTCAGCAGGATCTTAATCGGTTGGGTAGGTGTACTGAGGAATGGTTGATGGAATATAATATAGAGAAATGTGAGAGGTTGTATTTTGGGAGCACTAACATGGGCAGAACCTACACAGTGAACCGTTGGACTCTGGGGAGTGTTGTGGAACAGAGGGATCTAGGAGTACAGGTGCATGTTCGTTGAAAGTAGCATCACAGATTGAGAGGGTGGTCAAAAAGGCTTTTGGCACATTGGCCATCAGCCAGAGCATTGAGTATAGCAGTTGGGAGATCTTGTTGCAGTGTACAAGACATTAGTGAGGTTGCATTTAGAGTAAAGGGTTCTGTTTTGGGCACCATGTTATAGGAAAGATGTTGTCAAAGCTGGAAAGGGTGCAGAGAAGATTTACAAGGATGTTGCCAGGACTTGATGGCCTGGGCTATAAGGAGAGGTTAGGCAGGCTAGGACTATTCCTTGCAGTATAGGAGGATGAGGGATGATCTTATAGGGGTGTATAAAATCATGAGAGGGATAGATTCGGTAGACACACAGTCTCTTGCCCAGAATAGCAGAATCAGGAACCAGACATAGGTTTAAGGTGAGGAGGGAATGATTTAATAGCAATCTGAGGGGTAACATTTTTCATGAAAAGGGTGGTAGGTATATGGAGCGTGCTGCCAGAGAAGGTAGTTGAGGCAGGAACTATTGCAACGTTTAAGAAATATTTAGATAGGCACATGGATAGGACAGGTTTGGAGGGAATTTAGCCAAACACAGGTAGAAACATAGAAACACAGAGACTAGTGTAGGTGAGACTAGTGTTGATAGGACGTTGGCCGATGTGGGCAAGTTGGGCCGAAGGGCCTGTTTCCACACAGTGGGACTTTGACTTTATCTCATTAAGGACCTGAGTGAAAGAATTCAAACAAGGAGCTCCAGGCCAGATGAACTAGGCACTCACAAATCGATCGTGGCTTCCTAGGGCGGCACGGTAGCATAGTGGTATAGCTACTGCCTTACAGCGCCAGAGACCCGGGTTTAATCCTGATATAATACGGGTGCTTGTCTGTATGGAATTTGTACGTTCGCCCCATAGGTTTTCTCCAAGATCTTCAGTTTCCTCCCACACTCCAAAGACGTACAGATTTGCAGGTTGATTTAGTTTAGTTTAGAGATACAGTGCGGAAACAGGCCCTTCAGCCCACCAAGCCCGCGCTGACCAACGATCCCCACACATGAACACTACCCTACATACAACATGGGGCAATTTTATAATGATACCAAGCCAATTCACCTACAAACCTGTATGTCTTTTGTGTGTGGTGGAAACTGAAGATCTCAGTGAAAGCCCACTCAGGTCGCAGGGAGAACGTACAAACTCTGTACAGACAAGTACCCATGGTCAGGATCGAACCCGGGTCTCTGGCGATGTAAGGCAGTAGGTCTAACGCTACACCACCATGCTGCCACAGCTTGGTATAAATGTATAATTATCCCTCGTATGTGTCGGGTAGTGTTAATGTGCGGGAGTCGCAGGTCGGTGCGGACTCGGTGGAGCGAAGGGCTTGTTTCCAATGTGTATCCCTAGCTAAACTAAAATCAGATACAAATAGTCAAAGTTTTGAGGGCAGAGGTTGAAGGTTGGGGTAGTAATTTGCAGTGAAAGAGTTTAAAATGTTTAATTACATAGAAAACCTGGCGGCTAATGAAGGCAGATTTAAAGGGAAGGGCGATACCCCAGGAGAGAGAAACAGAAACACTACCAGTCAAGACACAAAAGGAAATTGCACATTCAACAGTTGACAATGGACAATAGGTGCAGGAGTAGGCCATTCGGCCCTTCGAGCCAGCACCGCCATTCAATGTGATCATGGCCGAGTTGGAATGAACTGAGAAAGAGGATAATATGGTTCAAATTATGAGCATAATATTAGCAAATTGAGTTCAGGGAGGATAATTAATTAATTTATTGCATTTATTATTGGAGGCAGGAATGAAGCAGAGAAGGGAGGAGGCATTTAAAATTGTCTGCAATTGGTAAACCAAACTTGAAGTTATATTTGCTTCAGAAATGGAGCTGGGCAAGCGAACCAACCAAAGAATTGACAAATAAAATCTCACACAAATATATTCATGTTTCTTTGTGCATGTCCCAAAATGCAGGAATTCATAATCATATAATATGCTGCGGGTGCTGGCAGCCGCTTCTGCATTGAGGCTATGGACTTCCCGCGGGCACAGATGGGACAGATCAGACATGCATAGACTTCCTAGACCTTGGGTAAGCACGTGCCTCTGTACATTTGGGACAAATACACAGTTTCTATTGCAGTAATTTGATTTAATTTAGTTAGATTTTAAACCCCTTTATAAACTGATGTCTTTAGTGCTTTAATCTTTAAAAAATAATGCACTGCCAGTTATCAGGTATTTTTAACATTTTGTTTGAGTGACAGTTTTGATAGTCGGTGAGTTTCGGGCAGGGTCTCAAACTCAGTATGAGCCTTTAGCCACATACACTCAGGAGGGACACGCACTGGGCCAGGCTGATTTATGAAGGGCCTGTCTCCAAGCTAAAGACTGGATGAAACACTATGGCCCAAGGGCAAACAGCCAAAGATTTCAAGGTGAGTGGAAAGTCTGCCTAACATGTTTGAAATCCAATAAAAATGTGCTTCACCAGATATCAAATGTGCTTCCATGGAAGAGATTATTTGTTACAGTTTGAATTGAAAAGGTGCCTTTCTGTACTATGTTCACACATTTCAGGCTTTCAACTTAGGATAGGGTGATTTCCAGATTAAATGTACTGCCAATGCGCTGTATGTTCCTATTAGTGTCACTGTTGTTAGGCAACCGTTGTTGCCAGGCAACTAGGAATTGTGCAAATTTGATTTGTGACTTATTCTGGTGGATTGACAATTGTTTTATTATTTTCAAAAGTGAGAAATAACCCCCAAAAAAAATCATCCACAGTAGAATGAAAATGTCAAAAATTATCAACTCTACTTAATTAAACTGCAGGAAAAAACATTATCACTTTGAACAACCAAGGTAAAATTAATCCTTGGAAATATATCAGAACATCAATGGAAAGTCCAAGTTATGGTGCAAACTGTATTTTTCGAACCGGGTTTTGGTGTTTTACAGCACCAAAATAATTACATTTGGTACAAAATATTTAAATCAAAGATTCGCTATTTACTGAAACAAAGTCTGCCACATCAGAAACTGCAATGAGATTAGAATTGGATAATCTGTATGTTCACATATAATTCTCTATACCCTATTCCCGTCATTTTACTGCACCCTGCAAATACAATTGTTTTAATATCTGCCCGCTTCCTTTTGGTTTTTTAATCTCAATGCAAAACCATTTATTACATCCTATACCATAGTATGACCCCTAATCTTCACAAAACCTCTTTATTGCATGGGTACACACAAATGCTGGAGAAACTCAGCGGGTGCAGCAGCATCTATGGAGCGAAGGAAATAGGCAACGTTTCGGGCCGAAACCCTTCCGGGTTTCGGCCCGAAACGTTGCCTATTTCCTTCAGGGTTTCGGGCCGAAACGTTGCCTATTTCCTTCGCTCCATAGATGCTGCTGCACCCGCTGAGTTTCTCCAGCATTTTTGTGTACCTTCGATTTTCCAGCATCTGCAGTTCCTTCTTAAACTCTTTATTGCATATCTGACTACTTCTTAGCCTGATTTCATTCAATCGATTCAACAACACCTTATATATGTAATGCAAAAAATTGCCTAGGTCAACATAAAAATGGATGGCAAGATAAATGTTATTAAAATAAGTGACTAAAAGCTTAGACAAAAACATAGGGCATTAAACAAAGCTGGATGAGAAAGGTTTACATAAGGAATTCAAGACTATTGGTACCCAAGGAAGAATAGGCATGCCCATTAATCTTTGTGAATAGGTTATTGAGAGAGACACACAAGGAGAAATTGCTGAGGTCTTGACAAAAATGTTGTACCCTCTCTAGCCACAGATAAGGTCCAAGATCTGGAGAGTAACCAATGTTATGTGTTTGTTTAAGAAAGGAAATATTGACAATCTTGGATGTTATAGGGTCGTGAGTTCACATCAATCAAAGCTATTGGAGAGGATTCTTATAATAGAATTTATGTGACATTGGAAGGGAATGTACTACTTAGGGATACTCAGTATGGCTTTGATCAGGCCAGGTCATGTCCTACAAACTTGATTGAGTTTTTGAGGTGGTGACAAAGGTGAATGGTAGGGATGGGGTAGTGCATACAGTCTACAAGTATTTGAGTAAGGCATTCGACAAGATGAATCATGGTAGACTGATGCAGAAGATTAATGTCCGTGGAATCCACGGTATCTTTGTAGTTTGGAATCAGAACTAGCTTACCCATAGAACACAGAGTGTAGTGTGGAGATTCTGATTGAGGATTGGGGACCAGTGGTGTCTGCAGTACTGGGATCTCTTTTGTTTGAGATATATATATATATATAAAAATGAATTGGAGAAAAATAGAGACATGCTGGTTAGCCAGTTTATAGATGACACAAAAAATGGTGGAGTTGCAGACATTGAAGGTTGTTAAAGGTCCCCAAAAGTAGCAAAACAAATGGGTGGAGTGGTGAAGAAGGCGTATGGTATGCTTGGCTTCATAGGCCCGAGCCTTGAGGATAAGAGTCAGGCACTTTTATAGGACTTTGATTTGGAGTATTGTGTGTAGTTCTGGCTGCTCCTATACAGGAAGGATATGGAGGTTTGAGAGAGTGCAGAAGGTTTACCAGGATGCTGCCTGGAATAAAGAATATCAGTCAGAAGGAGCGATTGGACACTTGGATAGTTTTCTCTGGATCGGAGGCCAAGTGTCTACTTGATAAATGTATATCAAATTATGATAGGTATAGACAGCTTGAAAATGCTTAATAATAGAGCGCCTGTCTTTAAAGTGAAATGGGGAAAGTTTAAAGATGTGCAAGTTTGTTGAAGATATGTGTTTAAGCCCAGAATGTGTTGCCAGGCATAGGAGTGGAAACTGATAAAATAGTAGCAATGAAGAGGCTTCTGGATAGCAACATGATTGTGCAGAGAATGGAGGGATATGGATCACGCACAGGCAGAAGAGGTTTAATTATGCATCATGTTTGGCACAGATATTATGGGCTGATATTATGTTCTGTGCTGTATCGTTCTATGTTCCATGCCCTATGAATATTGGGGGGGGGGGGGGGGAATAGCCAATAAGGCTAGAATCAAATTAATTTTACGAGGGGCATGGCTCAAGCAGATTAAAAAGTTCAGATGTGCTCATGTCATTACCAAATTCAAGTAGAAGTTTATGGAACTGGGAGGTCGAAGCCAATGTATTAAGGACAGACAGCCGATCGCCGGAAATGACCACATGATGTACTCTGTCACACGTTGGGCGACCAATTCGTCAACATGTTGGATGACGACGGAAGTCAACAGCGAGCTACACGTCGTCTGACACACGAGCGAGCGAAGGACAGACACAAATTGCATAATTGATGCTTCAATGACCAAATGTATTCAGAAAGTGAAGAGTAAGAGCACAAACTGGAGTAAAGTGAAACTGCCCAATCTGCAAGGTGGAAAAAGGTGGAAATAGTTACTAAGTGGAAGATGAGCTGAGTGAGGTAGGTTGGCAACATTATAGAGGTGGAAGTACATAATATTTCTGATGGAAAGGATATAAAATTGAAACTCAGCTCGGGGTTAAGTCAAACCAAGGTTGAATGCAGACTGGTTCAGGCTAAGCAAGTAACCTGAAAAGGAAATGGAGCAATTAATTGGCATGAGTACAATTTTAGTCATGAGCTGAATATTTATCTTGTGGAAACCATAATTCATTCTGGACTGGATGCTGGTTAAATAAATGGAAAACACAGGGAATTGGAAGCGAGGTAGAGCTGGGTATAAAGCAGGCTCGTGGATGGAAATTCGCCACGTGTGGGTGACATCAGCAAAGGGTGACATTTGGATGAAAGACGCAAAACATAGAAAATAGGTGCAGGAGTAGGCCATTCAGCCCTTTGAGCCGCACCGCCATTCAATATGATCATGGCTGATCATCCAACTCGGTATCCTGTACCTGCCTTCTCTCCATACCCCCTGATCCCTTTAGTCACAAGGGCCACATCTAACTGCCTCTTAAATATACCCAATGAACTGGCCTCAACTACCTTCTGTGGCAGAGAATTCCACAGATTCACCACTCTCTGCGTGAAAAAATGTTTTTCTCCTTCAATTCTGTCCTTCATTACAGTGAAACCAGTGAAAATTAAATAATTCTTCAGTTATGATCTCCAACAATCTGATGAACAAACATATCATCCAACTATTTAAAATTAACAATAATTATCAGATGCAAATTTCTACATTTAAATCAAGGGGGTTTGGGGGAGAAGGCAGGAGAATGGGGTTAGCAGGGAGAGATAGATCAACCATGATTGAATGGCTGAGTAGACTTGATGGGCCGAATGGCCTAATTCTGCTCCTATTACTTATGACCTGAAGAGGAAAAGTACTTTCAATTGCCTTCACATACATGGAGTTTGAAATAGTTTTATTGCTAATAGTTATCCCAGCTTGATGGTCCTTCATAAAGACTTGGTTTAAAGATAAAATTTAAAAAACATGCAAACAATTGTTTACCTGTAACACACCAATCCCCAATGTTGCTGAATACCGTAAAACATAGGTCTTTGTGTCTTATTACAAGTTAATGCCACCACAGATATGGAGAAAATCAATTACATCAATTTGGTGCTATTAATCTAAGGTGATGCACAATTTGTGCAAGTTCCTAATAATCCTTTTCCATTAATATTATCTACTTTTTGTTTCAATAAAATGTCACCAAAACAGAATGAAAATGTTTTTAAAAGTCAATTGACTGCTATTTCACCAGGTATTTTGCTTTGTAAATGTACATACTTGCTTACATAGCTTACATGTAAATGTATTGTATATTTTAACTGTATGATACGTGAAGGGCATGTTGTGTTAATTTATTGGTGTTACTTTAAGTAGATTGAAAAATACATATCTTAGAATCAAGACAACCTTGTTTTGGTGCCATCATGGCTCAATTTCTGTGCTCTCTCAACCCCAGTTCTCTTCTCTCTTCATTCTGCTCATCAGTGTCTCAATAATTATATTGGGTGGGTGAGGGAAAGGGATGTAGGATGTTCTTTATAAAGATGAGGTCATGCAGCAAACTGCAACAAATCTCAACAGCTGCGGAACGGAGAAGTACAGAAATCGGAAGAAGCCCCACCAGGAGGGTTCATGAAGCAAAGCCACTACTTGATACCAGCAGTGATGTTCCTTATGACAGTATTATCCTCTCAGAAAGCCTGCTGTGTACATTTAACACAGATTCAAGATTCAAGTGAGTTTATTGTCATGTGTCCCTGATAGGACAATGAAATTCTTGCTTTGCTTCAGCACAACAGAACATAGTAGGCATTGACTACAAAACAGATCAGTGTGTCCATAAACCATTATATAAATATATACACACATATACTACTGGTCACTAATCACAGGACGATGTCCATTTTGGTCCCATCCCTCTTCATTACTCATTTAAACCATTCAATGTGGTATTGGCAAACACAGCAATCAGAATGTTAGCTCCTCTCATAATCTCAGATTAGGTGTAACAAGTTCTTCTTTTGCGGATCACCTCTTCCCCAGAGGATATTCCAGTTATCCAAATATCTAAAGACCTGTTCCCTTGTTGCAGCTCCTTAGCTTTTGGCTGCTCTATTTTCCGTTTCCAAACTCACTACCTCTTAAGAAAGAACTGTAGCTGCTGAAAAAAAATCAAAGGTAGACATAAATGCTGGAGAAACTCAGCGGGTGAGGCAGAATCTATGGAGCGAAGGAATAGGCAACGTTTCGGGTCGAGATCGTTCTTCAGTTTGAAGATGGGTCTCGACCCGAAACGTCGCCTATTCCTACGCCTCACCCGCTGAGTTCCTCCAGCATTTATGTCTGCCTCGTGGAACGTGCTCAATTCCAGAAAGAGGGTCAATCAACCCACTTACATCCGAAAGCCATCTGTTACACCTCACTTAAATTCCACACAAATGCACCCGTCATATCACTCATTATAGTCACCAGCAAGTATATAGCCAAGTATATAGAAGTGCCAAAAATAGCATTTTGTGATACAAAAGTAGATGATGATAAGATGCAAAACGGATGCAGAGGAGTTCAGGTAGTACAGAAAGCCTACCTATATGGGTGCAGATGTGACAGATGGAATACAATGTGGAATAAAATAGGTCACCCATTTCAGTTGAAAGCAGTATATTTAATAGGCTGAATTGGTACTCAGAGGGACCAGGTTACATTGTACATAAAACATTTAAAATTAGAATGATCTCAATTGCAAGAGGATTGAAGCGCAAGATAACTCCAAGTTGCTCTAATTTTACACTCGAAATATTAGATACATTCCCCTACTCAAAGTATCTTGCACAAGAGAAAGTCTTACATAAGTTTACCGGAGTGATTCCTATCAGGGAATATCCACCAAGAAAATGGACCACATTACACCTGTCCTTAAATCTTTGCACTGGCTCCCTGTGTGTAAGAGGATAGATTTTAAAATTCTGTTACTGACCTACAAGGCACTGAATGGTCTAGGTCCAAAATACATCTCTGACCTACTTGTTGTATATGAGGCGCCTAGACTCCTCAGGTCTTCAGGGACAGGTTTACTCTGTGTTCCCAGGGTCAGAACTAAAAAGGCTGAAGCAGCATTGGGTTTTTATGCTCCACACCTGTGGAACAAGCTCCTTGAACACCTGAGGTGTGCACAGACTGTAAGCGCATTTAAATCAGGCCTAAAAGCACTGTTGTTTACTATAGCTTTTCCATAACCCGACATGCAGGTAATCTTAACCGTCTAATTTTAACCCTTTTATGTGCTTTTTAAAATCGTTTTATTGTTTCATTGACGTTGTTTTATTATTCATACATTTGTCGTATTGCTTATTTTGCAATTTTTAATTATTGACTATTTTATTTTTTCTTTCCTGTAAAGCACCTTGAATTGCTGTTTGCACGAATGGTGCTATACAAATAAACTTGCCTTGCCTTGCCTTGCCTTGGGTAGTGACCTCTCCACCATCTAATGGATCCACACAAATCACTGCCTCAAGAAGACAGCTAATATCATCAAAGATCCAGGCCACTCTGTCCACATTTTCATCTTGCTGCTACCATAGAAACATAGAAACATAGAAAATAGGTGCAGGAGTAGGCCATTTGGCCCTTCGAGCCTGCACCGCCATTCAATATGATCATGGCTGATCATCCAACTCAGTATCCTGTACCTGCCTTCTCTCCATACCCCCTGATCCTTTTAGCCACAAGGGCCACATCTAACTCCCTCTTAAATATAGCCAATGAACTGTCCTCAACTACCTTCTGTGGCAGAAAATTCCAGAGATTCACCACTCTCTTGTGTGAAAAATGTTTTTCTCATCTCGGTCCTAAAAGATTTCCACCTTATCCTTAAACTGTGACCCCTTGTTCTGGACTTCCCCAACATCGTTGCATCTAGCCTGTCCAACCCCTTAAGAATGTTGCAAGTTTCTATAAGATCCCCCCTGATCTACCATCAGGAAGAAGGTACAGAACTATGACCTCCAGATTCAAGAACAAATTCCTCCCATAGGCCATCAGGCTCTTGAACCATATTGCACAATCTTAACCACCCAACCCTACCTTAACACCGAACTACTGTGGACTGTGTATAGGTTGCACTACATACAATACATTGGCTTGTGTGATTATGCTTTTGTTACAGAGTGGAACTGTAAAATATACCATAAACAATAGTACAATAAATTATTTGTTGTGTTGTTGCATTATTGTGTCTGTAAAGCTGCAGCAAGAAATTAATCGTTTTGAACCCACCGCATATTACATTAAATTATTTTGAACTGTCTTCAGTAATCCAGCCGTGACACCATGAAATCTGTCCACAGAACGTGCTCCAGATTCAGCAGCTTCATTCACCTCTGTAAGGTGTAAAACAACTCAAAGGGGAAAATATCTAGTATTTTTCTTTTTGAATGGTTATTTAACTGAAACAGACCTAATTATTAAACAATGAAATGCATTTGAATATTTTTAAAGGTAGACAAAAATACTGGAAGGAATAGGCGACGTTTCAGGTCGAAACCATTCTTCAGAATAATGTCAGGGGGGAGGAGGGAGGCGGGAAAATCAAAGGGAGGGGTAGAGACAGTAGGCTTGTGGGAGAGCTGGGAAGGGAAGGGGAAGGAAGGAGAAAGCAAGGACTACCTGAAATTGGTGATTTCCTGAAATCTGAAATTTAAATATTTTTAAATGCCTTGTTTTTATTTTTTAAGTTCTTAGTTTTCAAACATATTTAGTACCATCAATTTTTTACTAGATTTTTTACAATTATGAATTTTAGACACACAAAGTATTTGATAGTTTTGTCAGTTTGTGATCCTGGAGGCATGCCTTAACCAGCAATTATATACAGAGGATCACTTTAATCAGGAGTTGATTGTGGGTATCCATTTAATAATGCAAATATTGAAAGGATGAGAAAGCTATATAGAGAAAATAAAGGGGGAAAATTAATCAAATTAAAGTTGTCCTTTTCCCTCAAGATCATTTTTTTTGATTCACAAGAATGGAAATCAAATGAGGTCTATATTCGATACTGCCAGAATTGATTGATGCAGCTAGTTAACAAACGGATTCAATGTGGGATAATTAATCTCACTCTACTTGATGAGATCAACATAGTTAGCACATGGACAAGTTTAACATACCATAATGTCTGCACACCCAATTATATCAGAGACCCAGTATGAGAAACTAAAGAAAGAAAAATGTTCAATGTTCTTGAATTTGAGTTTGTCATAAACACAACTTATAATCTATGTCTCTATATATTGCTCGAAAATGGATAGGCAAGCATTGAGGTAGATCATGATTCACCATGCATCAATTCAGCCCAGATATAATTCACAATGTAGGTTACACCCATTTCAATTTCCCTCTCTTTCTCCATATCTTCATCTCCCAGACAATTTCACAAACTTGTCAATATTTTTGCTGATAACCCTAGAAACATAGAAACATAGAAAATAGGTGTAGGAGGAAGCCATTCGGCCCTTCGAGCCAGCACCGCCATCCATTGTGATCATGGCTGATCGTCCCCTATCAATAACCCGTGCCTGCCTTCTCCCCATATCCCTTGACTCCACTAGCCCCTAGAGCTCTATCTAACTCTCTTAAATCCATCCAGTGACTTGGCCTCCACTGCCCTCTGTGGCAGGGAATTCCACAAATTCACAACTCTCTGGGTGAAATTTTTTTTTCTCACCTCAGTCTTAAATGGCTTCCCCTTTATTCTAAGAATATGCCTATGAGATGCATTCTACACAGAAGTCTATATCGACAACAATCATTACTAGATGGATTACTATGAGCTCCCATTCCTTGAAATTTCCCAGACATTTCAAGCTTACTCAGATTAATTTGCATCTCACATCTCTGTTACCACAATTTTAATCAGCTTGTCATCCTGATCCCCCCCAGGAAAGTATACTATTACTATTCACATTTTGTCACACATCTTACTTTGGCATCAATAAATGAGGAGATGATGCTTGTGATTTAGATTTGGGTGCAAAGAAGATCTGTGTTTCTTGTTTGTCAAGTCATTTTATTCTAATTACATTTTACAGATCACATTAAAACACTTTTGAAAATCTAACAACACTACATCTACATCAGCCCTTTCATAGATTCCAATGATCATTTTTCAACCAAAAGAGACGACTCTTATCAAATTCATTCTACTTCACGCTAACACATTGTTGCTGTTTTGTCATTGGTTTGATTTACCCTTCACACCCACCTTGAACAAGTATTCTGTTTATCAGCTATATTCCCAATCCAATATTTACATATTGAAGAGGGAGTGGAAAATTGTATCCAGAGATTCTGCCAATTTCATAGTATTAGATTTCTATAATTTAAGTACCCCCCTCCCCAGGACTATTCCTTTTCTTCTCTTAACACATTCACTTAATCCAAACCTACCTCGTGCATAACACAGACATCTCTCCTATTTTTTTGTTGCAGAAACTAACAAAATACTCCATACTTCTATCATATCTTCATTCTTCCTTATGAAATCAGCTTTTCCACTAAAATTGTCTTTAGTTGCCAAACAAAATAACTTATTTACACAACTTATTTTTCTTTTATTTATTTAATGAATTTATTTATTTTTAACTAGAAGCAATTGTACAAGAATAAAACAGTCGGCATATAAAATTATACAGTTAATGTACAGCTTCAATTTTAACTATTTAACTTGGAAATAAAGGAAAAGAAAAGAGAAACAAGAGAGAGAAAAAGGAAGAGGTGCAAAGATAGGGCCCCTAGACTACCAAAGTAGTGTGGCCAAAGAGTGGATAAAAGAAAGGAAGAAAAAAAAAGGAAAATAGAGAAAAAAGTGGTGACCCCCCACCTCACCCAACCCATAGTTGGATTTAGATCCAAAGTTGTGTTGCGACATACTATCCTTGTAAGAATTCGGTGAAGGGTGTCCATGTCTTGAAAAATTGATCTGGTGACAACTTATTTTTATATTCATAAACTGACACTTTAACATTCGTTTTGCTATTTGATCAAATATTTGGAAAATAAATAAAATTAAGGGGGGCAAAAATCATTTTCACCAAAAATCTGGCTCTACCTCACTAATTATTGAAACAGCGTTGTTTACTTAATGGATGTAGGAAGGTGGAGCGATGACAACTTAACTCAAAAATAAAAATGCTTGATCTGTTCAGTCATTTGCCTAATTTGCTGTTTTATTCGTTAGATATTTATGTAACTGCTTGCCTGTGGTTAGTCATCAGCTTATATCTCCAATTCAATTTGGCTAATCTAGGACCTCCAACTGAAAGGTTGTACAATTAGAACCTCAATGAAAAAGGATAGATCATTTTCTCCGAAGACAGTTGAAAGTAAGTCATTCAAGCTAGTGAGGTGTTAAAGTCTTTCACTTTGGCACCAGCAGGAGTCAAGGATATATGGGTCTGGAGCTTTGGTAGGCAGCAGCATTCTTTTTTACTTATTTTTAGACTTTTAGATATACAGTGTGGAAACGGACCCTTCAGCCCATCAAATGCGCGCTGACAACAATCACCCCGTACACCAGCACTATCCTACACACTCGGGACAATTTACAGAAGCCAATTAACCTACAAACCTGTACATCTTTGGAGTGTGGGAGGAAAATGGAACACTCGGAGAAAAGCCACGAGGTCACAGGGAGAAGGTACAGACAGCACCAGTAGTCAAGATTAAACCCGGGTCTCTGGCGCTGTAAGGCATCAACTCTACCACTAAGCCACTGTGCCGCTCCCTCTGAAATGCACTCAGTTCTACGATTGCCTCTATACTTTACCAGCATGGAGTCCAATGGGGCAACACATTTCTCACCATCAGGCAGGAATATCTATTGAGTGACCCTGCATCAGGAGAATGGCCCCGATGAAATGAATGGGAACAACTGGTTGTCAAGAAGATGGTACACCATATATTTGAACCATGATTTGATTCAGTTGGTTCAATTTTACATATCTTTAAAAAAAAAATACTGCTTCCATTTTTTAATTGATACATGTTAGGTATATATACTATGTTATTCTACATCTATATTACTAAAAGTCTGATCTTGACCACTTCCTGTTGTTCTGTATAGTGATTTTAGAAAAAACGCTGCCATTTAAGGCTGTGATTTTTGGCCATCTTACTCAGAGTCCCTCCGCTGAGCAGGACGAGGATTTTTCCCATCGATGAAAAATAAAATAGTTATTAGTGTTTAAAAAATGTTGGGATTCTCTCTCCTGAAGGCCCCGCCCCTTCCGGAGGGACTATAAAACCCAGAAATGTTGAGTGCCTCAGTCAGCCTATGCAAGATGGGGGAGCGAGAGGGTCACGTCTCTCAGTCTGAGCTGTGAATAACACTGAACACATGTCTACTAAACTGTGAGTGGTTTTACTGACCTGTCAGTGCCTTTAATGTGGTTTGAAAATATAGTTTGGAAATGCTAAAGCTGTGTTGCCTTTGGTTTGGAAATGCTAAAGTTGTGTTGTCTCTGGTTTGGAAATGTTAAAGCTGTGTTGCCTCTAGTTTGGAAATGCTGAAGCTGTGTTGCCTTTGGTTTGGAAATGCTAAAGTTGCTTTGCCTAATTAAAGTTGCCTTGCCTAATTAAAGTTGCCTTGCCTAATTAAAGTTGCCTTGCCTAATTAAAGTTGCCTTACCTTCTATATATAAATAAAAGTCTAATCTTGACCACTTCCTGTTTACGGTTTATATTGATTTTAGAAAAAACGCTACCACGTACGGCTGTGATTTTTGGCCATCTTACTCCGTCCCCCTCCGCTCATCGGGTGCCGAGGATTTTTCCCATCAATTAAAAATAAAAGTTATTAGTGTTTTTAAAATGTTGAGGTTCCGCCTCCTGTCAATCATGCCATGAAGGCCACGCCCCTTCTGGTCGGAGGGGGGAGGGACTATTAAACCCAGAAGTGTGGGCGTGGCTCAGTCTCTGCAAGATGGAGGAGGGAGAGGTCACGACTCACTGTCTTTAGTGGCCTTGCACCCTGCTTGAAGTGGTGAGAAACTGCACTTAAATTTGGTGGCCTTGCACCCTGCTGGGACCCAACGGGTCCCACTTAGTCTAATGTTATATATTATATATAATGCCAATATTTAAAATAGTTTCCATGTTTTAAGCATGTTCATGAATGTCAAATTACCAAATGTTTAAAGTCAATATCTGCTTTCTCCATCTATAAAATAAATGTACAATGCATAATTAATGTTTTGCTACGTTGTCTGAGTCTGTGCCTGTGATGCTGCTGCAAGCAGGGTTTTCACTGTACATATATCTCACCATATGTGTGCATATGACACTAAACTTGACTTGACGTGACAACATCTGCCTCTGATTCCACATCTCTAAAGACGTTATGTTTCAAACAGAATATAAATAATGTTGTTGGAATACAACTGTATTTTACAGGATACTCCTCACTCATCTCCAGCACATAAATTGCAAATCATTTTAGTCAGAATTATGCAACACAAAAACAGGTTATTTTGGCCAAGTTATCCATGCTGACTAATATGTCTGTCTGAGCTAATCCCATTTGCCTGCTTTTGGCCCTTATCTCTCTAAACATTTCCTATCCATGCACCGGTCCAAATATCTATTAAATATTGTCATTGTTCCCTCCTCCATCACTTTCTCTGCCAGCTCATTTCATATACCCACCGCTTAGCGGGTAAAAAGGATTGTTAAGGGCTTGGACACACTAGAAGCAGGAAACATGTTCCTGATGTTGGGGGAGTCCAGAACCAGGGGCCACAGTTTAAGAATAAGGAGTAAGCCATTTAGAACGGAGACGAGGAAACACTTTTTCCCCACAGAGAGTGGTGAGTCTGTGGAATTCTCTGCCTCAGAGGGTGGTGGAGGCAGGGTCTCTGGATGCTTTCAAGAGAGAGCTAGATAGGGCTCTTAAAGATAGCGGAGTCAGGGGATATGGGGAGAAGGCAGGAACGGGGTACTGATTGGGGATGATCAGCCATGATCACATTGAATGGCAGTGCTGGCTCGAAGGGCCAAATGGCCTACTCCTGCACCTGTTGTCTATTGTCTATTGTTGCTTCTCAGGTCCCCTTTAATCTTTCTCCTCAGACCTTAAACCTATGACCTCTGGTTTTTGAAACCCCAATCTGGGGGAAAATATCTATCTTATCCATGCTGCTCATGATTGTGAACCTAAGGTTACCTCAATGCCTTTAGTCCTGTGAAAACTGCCTCAACCTATCCAGTCTCTCTATATAACTCAAATCCTCCAGTCTTTGCAGCATTCTTGTGAATCTTTTAGTTTGGTTTACATAGAAACATAGAAATTAGGTGCAGGAGTAGGCCATTCAGCCCTTCGAGCCTGCACCGCCATTCAATATGATCATGGCTGATCATCCAACTCAGTATCCCGTACCTGCCTTCTCTCCATACCCTCTGATCCCCTTAGCCACAAGGGCCACATCTAACTCCCTCTTAAATATAGCCAATGAACTGGCCTCAACTACCCTCTGTGGCAGAGAGTTCCAGAGATTCACCACTCTCTGTGTGAAAAAAGTTTTTCTCATCTCGGTTTTAAAGGATTTCCCCCTTATCCTTAATCTGTGACCCCTTGTCCTGGACTTCCCCAACATCGGGAACAATCTTCCTGCATCTAGCCTGTCCAACCCCTTAAGAATTTTGTAAGTTTCTATAAGATCCCCTCCCAATCTCCTAATTCTAGAGAGTATAAACCAAGTCTATCCAGTCTTTCTTCATAAGACAGTCCTGACATCCCAGGAATCAGTCTGGTGAACCTTCTCTGCACTCCCTCTATGGCAATAATGTCCTTCCTCAGATTTGGAGACCAAAACTGTACGCAATACTCCAGGTGTGGTCCCACCAAGACCCTGTACAACTGCAGTAGAACCTCCCTGCTCCTATACTCAAATCCTTTTGCTATGAAAGCTAACATACCATTCGCTTTCTTCACTGCCTGCTGCACCTGCATGCCTACTTTCAATGACTGGTGTACCATGACACCCAGGTCTCGCTGCATCTCCCCTTTTCCTAATCGGCCACCATTTAGATAATAGTCTGCTTTCCTGTTTTTGCCACCAAAATGGATAACCTCACATTTATCCACATTATACTGCATCTGCCAAACATTTGCCCACTCACCCAGCCTATCCAGGTCACCTTGCAGTCTCCTAGCATCCTCCTCACAGCTAACACTGCCCCCCAGCTTAGTGTCATCCGCAAACTTGGAGATATTGCCTTCAATTCCCTCATCCAGATCATTAATATATATTGTAAATAGCTGGGGTCCCAGCACTGAGCCTTGCGGTACCCCACTAGTCACTGCCCGCCATTGTGAAAAGGACCCGTTTACTCCTACTCTTTGCTTCCTATTTGCCAGCCAGTTCTCTATCCACATCAATACTGAACCCCCAATGCCGTGTGCTTTAAGTTTGTATACTAATCTCTTATGTGGGACCTTGTCGAAAGCCTTCTGGAAGTCCAGATACACCACATCCACTGGTTCTCCCCTATCCACGCTACTAGTTACATCCTCGAAAAATTCTATAAGATTCGTCAGACATGATTTACCCTTCATAAATCCATGCTGACTTTGTCCAATTATTTCACCACTTTCCAAATGTGCTGCTATCCCATCTTTAATAACTGACTCTAGCAGTTTCCCCACTACCGACGTTAGACTAACTGGTCTGTAATTCCCTTCTTAAAAAGTGGGGTTACGTTTGCTACTCGCCAATCCTCAGGAACTACTCCAGAATCTAAAGAGTTTTGAAGAGTACTTTATACAATGTGGAGACTGGCCCTTCAGCCCATTAAGTCCACGCCAAGCACCGTACTATGTTCTATGTTATCCCACTTTTGCATCCTACATAACAGGGGCAATTTACAGAAGTCAATTAACCTACAAACCAACCTGCACGCCTTTGGAATGTGGGAGGAAACCGGGGTACCCAGAGAAAACCCACGCAGTCACAGGGAGAATGTGCAAACTTCACACAGACAGCACCCATAGTCAGGATCGAACCCGTCCCTGGTACTGAGAGGTACCTTCTCCAGCTTAATCACATCTGTCCTGCGTTATGGCGACAACAACTGCTTATAATATTTCATAGACACATAGAAAATAGGTGCAGGAGGAGGCCATTCGGCCCTTCGAGCCAGCACCGCCATTCATTGTGATTATGGCTGATCGTCCCCAATCAATAACCCGTGCCTGCCTTCTCCCCATATCCCTTGACTCCACTAGCCCCTAGAGCTCTATCTAACTCTCTCTTAAATCCATCCAGTGACTTGGCCTCTACTGCCTTCTGTGGCAGGGAATTCCATAAATTCACAGCTCTCTGGGTGAAAAAGTTTTTTCTCACCTCAGCCTTAAATGACCTCCCCTTTATTCTAAGACTGTGGCCCCTGGTTCTGGATTCGCCCCAACATTCATGAGTGATGTTCTCTGGTATGGATATAACGTGACATCCCAACTCTTGTGCTCAGTTCCCCACCTAATGAAGAAGAACGTGCACCATGCATTTTCTTCACGACCTTGGAAACATAAGAGACTGCAGATCCTAGAATCTTGAGCAAAATACCTTGATCGGTCTGCAGAGGGGTCCCAACCTGATGCATTGCCTGCCTTTTTCCCTCCACAGGACCTCGCCTGCTGAGTTCCTCAAGCATTTTGTGTTATGACTTTCAAAGAAAGACACAGCACTGTGTCTCTCAGTTCCACAACTCTCCCCAGGGACCTGCCAATCCCTGTGTATGTCCTGAAATTATGGCATATGTTTATTAATGAGCTAAAATGAAACCAATCCAAAAAAAGAGGTTACATAATTTATCTCATGCATAAGTACTGTGGTTGATAGAATGGGAATCTCAAAACCTGTTTCACAGCACCATCATGTAGCCAGAATGTGAAACTACACGAGTCAAAATCAGGCACAGAAATCTGACTGCAAAACCTTATTCAGGCAGAGTTAACAATTAGTTACAAACTCTGCCTGATGGAAATGTCCAATTTCACATGTAGCTGTTTTGCTATTTTATTACTAATCCATTACTATAATGAGACAAACAATATTAACAAAGGAAATAATTCGTTCCAGCAAGCAAGTGTCCTCCCACTCCCTCTTCCTACTCCTGAACTACTAGTTCCTGACTTTCCAAAGATAATACTTCATGCTTCAGCTTCCTCCATAGACAAAAGTCAGCTGTCATTCTTGGCACCCACATAAACAGTGTAATCTTACCATTGGTACACAAAAAAGCTGGAGAAACTCAGCGGGTGCAGCTTCGTACCATCGATTTTCCAGCATCTGCAGTTCCTTCTTAAATAATCTTACCATTGATTCAGTTTCCTCTCCTGGATTGCATCTCATGCTGCCAACAAGACAAATACCTTCACACCATATTTTTCACCAAGCCTTTTCTACTATTGAATACATTGGGTGCATAAAAGTACAAAGGTTCAATTTTTCTTTATCTTTCATTTCCATTGGCGCTCAAAATCTATCGGTCTCGATCCTGCGTATCCTCACCAAATAAAAATTTAAGGCCATCTGATCAGAGAATTACAAAAAGTCACAACAGTGAAAACTTATAATTAGAGGACGGAGATTTCACTTCTGAACTCTTTCCAGATGAAATTGCCTCTCAATACCCACCCTGTCAAACAAAATTATTTCTTAAATTCTCAAAATGCATAGGCCCATTCCATACACTCAATTTTTGAATCCTTGTTCCATCCTACGACAAATATGCTTTTCCTTTGCAAATACGTATATAATAATCCATAAAAATGTCAAAATACTACAAGACTTCAACAAAACGTACTGCAATGGTCCAAACCACTTGTATTAAAGAGTTACACGATTTTCTACAGAGCATAAAGTTGCTACAGTGCTCTCCATAATGTTTGGGACAAAGACCCATCATTTATATATTTGCCTCTGTACTCCACAATTTGAGATTTGTAATAGAAGAAAATCGCATGTGGTTAAAGTGCACATTGTCAGATTTTAATAAAGGCCATTTTTATACATTTTGGTTTCACCATGTAGAAATTACAGCTGTGTTTATTCATAGTCCCCCCATTTCAGGGCACCATAATGTTTGGGACACATGGCTTCACAGGTGTTTGCAATTGCTCAGGTGTGTTTAATTGCCTCCTTAATGCAGGTATAAGAGAGCTCTCAGCACCTAGTCTTTCCTCCAGTCTTTCCATCACCTTTGGAAACGTTTACTGCCGTTTATCAACATGAGGACCAAAGTTGTGCCAATGAAAGTCAAACAAACTATTATGATACTGAGATACAAGAATAAAACTGTTAGAGACATCAGCCAAACCTTAGGCTTGCCAAAACCAACTGTTTGGAACATCATTAAGACGAAAGAGAGCACTGGTGAGCTTACTAATCGCAAAGGGACTGGCAGGCCAAGGAAGACCTCCACAGCTGATGACAGAAGAATTCTCTCTCTAATTAAAAAAATCCCCAAACACCTGTCCGACAGACCAGAAACACTCTTCAGGAGTCAGGTGTGAATGTGTCAAGGACCACTATCTGCAGAAGACTTCATGAACAGAAATACAGAGGCTACACTGCAAGATGCAAACCACTTGTTAGCTGCAAAAATAGGATGGCCAGGTTACAGTTTGCCAAGAAATAATTAAAAGAGCAACCACAGTTCTGGAAAAAGACAGATGAGGCGAAGATTAACTTACCTATATCAGAGTGATGGCAAGAGCAAAGTTTGGAGGAGAGAAGGAACTGCCCAAGATCTAAAGCATACCACCTCATCTATCAAACACGGTGGTGGGGGTGTTATGGCCTGGGCATGTATGGCTGCTGAAGGTACTGGCTCACTTATCTTCATTGATGATACAACTGTTGATGGTAGTAACATAATGAATTTTGAAGTGTATAAACATATCCTATCTGCTCAAGTTCAAACAAATGCCTCAAAACATTGCCCCGCAGTTCATTCTACAGCAAGACAATGATCTCAAAAATACTGCTAAAGCAACAAAGAGTTTTTCAAAGCTAAAAAATGGTCAATTCTTGAGTGGCCAAGTCAATCATCTGATCTGAACCCAATTGAGCATGCCTTTTATATGCTGAAGAGAAAACTGAAAGGTACTAGCCCTCAAAACAGGCATAAGGTAAAGATGACTGCAATACAGGCCTGGCAGAGCATCACCATAGAAGACACCCAGCAACTGGTGATGTCCATGAATCACAGACTTCAAGCAGTCATTGCATGCAAAGGATATGCAACAAAATACTAAACATGACTACTACAGCTATTACAAATCTCAAATTGTGGAGTACAGAGGGAAATAAATAAATGATGGGTCTTTGTCCCAAACATTATGGAGGGCACTGCATTTGTGGCCTGTAGAGTTGAATTAGCAACTGCTCAACACCTAGCTAATAATTTATCTGGATTCAAGATGCTGCAAATGCTGTAACTGAAATTAAAACTACAAGGGTTAAATCATTCTCCAATTCAAAGGAAATTCCACAGGTATTCACTAATATATGTTGTCTTATTATCTTGCAAATGAAAAAGATACTTTTAACATGCATTTCTTGTGAATCATACAGGTGAATCATACAGGAATCATAAATATGTTTTAAGTGTTATACAAATTTAAACGTGGCTCCTTGATAAGCCTTTGTTCTCGTTAAAGATATTGCAGACACAAAGCTAACAACACAGTTGGGTAAATTATCAAGCTTACACAAATTTGTCACTCGGCTCCCACAAGTCACAATTGCTCTACAAATTATTTTTAGCTGTTATATTTTGCAACTACTCAAAAGAAAATATTTAAATAAATCATTGGAGATATTTCGCATCAATCCTATGGTCAAATTTATCCAAACGTTTTAAGCTCCTTCCAAAAACTTGAGCTTAGATTTGAGCTTTGATACAGTCAACAGAACCGGAATCATGCAATCCAAACCCAATTTCACAAAATGCAACGGTGTCAGCCGATTTAATATTTTACTATAGTTTTTGATCATTTTTTTCAATTCTTTTTCGGATGCATTTGATGAAAGCTGAAGAGCAAATATCAAAAGGATTATGCAGTGCAGCCAAGTGTCTTAAAAATGATATGTTGTTTAAGAAGGAACTGCAGATGCTGGAAAATCAAAGGTACACAAAGCTGGAGAAACTCAGCGGGTGCAGCAGCATCTATGGAGCAAAGGAAATAGGCAACGTTTCAGGGCCGAAACCCTTCTTCCTACACAAAAAAGCTGGAGAAACTCAGCGGGTGCAGCAGCATCTATGGAGCGAAAGAAATAGGCAACTTTTCGGGCCGAAACCCTTCTTCCTACACAAAAAAGCTGTAGAAACTCAGCGGGTGCAGCAGCATCTATGGAGCGAAGGGTTTCGGCCCGAAACGTTGCCTATTTCCTTCGCTCCATAGATGCTGCTGCACCCGCTGAGTTTCTCCAGCTTTTTTGTGTGTCTTAAAAATGATAGGCGATCTGGAAAAAAAGCGAAAAGAGTCTTTTCTCTATAATGGAAGCCCAACTAGATAAACTAGTTAAAATCAACTAAGAACATTTGCCCAACCCTTTCCCGCAGCCCCTCCCTCATAAAGACACAAGTGCCTCAGCATGTTCAAAAACTATGGAGTCTGCTAAGCATTTTCAAAGTGCAGTCAATGTTTGAATTGAAAAACCCATTTGCAATAAAACAAGAGAAAAGAGACTGCAGGTTTCTGTCAGTCAGTATGAAGAAGGGTCTCAACCCGAAACGTCGCCTATTTCCTTTGTTCCATGGATGCTGCCTCACCCGCTGAGTTTCTACAGCATTTTTGTCTACCGTCGCAGGTTTCTTTTGTCGTTGTGAAGCTGACAAGTTCTGACTGATGCAAAACCAGGAAAGTCCATCTACTCGAGCTAAACCCAAAGTTCTGACATGTCTTACCTGATCCAATGATTCCCCATCATAGAAATTGTAGATCTAAGGATCTATCGAAGCAATAGAGGTTCTCCTGCTACTGGGCTACCAAAACCCAAATCATTCTCAATTGCTCCAAAAAGGACAGAACTTTGTTACAGTTCTTAAAAAAATACACCTAACTCACGCCTTTCATAGCAATGTGAAGCAGAAATTTCTCAAAGACCCCAAAACCAACAAAATATGCTGGTGGAGGTGACATCGAAAAGATTCAGTGAGTTTGTCTGGTGGTAGTAAGCATCAATACGACAAACTATTCGGTGGCAACTGGGGATGGGTAACTAGCTTCGTAAATGTCACAGAATAAAAATACTTTCTCACAAACATGGTTCAACTCTGATACGCATAACTGTCATCCCAAACCTTGATGTACTTGTCTTACATATCAGGAACCATAGAGTACTCCGTTCAGATGTAATACAACATTTTTAACACCTCACAAAATCAAAACAAAGTGGCATTGAGAATCCTGATGCTTGTGTCCTAAAATAAAAAGTTGTGATTCCAGCTTCATTGAATACATCACTGAAAGTTTTGTTCACACAAATTCTGGCATAAATTGAAATCCCAAACTATATTATATAAAGTTAGCTGATGGTTACGCAGTGGATCTCGCTGCATGTTACAGGCCAGCAATGAGATACTTAAATGTTATAAACAAAAGTTGTTTTAATGCTACATCTCACCATTGACTCTTGGGTTGGATAATTGGATCATTATTAATGTCGAAAAATACTTATAAGATTTTCTGTACATGATTAACAGAATGCTAATATCATGAATGCAGAAATTTACTTTTAAATGAATTAAGTGACATACTTCAAAATATAAAGTAATGCTCTTATGTTACATCATACAGTTGCAACAAACAGTTGAGATGGTAAAATGCTGTACAGAACAACAAAAACAAATCAATTATTAAGGTTATAAAATTAACAGATAAGACACTGGTTTAATGAAAGTACCCTAAACACTCCTTCTGTATTCAATTGGCATATATCCATAGTACCTGCTTTGATGAAAATGCCTGAAAGTAGCAAGATCTTTCACAGATTTGCTTGATTGATTTTAAAAGGAATGGCAACAGATGGATTGCCTTATTTACCAACTACATATTTAAGTAATTAGCCACCACAACAACTTTTTACAACAAAGGCGAATCCCAATGTCACTAATTGCGATTAAACAGACCGCCATTTTGCAGAATATTAACTAGCTAACCCCACCACATTTTCAATAGGATTATGGTGATTGGATTATCAAATAGTTAATTGTTAATATCACCCAGTTGCTTCACTCATGGTTAACTGAGCGGAAAGTCCAATTCCAAATGTAAGGTAACAATAAAAGATCGTCTGGGCACTAAACTCAAAATTACATTGTCGCAATGGACAAAAATATAAGATGGTCACTTACACTTTTATCAATCATCTAGGCAAATATTTAACCGATTTTGGGAACGTCTTCTCAAGTTAATGTTTAACCAAAAACCAAACCATTAGCAACTGCACGTGGTCAACAGCGTAAATCAAATATAAACCCACCAACCAAATCCAATGCAAATAATCTACATTCATGCGCAGAACAAATATCTACCACCATCCAATACAATTCCAAAATAAAACATATACATCCCCTCTATTCAATACAGTCAAAATACAACTTTCAAATAATGATTTAAACCTCTTGAACTTACCAGATTGGCATTCGTTGCATTCGAGTCGTCTTCTGGGAACGGTATATAGACAGCTAAGGCCACACAATTGGCGAAAATAGTTAGAAGAATAATTATTTCGAATGGCCTGAGACAACATGTTAAGGAGTCTTTATAAACAGTAAATCATAATCTGAAAACAAAACTTCACATTTTCCTCATTATCTAAAATGGTGAAAAAATGTCTCCTAAATTAGCTGTAGGCAACTCAGGTGAACTGTACGAGTGTGTCACGTGTCTATGCATGGTAAAAGTCAACATGCATGTCAGTATTTCAAAAAATAATAATTCATAAGCATGTTTTGTGGGACATTCACCCTTGCCATCCTTGATGTTCCGATTACTCTTGATGGTCAATTGGCTCCTTGGCTACACCTTCATATTGCAGAGAATCACCTGCTATTCATAAATGGTTAAGTGCAGCCTCCTAAGGATTTAGATGCTTTCCCTTTCCCAACTTCATCTTCCACCAAATCAGTCCTGTTTCTCATGACATTCTTCAGTGAATCATCCAAAAACATATCCTCATTCGTAGACAATAGACAATAGGTGCAGGAGTAGGCCATTCGGCCCTTCGAGCCAGCACCGCCATTCAATGTGATCATGGCCGATCATCCCCAATCAGTACCCCGTTCTTGCCTTCTCCCCATATCCCCTGACTCCGCTATCTTTAAGAGCCCTATCTAGCTCTCTCTTGAAAGCATCCAGAGAACCGCCGTCTGAGGCAGAGAATTCCACAGACTCACAACTCTCTGTGAGAAAAAGTGTTTCCTCATCTCCTTTCTAAATGGCTTACCCCTTATTCTTAAACTGTGGCCCCTTGTTCTGGACTCCCCCAACATCGGGAACATGTTTCCTGCCTCTAGCGTGTCCAAACCCTTAATAATCTTATGTGTGTCAATAAGATCCCCTTTCATCCTTCTAAATTCCAGAGTGTACAAGCCCAGCCGCTCCATTCTCTCAGCATATGACAGTCCCGCCATCCCAGGAATTAACCACGTGCTGATGATACCTGACTTTATCTCACACCTCTCTTCTCTTCTCCAACTGCTAACTTGGGCGTCCAAAATAAGATAACCAGCAATTTTCTCCATTATTATAACCATTTTTTTTTCCAATTCACATCACAAACTCCATTTTCTATCCACCCTGTCATTTCTTTATTCGTTGAACTATTTTGGACTGATCAACGTTATTCATAATCATGCCATTATCCACAAACTAAGCTTTGAATTTAATCTCCTCTTCATCAAAAATTCCACCAAGAGGTCATAGAGTAAAACTACACGAAAATAGGCCCTTCACCCCCACTCATCCGACTAAGATGCCCCATTCATGCTTGTCCCATTTAGAACGGAGACGAGGAAACACTTTTTCTCACAGAGAGTGGCGAGTTGGTGGAATTCTCTGCCTCAGAGGGCGGTGGAGGCGGGTTCTCTGGATGCTTTCAAGAGCTGGATAGGGCTCTTAAAAATAGCGGAGTCAGGGGATATGGGGAGAAGACAGGAACGGGGTACTGATTGGGGATGATCAGCCATGATCACATTGAATGGCTTGAAGGGCCGAATGGCATACTCCTGCACCTATTGTCTATTGTCTATTGTCCGCGTCTGCCCCATAACCCTCTAACCACGTACCATGTCTAAACATCTGAAATATTATCCCAATTTTATGTTTAAGAAAGAACTGCAGATGCTGGAAAAATCGGAGGTAGACAAAAATGCTGGAGGAACTCAACGGGTGAGGCAGCATCTATGGAGAGAAGGAATAGGCAATAGGTCTTGACCCGAAACGTCGCCTATTCCTTCTCTCCATAGATGCTGCCTCACCTGCTGAGTTCCTCCAGCATTTTTGTCTACCTTCTATCCCAATTTTATGTGATCAGTTACTGACTTCCTTATCCAAATCGTATTACATCTAGATTTGTCAATTTCTGAATTGTCTCCAATTTACATGTTCTGAACTCATCCAGTACTCTATTGCCTGTATCCTTATTTACCCTAAACTCCCTTCATCGTCATCTTGTGCTTGCTGATCTACATTGGCTCCAAGACCATCTAAATGGAAATTTGAAAGCTCTCATCTGTGTTTACAAGTCTCGGTCCCATCACAAATTCCTGCAGTCCTTCACCAATACGTTTCAGCACTCCTCCAACAATTTACCTATATGCATTTCTAATTTGGCCTCTTCCACTAGATGTCTGTGGTCTGCTTTTGAATTTGACCATCCAGCATTTTTCAACACGAGTCCTGAAAACATTTTTATGTGGTCAGGCAATCCTAATATTTTATGGTTAAGTGTTTTTTTTTAATGTTTTAATATCTTGTAATTTTTTACAAAAACTGCTGTGAAAATGCAAGTTGTTTTGGAGCTCTGACCACACAGCACATCAGAACATGCACATCTGGTGTTGTCTCTATATTTATATACAGTTCGAAATATATTTTTGTATGTTGCTTATGCCGGATGAAATTAATTCATCATTTCCTTTCTTAAAGGATATTTCCATTCGACTATATTGATACATGCTCGCCTTACGGGGTTCTTCAGAGTCAAACAGAAGAGAGCCCGTGGTGGCCGTGTGGTCGTCGAGTTAACTTGTTTTTTCTGCTTGTTGTACGGTTGCCTTTTCCTTTGGGTCGAGTTGGCCGTCGAGACCATATTGTTGTCCATCATCGCGGCGGCTTTGGCTTGCCTGGCCGCGTCGATCGCTGTCTGCCACGACAGGGCAGCCCCCGGACCTGGTATGTGCTCTGGAGCCAATCCGTCTGTATTGGCATTGGGAAGGCCATGTGTAAGGGCTGCTCGCCTGTTACCATAATTGGTGCCTGGAATAAAAATATCTTGCAAAAATATTTTCAAATGTATAAGCCAAAATAGTCCAACCCGCAGTATTATCCCCTCATCATCAAAGGGAAAGACATCATTCAGTCCTTGATAATGATCCGATTTGCAGTCATGAGAAATCTAAAATATTAATCGATTCCAAGCGATAAGTTATTTCTGTGTGAAATTATTCAGACAGTAACCAGGTTATTCCTGTGTTTTATCAAAAATTACGGTTTAACATGAGAGCCGCAACTTTAAACGGTAATTTCACATGGTGGAGCCATTTCCTTCGCGAATGATTACCAAAAAAAACTGAAGAAAAACAAATCTCCTTCCATAGTTTAAAGGAATAATGATTCATCGCCCGGGCGGGGGCTGGCTGGGGTGATGCTCAAAAAATGCCAAATTTAGATATTCTTCATAATCTGTAAACGGGGGGGTTTTCTCGAGACATTCTTCACCTATTGAAAACAGTGTTTGACTATTAGAAGCATTTCTTTCTTGAAATGAAAGCCACACTGACTCAACTCATCGCATATTAATTAATGTCATGCGAGACACATGTGTAGCGGGTCTATAACTGCTGGAAATCAAGGTTTCACACGCATGTCTGTCTATCTGCAGGTTAATCTTCGGGAGGGGGGGAAAAATGTCAAGACATCGCATAAAGACAAACTATTTGATCCAGCTGCCTGTTGTATATAGTGGATGTTGTTATAAACCCCAAAGCAGCCACCGGTTACGTTTTTAGGGGGAATGAGGATGTTGCTGTTTAGGTTTCTCGTTTGTCTTCGTCTCCCGCCCCCCTCCTCCTTCTCTTCTTTACAATTCTTACTTACCTTGGTGGTTTTCTTCGGGGATGTACATCCTCCTGCTTTCAATCACCATTTAAATAGGCCAATTTTTGTCTTCCACCAAAGCGGTTTTTATTACCTGCTGGTCCCCATTATGGTTATTACTATAAAACGCGAGTCGCCGATCCTGTCCACCTCCCTCGTTCCCACAGCACATCCTGACTACATCCGGGGCTGCACTCAGAGCAAGCACATCGCACACATTCCGAGCTGCCTTTCAGTTGCAATCAGACTGTATGTGTGTGAGTGTGTGTGTGTGTGTGTGTGTGGGGCGGGAGCAAGCACACACACACACACACACAATCCAGGGCAGCTCTCCAAGGGTTAAATCGTGCCTTTCAAATAAAATGACAGATGATGATAATGATAAAGAGGGGGGGAAGGAAAACAAAAAGTGTCAGGAGAAGCCAGGAAAGAGAGGCGAGGTAGTCATAAAATAAAAATGAAGTCGTGCAGGCCATTCCCTGCAATAACTGAAGGAGTTCTTCTGCGAGCTGTCTGTCTGCTGACCGTTTCCAGATGTTGTTACGTGTAAAATTAACCTAGCGAAGCCCACCCCCCTCCCCCGACCCTCCCCACTCTGTGCCTGGAAACAGTTTATGGAGCCATGACGTATAATAAGCAAGTACACAACTTCTCCACAAGCCATTAAATTTAAAAAATATATATTTCTTGTCTTGAGCCAAGATCTTCATTTGGCGTTATTTTTTTTTTCATTATTGCTCACATATAGCATTTTGCTAATATAAGATAATGCAAAAAATAAAAACACCCTAAGGTTTCTTTGAACCTATCTCTATTTGTTCTGGATGTGAACATTACCTGCATTCATTTTTGTATTAATTAGTAAAGGATAAAAGAGCCTATTAATTATAGCGGGCTCTCGTCATCAATATAAAGCACACAGATGAATATATAGTGTCTAAAAGTGTGCAGTCCAAATCTCCTGGAAAAGACTAAATTCTGTTCAACATAATAATGACTGAAATCGGAAGTACTGCTGGTTAAGGATTGTGTCATTTAGCTATCGAATTCAAAAACAGGTGGATATGGATTTAGGATATCAGATTAATTTATGTATGTTTAGGTTTACTTCAGGGTTCCAGAATGGGCGGAAATGCAATGGGATGTCCAGTTTTATGTCAAAATAGCTAGGATGCAACTTTTATTTCATGGTAAACAAAACTTCTTCAAACACCCCACTACATCATGTATTCAGCAGTAAACTGATTTTTCTTACCTATCTGCTTATATAAAATAATAATTCCCAGAGCTCATCGTCTTCAAGAAAAGCAACGCAGAAACCAATTGACTTCACAGATTGTTCAAGCTGATTTCTATGGGTCCATGGAATTCAACAAAATCCATTTACAGAGTACACAGGCAAATTCACATGAGATTTTTAAAAAAGAGTTGGTATGTGCACGTTATTCATCAGAAGAGGACCAGATTAGAGAAAAGTAGATAGAGGTGGATCACTCATTGAACTTGCCCTTAAAACATTGGCTTGCAGCATTCCAAATCACTCCTCAATCCACACAGAACAAACTTCTCTTGAAATATTAATAAATAGGATACTCAGTTTGAATCTGAAACTTGAGCAACACACTTTGTAGGGGAAAGTGGAAACCATGTAGGCATTTACTCAAACTGCATGGAGAAGAGATCCAGTTTGCATATCGAGACAGACCGGCAAGATAAGGATGCAGACATGGGATAATGGAGAGATAGTGAAAGTTACAGGACTGGGAATTATTTATGGAAAATGGTAAAAAAAAAAAAAAAATCTCAAATGTAATCTGCGCACCTATTCAATAGACAATAGGTGCAGGAGTAGGCCATTCTGCCCTTTGAGCCAGCACTGCCATTCAATGTGATCGTGGCTGATCATCCCCAATCAGTACCCCGTTCCTGTCTTCTCCTCATATCCCCTGACTCCGCTATTTTTAAGAGCCCTATCTAGCTCTTTCTTGAAAGCATCCAGAGAACCTGCCTCCACCGCCCTCTGAGGCAGAGAATTCCACAGACTCACCACTCTCTGTGAGAAAAAGTGTTTCCTCGTCTCCGTTCTAAATGGCTTACTCCTTATTCTTAAACTGTGGCCCCTGGTTCTGGTCTCTTCCCCAACATCGGGAACATGTTTCCTGCCTCTAGCGTGTCCAAGCCCTTAACAATCTTATATGTTCCAATGAGATTGCCTCTCATCCTTCTAAACTCCAGAGTGTACAAGCCCAGCTGCTCCATTCTCTCAGCATATGACAGTCCTGCCATCCTGTGAATTAACCTGGTGAACCTACGCTGCACTCCCTCAATAGCAAGAATGTCATTCCCTCAAATTAGGGGACCAAAACTGCACACAATACTCCAGGTGTGGTCTCACTAGGGCTCTGTGCAACTGCAGAAGGACCTCTTTGCTCCTATATTCAATTCCTCTTGTTAGTTCCTAGCACACAATTCCTTTATGTAGAATGCATCAGGAGAATTGTAAGTAGTCAAGGATGTCTGTTACCCTGGCCACTGCCTATTCTCTCTTCTACCTTCTGAGTAAAAAAACAAGAACTTGAAAGCTTGGACATACACACTAAAGAACGGTTTCTTCCCCTCTGCTCCGGCTCTTGGATCAATCACCTCTTTCACACTGCATTCCAGAGGAGCTGCCACCTAATTTTACTATTAACTCTTACCTCATTCAGTTATACCACTATATATGACTTTGCATTACTTGGTTTTTACGCTGCAATCTTGCACTATTCTTCTGTTCTGCATTTAACATTGTATTTATAGAACATAGTGCAGCAGAACACCGGAACAGGACCTTTGGCCACAATGTTTGTGCTGAACACAGTGCCTAGTTAAATTGATCTGCCTGATCTGTGTACATGATCCACATATCTTTATTCCCTGCACTTCCATGTGCCTATCTAAAAGCCTCTTAAATGCCACTATTGCATCTGTCTCCATCACTAGCCCAGGCAATGCGATCCAGGCCTCCACCACTCTCTGTGTAAAAAACTTGTCCAGCATATCTATGCCTCTCATAATTGTATACACTTCTATCAAGTCTCCCTTCAACCTCCGATGTTTTAGAGAAAAGAATCCATCGGACCTCTCCCTTCAGCCGAAGCCCTCTAATCCATGCAGCATTCTGGTAAACTTCCACTGCACCCTCCCGGGGACATGGCCTCCACATCTTTCCTGTAATGGGGTGACCAGAACTGCACGCAATACTCCAGATGAGTCCTAACCAAAATCCTTATCAGCCACATAATAACTTCCTGACTGTTGCATTCAATGCCCCTAGCAATGGAGACAAGCAAACCGTAAGCCTTCTTTACCACCCTATGTAATTGTGCTGCCACCTTTAGTGAACCATGACTCCATGACTCCAGATCCCTGTACACATCAATGCTGTTAAGGAAGGTACACAAAAAAGCTGGAGAAACTCAGCGGGTGCAGCAGCATCTATGGAGCGAAGGAAATAGGCAACATTTCGGCTCGAAACCCTGAAGGAAATAGGCAACGTTTCGGGCCGAAACCCTTCCGGGTTTCGGGCCGAAACGTTGCCTATTTCCTTCGCTCCATAGATGCTGCTGCACCCGCTGAGTTTCTCCAGCTTTTTTGTGTACCTTCGATTTTCCAGCATCTGCAGTTCCCTCTTAAATGCTGTTAAGGATCTTGCCATTCATTGATGTGTTTATCAATATTGATACAGTAGCATTATACAGTTTACTCTGAGAGGGCTTCTTGTGAACAAAGAATTTTATTGCACCCTGGTCTATACGTAAATAAACTAATCTAATTTGATATATGTTTTGATGAAACATTCAGGTCAGGTTGGGCAGTGTTATGCTGGCCTAACTTAATCTTCCTTGGTCAGAAGCTTAGTAACTGGCAAAAAAGTGCAATTATCAGAATTTATTCAGCGTTTCATTCCTTTCGTTTCATTAACAACATTAATATGTTTAAGTTTATATTTACTGGTGGTTGGGTGTGAGGTTGAGTATTGAGAATGTTCAACGCCTGTGGTCTTGGGTTAGTTTAGTATTGCTGTGGTTCACTTGGGGATCAGTGTTAAATTACTGAGCTGACCTCCACCAGCGAGTATAACGAGGACTGTAAGTTTGAAGGTGTATTGGAAGTGTGTCCCAAAATGTCCTTGAGGAATCAACATGTCACATTCCCTAATCTGAGGAAAGACATTATTGCCATAGAGGGAGTACAGAGAAGGTTCACCAGACTGATTCCTGGGATGGCAGGATTTTCATATGAAGAAAGGCTGGATAGACTTGGCTTGCACTCGCTAGAATTTAGAAGATTGAGGGGGGATCTTATAGAAACTTACAAAATTCTTAAGGGGTTAGACAGGCTAGATGCAGGAAGATTATTCCCATGTTGGGGAAGTCCAGAACAAGGGGTCACAGTTTAAGGATAAGGGGGAAGTATTTTAGGACCGAGATGAGAATTTTTTTTTTACACAGAGAGTGGTGAATCTGTGGAATTCTCTGCCACAGAAGGTAGTTGAGGCCAGTTCATTGGCTATATTTAAGAGGGAGTTAGATGTGGCCCTTGTGGCTAAAGGGATAATAGAAACATAGAAAATAGGTGCAGGAGTAGGCCATTCGGCCCTTCGAGCCTGCACCGCCATTCAATATGATCATGGCTGATCATCCAACTCAGTATCCTGTACCTGCCTTCTCTCCATACCCCCTGACCCCTTTAGCCACCAGGGCCACATCTAACTCCCTCTTAAATATAGCCAATGAACTGGCCTCAACCACCTTCTGTGGCGGAGAATTCCACAGATATCAGGGGATATGGAGAGAAGGCAGGTACAGGATACTGAGTTGGGTGATCAGCCATGATCATATTGAATGGCGGTGCAGGCTCGAAGGGCCGAATGGCCTACTCCTGCACCTATTTTCTATGTGTCTATGTTTCTATTGCTACTTAGAGCCATTATGAGAAACAACACAATTGAGTCCAGAGTTTGACATTACCCCAACAACAAGCTCCACGCACGTGGCACCGAGAATATCAAAGGAAATGCACAAACTGATGATTCAGCAAAACCCAAAGATGAAAACATTTGTATAAATTTAATTTAATTTTAATATTTAATAGAGAAATTGCATGTTAAGATCACTGTGGACTATTGCCTGATATGACTTCTTTAGTCTGGCCATGCTTGTCAAAGATGATTCTTAATTCCCCATATGTGGTGGTGTTGCACAATTTACTTGAATGGCTGGCTGTTAATACCCAAAACTGGGTCACTCTTCATTTGTAATATTTCATATGGATCCATTAGAACAGTCTTGTCAGTCACAGTCATATTCATCAGTCTGAAGAAGGGTCCCGACCCAAAATGTCACCTATCCATGTTCTCCAGAGATGCTGCCTGGTCTGCTGAGTTACTCCAGCACTTTGTGTCCTCTTGTGTAAACCAGCACCTGCAGTTCCTGGTTTCTACTGTACAGCCATTACCTCATGTGATACATGGAGTTCCTCCATCATCTTCCTCTCCCATTCTTTTGGGATCTTGTCCTGGATATTCATTTTGAACAATCATACTTTGTAGACAACTCATGCCATTGTGACAAAATAACTCAAAAACCTTCAGACAAATCTGTGTCTAAATTTGTCCATTCAGCATGTGTGCACCCATTCACCTGTCTCAAGATTGTATCTAGCTATTTACACTCCTATAACTGTGAAATTGCCTTCTATGTCTTGTCTAGTATTTTTTCTCTCTGTATGGCTTTTTCATTGGGTCATCTTAACTAGACATCCATCATTGATTTTAATTTGGTGTTGACCACCCCGGGCCGCGGTGTTTGAGCCGCGGGACTGATTTATAACATCGCCCGGGGGGTATCGCCTCAGCGCAGAGGGAGAGGAGGAGGGAAGAGACTGCAGACCTAAGACTTTTGCCTCCATCACAGTGAGAAGATGCTGGGTGGACTCACTGTGGTGGATGTTAATATGTGTTTATTGTTGTTTTTTTATTGTATTATATGTATGACTGCTGCAATTTCGTTCAGACTTCGGTCTGAATGACAATAAAGGCATATCTATCTATCTATACTTAATGTCACTAGTCATATTGAGGCATTTGTATCGCACAGCTCTACATTCCTATATGGGCATCATGGAAAATGAAGATTTTCAATCTAGTATTGCTAGCAGAAGCAGCGAGTGTATCAAGTGTGAAGGGCCTTTCATTAACAATACCTCATTCTTGATCAGCTTTTTCTTCCACACTTGATCAGTGTACAGTATGCATATCAGTCTGAAGAAGGGTTTCAGCCCGAAATGTTGCCCATTTCCTTCGCTCCATAGATGCTGCTGCACCCGCTGAGTTTCTCCAGCACTTTTGTCTACCATGCATATGCTATATGTCTTTCATGTCTACGGGCTAAGATGGGACAAGTCATCCAACATTTGAAAGCACTCCGTGTCAGTTTAAACATCCAATTAATGTCAATATATACCGAAAACAAACCACTACTTAGGTATTTCTTGCCAAGGTTATGTGCATTGCACTGAGTCCCACTTCGATGCCATGGTTTGTCTTTTATTTTAAACTTAAATAGTGTTAACACTATGGAAAGAGTGTGTAGGAATCAGGTTGGATTAGATCAGACATAAAAATGACCTAAGCACAGAAATATTTTTGGGTTTCCTGGCTTTCGTGATGGCCTCATTATTTTTGTTTTACTGGCTGCAGCCCATTTTCATCTATTCACAGACCTAAATAAATCACCTTATTCTGCATCAAGGCATATTTGCTTTAAGCTTGGCATTATTCCGAAGCATGTTTCTAAACGCATCCTCAGGTATTTGAACTTCTTTGCCTTACTTTATCGTTCTAATTGCACAAATAATGTTAGACCCCTAGATAAGCACTTATTCATAAGCACTTAGAAAGTTTAGAAATATAGAAACATAGAAAATAGATGCAGGAGGAGGCCATTCGGCCCTTCGAGCCAGCACCGCCATTCATTGTGATCATGGCTGATCGTCCCCTATCAATAATCCGTGCCTGCCTTCCCCCCATATCCCTTGACTCCACTAGTCCCTAGAGCTCTATCTAACTCTCTCTTAAATCCATCCAGTGACTTGGCCTCCACTGCCCTCTGTGGCAGGGAATTTCATAAATTCACAACTCTCTGGGAGCAAAAGTTTTTTCTCACCTCAGTCTTTATGTTGCTAATTTTATCTCATGAAATATACGGAATACAGCATAACCTATTGTGAGTATTAATTGCTAATTGCTCACTTTTTGTATCAAGATACGCATTGGCATGAGGGAGGTCCATCTTTAGAAAAACATTTCTTCCTGCTAAGTCAGTGCAGAAGTCTTGGGATGTAAGCAGAGGAGTTTGCTCATCAATGACTGACTCTTTAAGGTCAGTTGGTAAAAATCCACAGAGCCAGGCATTTTACCCACATTGGAGATCACTACAATGGGGTCTGTCCATTCATTTAGTACCACAATGATCAATGCCCCTCGTATGCTCAAATTTACAGGTTGGGTTTTATAATAGATTTTTGGCATACTGTTTTATGCACCATAACATTTCTGCCCTTCAATTCCATGGATGAATCCTTAAAAATTTCATATTGTGGCAAAATCTATTTAATTAATCCTGACATGTTTATACTGAATTTGTTTTTCATTTGCATTTTGCTGCATTTGCAGCTCATTTGTTCTTAGTTGGTGGAGCGATTTATCTGGTTAATTCCGATAACGAACGAGGCTCCCACATGCTAAATAGTTACGCGACCCCCCGAGCGCCTATTTCCTTCGCTCTATAGGTACTGCCGCACCTGCTGAGTTTCTCCAGCACTTTTGTCTACCTTCAATTTTTCAGCATCTGCAGTTCCTTCTTGAACATTGCAGCTCATTCAGTCTCCTCTTTGCGAATAAAAGACCGAGTGTTGGAGGAGCTTAGCGGGTCCGGCAAATGATGATCTTTTTCAGACAGATCAGACTGAAGCATAGAAACATAGAAACGTAGAAAATAGGTGCAGCAGGAGGCCATTCGGCCCTTCGAGCCAGCACCGCCACTCATTGCGATCATGGCTGATCGTCCCCTATCAATAGCCCGTGCCTGCCTTCTCCCCATATCCCTTGACTCCACTAGCCCCTAGAGCTCTATCTAACTCTCTCTTAAATCAATCCAGTGGTTTGGCCTCCACTGCCCTCTGTGGCAGGGAATTCCATAAATTCACAACTCTCTGGGTGAAAACGTTTTTTCTCACCTCAGTCTTAAATGGCTTCCCCTTTATTCTAAGACTGTGGCCCCTGGTTCTGGACTCGCCCAACATTGGGAACATTTTTCCTGCATCTAGCTTGTCCAGTCCTTTTATAATTTTATATGTTTCTATAAGATATCCCCTCATCCTTCTAAACTCTAAGAAGGGCGAAGATCCAAAATGTTGCCTGTCCATTTCCCTCAACAAATGCTGCCTGACCTGCTGAACTCCTTCACTGTTTTGCATTCTGCGCAAGATGCCAGCATCTGCAATATCTTGTTATCTCCATCTTCCTTATGAGGTCAGTCCATAAGCCTAGTCAGTCAGGCACTAAACAATTTACTCCCATCTTCCTATTAAAAAGGTCACACATTCCACTGGACCTAATGATCCCAGGGATTTACCAGTGTAAGTTCTTAATTTTGAAGTGTTCCTCATCAATGGCACCTTACTTAAATGCCTGGTAAGGTGTTTAAAAAAGCTTATACAAGGCTCTGGCATGGTGTAATAAATTACAAATTGTCAATATTCAAATGGTTTCATTATTGATCCTATTACTATTACTAGGACTAAGAGAAATCACTATTACTCTTATTTTATATACTTACTAGGGGCATATATGATGTTCAAGCTGTGTTCCTCAATTGCTTCTCCAGCCTAATGTTCTGTAAACCTCCCGTCTACAGCTTTCTACCTTATTTGTTTGCCTTTAATTGGGTCTTGTTTAATTGTCATCCAGTTCAGTCGAACCTTCTTAGTGAGACAATATAAGCTTGATTGGGATGTTTAAAGCATATCAAGGCTCTAACCTGACAGATTTCAGCTGAATTGTTCCCATGAAATTCTTGATTAGTACAGCTGTCAGAGGTTATGGGGAGAAAGCAGGAGAATGGGGTTCGGAGGGATAGATAGATCGGTCATGATTGAATGGCGGAGTAGACCTGATGGACCGAATGGCCTAATTCTACTCCTATTCCTTGTGTGGATCAAAATGGGTAATGACGACAAGAGTCTGTCAGGGAAGGATAATACAAACAGATATAAGAATATACCTTTAATTAGAGATATTTTAGCAAAAAAAAGGTGCAAAGACAAAACTATAAATGCTTTATCTGAATATACATAACATCCATAAAGAGGTAGGTGAATTCATGGCACTAATATATATATATACATGGAAAACATCTGGTATATAAAGATATCGTTATAAAGAATTGGAAATAAAAAAATTCAGATACTTAACCTTTAAAATACATTGACAAAATGGAAAAGGCTGTATAGACCTGATTTTTAAGTGTTATGAAGGCAGTAAAATCTTAGTTCCAAAAATAATTGAATTATATCAGTTTAGGTCAAACTAAAAAAGAACAGCAAGGGGCAGGAAACATTGGTTGTACTTGTATGGAGGCCTGCAAACTATAATGGTAACATACGTCATAATATTAATTGTGAAATTAAAGCAGCATGAACTGTGGTTCCACACTAATCATGGGGGTGGTTATTAATCTGTAAATTAGCATTAATTATGTGGAGCTTGAATCTCTGGAAAAATGTAAGAGATTTTTTAAAGCTCAGTTTGTTGAGGAATCAGCATAGAAATAGAGTCGTAGAATCAGAGTCATATGGCAGGAAAACAAGCCCTTTGATCCAGCTCGTCCATGCTGACCAAGGTGCCCCATCGACGCTAGTCCCATTTGCCTGCGTTTGGCCCATATCTAAACCTTTCTTATCCATGTACCTGTCCAAATGTTGTTCAAATGTTGTTCGAGTATCTGCCTCAATTACTTCCTCTGGCAGCATTTTCCACGTGCTTACCACCTTTGGTGTGAAAAAGTTGCAGCTCGGGTTCTTATTAAATATTTCCTCTCTGATATTAAACCAATGCCCTCCAATTCTTGATACTTCTACCCTGTTAAACAGACTCTGTGCACTCACCGTATCTATTCCCCTCATGATTTTGTACATCTCTATAAGATCATTCCTTAGCCTTTTGTGCTCCAAGGAATAAATCCCTAGACTCCCAATCGTTCCCTAATCTCAGGACTTCCAGCCTTGGCTACATCCTCATAATCTATCCTCATAAATCATCTCTGCACCTTTTCCAGCTTAATGGCATCTTTCCTATAGCAGGTTGCCCCAAGCTGAACACAATACAAGTGTAGATTTACCAAATCTTGTCACATAATGTCCCAACTTCTCGTCAGATCCCTGAATGATAAAGGCCAATGTGTCAAAAGCCTTCTGCACCACCCAATCTACCAGTTACACCACTTTTAGGGAATTACAGTGCATTCAGAAAGTATTCAGACCCCTTCACTTTTCCACATTTTGTTACATAACAGCCTTATTTTAAAATGGAATAAAGTCTTTTATACACAATACCCCAGAATGAAGAAGCAAAACTAGGTGTTTAGAAATTTTTGCAAAGTAATTAAAAATAAATAACTGAAATATCACATTTGCATAACTATTCAGACCCTTTGCTATGACACTCAAAATTGAGCTTAGGTTCATCCTGTTTCCATTGATTATCCTTGAGATGTTTCTACAACTTGATTGGAGTCCACCAGTGGTAAATTAAATTGATTGGACATGGTTTGGAAAGGCACACACCTGTGTGTATAAAAGGTCCCACAGTTGACAGTGCATGTCAGAGCAAAACCCAAGCCATGAAGACGAAGGAATTGTCCGTAGACCTCCGAGACAGGATTGTGTCGAGACACAGACCTGGAGAAGGGTATAAAACAATTTCTGCAGCATTGCAGGTCCCGAAGAGCACAGTGGCCTCCGTCATTCATAAATGGAAGAACTTTGGAACCACCAGAACTCTTCATAGAGCTGGCCGCCTGGCCAAACTGAGCAATCGGGGGGAGAAGGGCCTTGGTCAGGGAGGTGACCAAAAACCCGATGGTCACTCTTACAGAGCTCCAGAGTTCCTCTGTGGAGATGGGAGAACCTTCCAGAAGGACAACTATACAGTATGTACTTACTCCTAGATCCCAGTGCTCTACAACACTCCCTGCGGTCCAACTGTTCACTATGAAGGCCTTGCCGTGGTTTGACTTCCCAAAATTTAAAACCCACACTCATCTAAATGAAACTCCATTACCCATTCCTTGGTCCACTTGCCCAGCTGATCAAGATCCCCCTGTCATTCTTGATCATTATTTTCACTGTCTATGATATCGCCTATTTTGGAGTCTGACTATTTACTGCTCATACTTGTACATTCTCATCCATATCACTGATGTAGATAACAAACTACAAATAGGCTAACTTTGAGCTAGTATTTGTGTAACAACAGATGATTAATTGATGGTGTGGTAATTAAGGATGCTTTAGAAGGCACTGATCATAATATGATTTTTTAATATTAAAATTAAAAGTGATTTTGTTCAAATTGAAAACTAATTCCAAGATAACTGGGGTCACAGTTTAAGAATAAGGAGTAAGCCATTTAGAACAGAGACGAGGAAACACTTTTTCTCACAGACAGTGGTGAGTCTGTGGAATTCTCTGCCTCAGAGGGCGGTGGAGGCAGGTTCTCTGGATGCTTTCAAGAGAGAGCTAGATAGGGCTCTTAAAAATAGCAGAATCAGGGGATATGGGAGAAGGCAGGAATGGGGTACTGATTGGGGATGATCAGCCATGATGACATTGAATGGTGGTGCTGGCTCGAAGGGCCAAATGGCCTACTCCTGCGTCTATTGTCTATTGGATCTGCATAAAGCAAATTAATGAATGAGGCATGGGTTGCCCATGGTATAATGGGAAACAACAATAAAAGATATGACAGTAAAATAGTCATGGCTAAGTTGTCAATGCTATTACACATAATATACATTCCTTTAAAGATGGAATGTCAATTAAACAAGTGGACCAGCCCTGGGAAAATTGGACAATTATAGTATAAGATCAAAATAAAAAAATTATAATTTGCATCAAAAAATAGTAAAAAATAAGATTATTTTAGAACCAGAATTTAGCAGATAATTAAGGAAAGGGAAAATAAATGCAAGTGAGAGGTATAAAAACTGATTGTAAGTGGATGAAAAAAAAAAAAGATTTACTGAGGTTAATGGAAGTGCCTTACAGGCTTTGAAAGAATAAATTATATGTGGGAGAAGAAACCTGCAGAGTAATTAAATATTGTGTCTTCACAGACATGGAAAGCGTACTGCTGCGTTGCATCACAACTTGGTGGGGTCAAGGAAAGAGCGTACGCGTCACAGCCCTGTTTCCACCAATCTTCCCACCACCACGCACAAGAAGCAACAAGACAGGCACCATTGTACGCAGATGCTGAGACGTGTGTTCAGCTCTGGATGAACAACTTCTAATCTTGTGTGTGGACTCGGTAAGAAGAAGATCGCTACTTGGTTTGGGAACAGCTCTGCCCAAGGCTGCAAGAAATGGCAGTGAATTGTAGATGTAGCCCAATCTATCACTCAAACCGGACTGCTCCATCTACACTTCACGGTGCTTCAGAAAAGCAGCCAACATAATCAAAGATGTGTCCTACCTCGTTCATTCCTTCCTCCCCCTGCTCCTGTCAGGCAAAAGGTACAGAAGCTTGAAAGCATGCACCACCATACCCAGCCATTCCTCTCCGTCATAAGTTTCTGAATGGTCCTTCCATAAGCTAGGGTACTGTCCAATTCACCTCTATTCCCATTATGGACTGGTCTATGGATCCGATGCGCGAAAATGCTCATATTCTGCACTCTGTATCTTCCCCTTTGCTCTACATATTGTACTTGAATTTGACCTATTGTGTAATGAATCCAAAGATTCACCATAATCTGGATGAATACATTTCTTCTCATCCCTGACTGAACAACTAAACCCGCATCTACATGCAGAAACATAGAAACATGGAAAATAGGTGCAGGAGTAGGCCATTCGGCCCTTTGAGTCAGCACTGCCATTCAATATGACCATGGCTGATCATCTAAAATCAGTAACCCTTTCCTGCTTGTTCCCCATGTCCGTTGATTCATTTAGCCCAAAGAACTAAATCTAAGTCTCTGTTGAAAACATCCAGTGAATTGGCCTCCACTGCTTTCTGTGGCTGAGAATTCCACAGATTCACAACTCTCTGTGTGAAAACGTTTTTCCTACGAGTGCAGACGGGACGTCAAAGGACGAGAAGCCAAAGCGAAGAATTGGAAGCCAAGATACCGAGCGGAAACAACGCCGAAAAGCCATATAACCGAACGGACGCGACGCTGAAAAGCCAAATAACTGAATGGACACGACTCCAAAACACCAAATGACCGATAGGGCACGACGCCAAAAGGATATGAATCCGAATGAACTCCATGCTGAAAGGACAATAAGCAGAATGGACATGACATCGAAAAGCCGCCGAACAGACATGACGTCTCCGGGGACGGGATTCGTCCGAGACCTTGTCAGCGATTGGTCTAGACCCCTGCGTCCATCACATCACTGGCCGGGGGAGACAGGGTGGGGGGGGGGGATTTTAATTTTTCTTCACCGCTTTTGGACCTTCCTGAATATAAAATAAAACCCCGTGTGATTGGAACTTTCGGTTGATTTAACAAAATGATAATCCAAATTGGTTCCATAGATATTTGCACCAACAGTAGCACTTTAATCCAATTTGGATTATCATTTTGTTATCCTTTAAGAATTTTATATGTTTCTATAAGATACCCTCTCATCCTTCTAAATTCCAGTGAATACAAGCCCAGTCGACCCATTCTCTCATCATATGTCAGTTCCGCCATCCCGGGAATTAACCTGGCAAACCTACGCTGCACTCCCTCAATAGCAATAATTTATTTCTTCAAATTAGGAGACCAAAATGCACACAATACTCCAAGTGCCATCTCATCAGGGCCCCGTACAACTGCAGTAGGACCTCCTTGCTCCTAAACTCAAATCCTCTCGCAATGAAGGCCAACATGCCACTAGCTTTCTTCACAGCCTGCTTTACCTGCATGCTTACTTTCAGTGACTGATGTACACACACACCCAGGTCTCGTAGCACCTCCCCTTTTTCCTAATCTGACACCATTCAGATAATTGCTTTCTCCCTCCATCCCCTTCCCCTTCCTAGTTCTCCCACTAGTCTTACTGTCTCCAACTACATTATCTTTGTCCCGCCCACTCCCCTGACATCAGTCTGAAGAAGGGTCTCGACCCGAAACGTCGCCCATTCCTGCTCTCCAGAGATGCTGCCTGTCCCACTAAGTTACTCCAGCTTTTTGTGTCTAGTTTGTATCTTTATTTCATAGGACACAAACCATTGCATCCACTTTTAAGCCAAGTGTTACATTGTTATAAAGTACATTTGTTTCTCTTGAATGTAATAATAGAGTAATTATATAAGTATCTCTGCTAGAATTTGTAAATATTCTTCTTCACTACCTGGAGTAATCAGAACATAGACCTGATTACACAAGCAGTGCTTTATGTTAAAAAAATGTTGTCTCGTCTATAGCGACATCAAAAGGTTTTATAGAGTTGAATAGAATCTCTTGTGATTATTATGGTACATTTCATTTTAATTTACTTACATTTAATTTCATTACATTTAATTGACCTTTAGTTGCATGTATGCATGCAATAGTTCAGATTTTGTAAACACCTTTGCTCTAGCCAAATTTGAGGAAGGACAATCTTGCTATTGAGGGAGTGCAGTGTAGATTCACAAGGTTAATTCCCGGGATGGCGGGATTGTCATATGTTGATAGAATGGAGCGGCTGGGCTTGTATACTCTGGAATTTAGAAGGATGAGAGGATATCTTATTGAAACATATACAATTATTAATGGTTTGGACACGCTAAAGGCAGGAAACATGTTCCCAATGTTGTGGGAGTCCAGAAACAGGGGCCACAGTTTAAGAATAAGGGGTAAGCCATTGAGAACGGAGATGAAGAAATAATTATTCACACAGAGAGTGGTGAGTCTGTGTAATTCACTGCCTCAGAGGGCAGTGGAGGCCGATTCTCTGGATGCTTTTGAGAGAGTTTGATAGGGCTCTTAAAGGTAGCGGAGTCAAGGGATATGGTGAGAAGGCAGGAACGGGGTACTGATTGGGGATGCTCAGCCATGATCACATTGAATAGCATGCTGGCTCGAAGGCCGAATGGCCTACTCCTGCACCTATTGTCTACTGTCTATTGTACCAAATTCAAAAGAATTGCATTAATTCTGCATGGAAATCTGTTTATTGCATGGTAGACACAAAATGCTGGAGTAACTCAGCGGGACAGGCAGCATCTCTGGAGAGAAGGAATGGGCAACGTTTTGGGTCGAGACCCTTCTTCAGACTGATGTCAGGGGAGTGGGCGGGACAGAGACCGAATGTAGTCGGGGACAGTGAGACTGATGGGAGAACTGGGAAGGGGATGGAGAGAGAGGGAAAGCAAGGGCTATTTGAAGTTAGAGGTCAATGTTCGCACTGCTGGGGTGTAAGCTTCCCAAGCGAAATATGAGGTGCTGCTCTTCCAATTTGCACTGGGCCTCACTCTGACAATGGAGGAGGCCCAGGACAGAAAGGTCAGATTGGGAATGGGGAGTTAAAGTGCTGAGCAACCAGGAGATCAAGTAGGTTAAGGCAGATTGAGCCATGATTATTGCATGATATGGCAGGGAGCCGGAGTTGATGAAGTCAGTGATGGTGCTAGAGATAGTGGCCTGGTGCTCGTCTGTGGGGTCACGGTGCAAGGATAAGCAGGAGGAGGTGTCTGAGAGTTGGCGCGTGGCCTCAACCTTGTAGAGATCAGCGCGCCAGACTACCACGGCAGCTCCCTTGTCGGCAGATTTGATCACCCAATCTGGGTTGTTGCGAGTGGAATATTGCGTTGGGGGAACGGGTTGCGTTGGGGGAATGGGTGAGTGGTGGAATATTGTGTTGGGGATCGCGTTGCGTTGGGGGAATGGGTGAGTGGTGGAATATTGCGTTGGGGGAATGGGTTGCGTTGGGGGAATGGGTGAGTGGTGGAATATTGCGTTGGGGGAATGGGTTGCGTTGGGGGAATGGGTGAGTGGTGGAATATTGCATTGGGGGAACGAGTTGCGTTGGGGGAATGGGTGAGCGGTGGAATATTGCGTTGGGGGAACGGGTTGCGTTGGGGGAATGGGTGAGTGGTGGAATATTGCATTGGGGGAACGAGTTGCGTTGGGGGAATGGGTGAGTGGTGGAATATTGCGTTGGGGAATGGGTTGCGTTGGGGGAATGGGTGAGTGGTGGAATATTGCATTGGGGGAACGAGTTGCGTTGGGGGAATGGGTGAGTGGTGGAATATTGCGTTGGGGGAACGGGTTGCGTTGGGGGAATGGGTGAGTGGTGGAACATTGCGTTGGGGACCAGGCCTCCCGTGTGACAGGGACCTCCCACTTGGTCTAGTATTAATTAAACTTGTACGATCTAAGCACGAATCAGAAAATCCTTCAACAAAAGTAGCATTTGACAAATGATATATCCCAGACGTACTTGCTTGCTGATTATTATCACATTTGACTACTCGAGTTTGAATGACTCCCTGGTCCATTCGTGTTCACGCCGCCATTGGAGTAAGCTACTACAGCTCCTCGACTGTGCTGTTCGACAGTTCTGCGTGCGATGCTTTGGGTCTGCCTCGATCAGCTGCTCGTCGTCTGCTAGTTAGTTCGCTGTGGGTAAAATGGCGGCGATGACGGAGAGCAGAGGTCTTGTTATTAGTCTGGCAGCGTTGCAGCGGCAGGATCCCTACATCTTCCACATTGTGGACGTGGCCAGCCAGGTAGCACTGTACACCTTCAGTCAGAGAGACAACGAATGGGTGAGTTGAAGTACCAGGGACTTTGTGTAACGTGCTGTAGTGGCCTCACTGCTGCGTTGGGCGGTGCAGTGTTTTTAAACCCGTGGATCATTTCTCCCCCCCATGTCAAACCGTGTTTGTTTGTTTTCTATTTAATTTGTACATAAGCCTTTAAGATCTCTTTTAAAAGATGACCCTTAAATGATCCGAAATATTTCATTTTCTGTGGTAAAACCACCCCCCCCCCCCCCCCAGAAAGCTTGTCTTCCTCAACCTGCCATTGTTGCTGAGGATACACTGTCGGTGTTTAATTTGTTAGTTACGGAAAAGGGTACGATCTGAAAATTGATGCTTGAATTGCAAAGAATCCAAAACAATGTTCCAGTCAGCGCAATGTAGATAAAGTATAAATTTCAATCTCTGCAACGAAATATCCAGGGCTGGGGTATTGTCCTATTCAAATGTTATTGTCTAGACATGCATTGTTTTTGTCAGAAAGCTCCACATAGTTGGGTCACAACGATTTTTCTTAGCCCGATGTGAGAAATACGTTGTGATTCCATGGTTTGCTATTTTGTATAACATTCATCTTGTGAAATAGTCCGTGCCAAGAGGTCAGTTTTTTTTTTTTAGCGTTTATGGTCACAAAGATTCATTTCACATGGATCCCAAAAGTCAGGAGGTGAAAATGCAGCAGAACAAAGTTGAAGTGGGCAAAGTACCTGATATAATAACCTGAAAATACTTGGCAGTAGTAGCGGAGAAGATCATTGCCAATTTTCCAATAATTTCTGGTGATAGTGATCAGGCTAGTTTGGCATCAGACTTGCTTGTATTAATGCCACTCTGATTTGAGGGAGCAGGGATGGGTGTGGCGCCAAGGAAATATCTTGGCCTCTGCCTCCTCCCGTGCCAGATTGAGGCCATACAAAAACTCGAAGAACAGCACCTCATTTTCGACTAGGATTACATTTTTCAATTCAGCATTCCCCCCCCCCCCCTCTCATCGCCACACACATCTTTCTTTCCACACCCTATATCTATGTCACACAGTTCCTTTCCCATTCTACACCATTGCCATGCAATCGTCATCCACCCCTACCTACTTTGGGTCCCCTGTTTTTCTTTCACTTCCCACCATCCCTCTCTCTGGTTCTATATTTCAGTCTCTACCTTCTTCTCAGATTCCACCATTTGCACCTTTTTATCTTTTCCAGCCCGAGTTACTTTCTTCACTACTCTCCCTGCCTGACCGAATCTTACCCTACCCCACCCCTGCCCTGCTCTGATCATGCATCTCAGCGGCAGAAGTTATAGAGAAATATACCGTGGAAACAGGCCCTTCAGCCCAACTCGTCCACACCAACCAAGGTGCCATGTAAAGGGGCTATCCCACTTGGGCGACCTAATTGGCGAGTTTAGAAGTGTTTAGGAGAGTTTGGAAAAAATGACATGTTGAAGACCTCCTTCGACTACGTTGAAGACTAGCTTTGACTAGCTACGACTAACTTCGGGAAAATTGGATACCGAATAGTGGAGAGTGAAGACAACCTCTTTCGACTACGATGAAGACTATCTACGACTACCCTCGATTACCTACGACTAACATGCCGATCTACTATGACTAAACCTACGAGTAAAAACAAAGTACCAATTTTTTTCCATGCGGGCATTTTTCAACATGTTGAAAAATACGCAGCGACCTAGCTGAGGCCTCAAGTACGCGGGGACCACTCTCGAGCATGAAGGAGAGTTACAAAGATCTCCTATGACCTCGTGTGGACCATGCTGCGAGCATGAGTCGAGGGCAAACTCGCCAGAACTCGCGGATTAGGTCGCCCAAGTGGGACAGCCCCTTAAGCTGGTCTCATTTGATCATGTTTGGCCCTCATGTCCATGTACCTGTCCAGATATTTAAAATGTTAATATTTTATAAATCAGATCGGCTTTCACTCTTGGAAAGTAGCTAGTCCACATGTGCCAATCGACTGGCTTCAACCTTTGTTGACACCTTCACTTAAATCTCTATTATACCAGTCACTAAGATAAATAAAGCAACCTGTCAAAATGACTGCTGAGAAGTAGTTCTAACATCATTCATAATGAATTGCTTTGAAAGATGGCCCACCATTGCACCAGTCTGCAGGACAATCCAGACCCCCTGCAATTCAGTTTACAGAAACAATAAGTCTACAGAGCATGCTATCTGTCTTGCATCACATTCAGGCCTGGATCACCTTGATGATAAGAACATCTATGTCAGGGGTTCCCAACCTTTTTTGTTCTGTTTACCCCAGGCAACTTTAATAGCACATAACAATGTTATTTCAGTTAATTATGAACAACTAATGATGAACAGATACCGGTATACCAGAACCAAACACAGTCAGTCAATGAGAAAAAATATGTACAGATCCAGAATCAACAAATTTACCCCCTGCGTAGGCGAAATTGGCCCTTGATCTATGTCATGATGCTATTCATTGAGTACATTTCGGCCTTCAACACCATAATACCAAATAAGCCCCTCCCTAATCTTATGCGCCATCTACTTGGGACCTCCATGTTCAATTGTCTGCTAGATCTCTTGACCGTCAGACCTCAGTCAGTTAGAATTGGTTCTAGCATTTCTTCCGTCATGGCCCTGGACACTGGTGCCCCTCGGCTTGTGCTCAGGTCCTGTACACCTAAGATTGTGTGGCCAAGTACAAGGCCAACTCTATTTTTAAGGTTTGCTGATGATACCATTGGTGTTGGCCACATTTACAACAATGATGAGACTAAATACAGGAAGATTGATAACTCGGTATCTGGGCAATAACCTAGCCCTTAATTTTTGCATAATTTGAGGAAGTGAAGGGGTAAACCCAACCCTGTTCTCTTCAACAGAACTGCTGTGGAGATGGTCGGCAGCTTGAAGATCGGCGGCATCCATATCACCAGCAGCCTAATCTTGCCCCTACACTCTTCGCACTGATATGTGATCCACAAAGCACTTTGAATGCAGAACAGAACAGCAAAAGAACAGACCCTCAGGCCCACAATGTCTGTGCCGAACATGATGCCAAGAGGAACTCTTAGCTGCCTGCACATAATCCATATCCCTCCATTCCTGCATTTCCATATGCCTATCCAAAAATCTCTTAAAAGCCGCTGTCATATCTGCCTCAACCACCCCCTCTGGCAGTGTGTTCCAGGCACTCACCAAGTCTGTTCAACCTCTCCCTTTAGCTACTGCCCACTAATCCAGGCATCATTCTGGTGAACTACCTCTGCACCCTTTCCGAAGCCACCAATTCCTTCTTGCAATGGTTAGCCAGAACTGCATGCAATACTCCAAATGCGGCCTAACCAAAGTTCTTTAAACTGCATCATCTTGTACTCAATCCCCTGACCAATGAAGGCTAGTATATGCCTATGCCTTCTTTACCTGTGTTGCCTATTTCAGGGAGTTATAGACTTGGACCCCAAGATCCCTCTGTACATACAATGCCATTGACAGTATTATTTGACCTCCCAAAGTGCAACACATCACAGTTGCTTGGATTAAACTTCATCTGCCATTTCTCTGCTCATTTATATAGCTGATCTATAATCCCACTGTATACTTTGACAACCATCCCCACAGTCTGCGACCTCAGCAATCTTGGTATAATCTTCAAATTTGCAAATCGAGCATATATATGTATTTATATTTGTAACATATACACAAACAGTAGAGGTCCCAGCACAAGTCTGAAGAAGGGTTTCGGCCCGAAACGTCGCCTATTTCCTTCGCTCCATAGATGCTGCTGCACCCGCTGAGTTCCTCCAGCAATTTTGTGTACCTTCGATATTCCAGCATCTGCAGTTCCCTTTTGAACACGAGGTCCCAGCACAGATCCCTGCAGAATTCCACTGGTCATATTGCCCTTTTACCACCGCCCTCTGTCTTACATCAGTAGGTCAGTTATTAATCCATATGACTATGTCATTGGGAAGCATGTGCATCTTAATCTTCTGGATCCGCCTATCGTGGGGGACTTTAGTTACTTTCTTGGGCATCTGAGAAGATCTGCCATGTCCACGAGGATTCTCTCAAACTTACGCTATAGAAAGTATTCTTCCAGGCTGCATCTTAGCATGGCATCAGCTTTGCTCTCGACTGCCTCAATCTTCAGAGAATGGTGAGCAGAGCCCAGTCCTCCATGGGCTCGCCAGGGACAGGCAGCAACTTTGGAGAAAAGGAATAGGTGACGTTTTGGGTCGAGACCCTTCTCCAGAGATGCTGCCTGACCCGCTGAGGTACTGCAGCATTTTGTGTGTATCCATGTTGATGACTGGTGCTCGGCTTTCGCTGGCACCGAGGGCGTTAACCAACAGCCACTGGATAAGGCGAGAGGTGGAACGGGTTCCTTGGGAACGGGTTCCTCGGGAGTTGGAGCAGAATTGAGCTGGAGTCAGAGCTTCTTCTCCGGGCTGGCTGTAAGCCTGGGGCCGCCACTGCTCCGGGCTGGTGTCCCGTCAGTCCAGGGTCACCCCAGACATCTCCGGCTGCCCTCGGACATGGATGGGACACTCTGGAGGGGATGGGGACGGTCCAGTAGCAATTTTAACAGCTTGCAGCGCCGGAGACCCGGGTTTGATCCTGACTACAGATGAAACGCAGGTCTGTATACATGCAGCAGCTCAACTGCCGAGAATGTTCATCTCGAATGACCTATGATCTGGCCAAGCGCAGTTGAAATACCGAACTCGCTTATTGTTTATGTCGATTTATTTCAAGTGAATTTTTCAAGAGTATCTATAAGTGTTAACTTTGTATGAGCATACAAAATATTAAAATCTTTTAAAATCAATTACATTTTTAATGTTCTTAGATTTAGCTGGAATAATCACTTCAGCCATTGCCAATTTTGTTTTCACTTGCTCTATGACAGAATTAGTGACCATAACACATAATTCACTTTTAGGTACTTTATGATGCACAAGGCCTCACGGTGGAGGATCTTCCCATATGATTTTCATAATTTCCAGTAAGAAGAAATTATGTGGTTGGGATTATGTTTACTTTGATACAGTCAGATGCTATTAGTTAGCTCAGTGCTAACTGGAAAATCCACCTGTTTCTGCTCTGTCCTATACATAAAATATGATATTACTTTTCTTTTTTGGTATTCCTTAGAATTACAATATATACAGTTTTCTCATCTGTTGACCTGTAGGTGTACCATCCATGTGTTTCCAAGGAAACAATATTCTTATTCCCAGATCATTGGTAGTTATATATACTGCCCAGTTGCCTATTGTATGATTTCCCTACAGCCACCAGCCAGTCTTTTTCTATTTCCTGTGACTAGTTCACTTTCCAATAAATAATGGATCAAACCTTCATTTATCTACATCATTGAAAATGGTACCTTGGTGTCCAGCAATGTTTTTTTTTTTTTTAATCTATTGAGAGTGAAATTTTAAGTGTTTGAGTAACTCATGGGTCAGGTAGCATCTCTGGAGAACATGTATAAGCAACTTCTCCAGTCGGCCCCCTTCTTCAGGCAGGTGACATTTATCTGTGCCAACTGTAGCAGATGGCCTTGCTGCTGTCATGATGAGAGATATAGCCTTGAAAAGTCAATTTGTATGTTCTCTTGGGTATCTGACTAGCTGACTGCTTGTGGAGCTTTGCTTTTTGTGGTTTACCCATTTATTGCTTAACCATTCATTCCTGTTATGAAGCTTGTCATTGTTTAACAGACAAACGTCCAGTGGTTTCATATTGTGTGCCTTTGTGAATTTTAACAAATGTAGTTGGATGACAAATTGTATAGCTTTGTATTCTTCTGGTTAGTCTTCACTTACAATTCATGCAATATTTAATAGAACTGTTAGTTTTCCGATTTAAATGAAGTAGATGCAACCTCTAACCGTTTACCTTTTTCCTTCCAACCATCTGGAATCCAAGCAGTACTTATAACCATATAACCATATAACAATTACAGCACGGAAACAGGCCATCTCGACCCTTCTAGTCCGTGCCAAACATGTATTCTCCCCTAGTCCCATATACCTGCGCTCAGACCATAACCCTCCATTCCTTTCCCGTCCATATAACTATCCAATTTATTTTTAAATTATAAAAACGAACCTGCCTCCACCACCTTCACTGGAAGCTCATTCCACACAGCTACCACTCTCTGAGTAAAGAAGTTCCCCCTCATGTTACCCCTAAACTTCTGTCCCTTAATTCTCGTCATGTCCCCTTGTTTGGATCTTCCCTACTCTCAGTGGGAAAAGCTTATCCACGTCAACTCTGTCTATCCCTCTCATCATTTTAAAGACCTCTATCAAGTCCCCCCTTAACCTTCTGCGCTCCAAAGTATAAAGCCCTAACTTGTTCAACCTTTCTCTGTAACTTAGTTGCTGAAACCCAGGCAACATTCTAGTAAATCTCCTCTGTACTCTCTATTTTGTTGACATCCTTTGGCGACCAAAATTGTACACCATACTCCAGAATTGGCCTCACCAATGCCTTGTACAATTTTAACATTACATCCCAACTTCTATACACAATGCTCAGATTTATAAAGGCCAGCACACCAAAAGCTTTCTTTACCACCCTATCTACATGAGATTCCACTTTCAGGGAACTGTGCACAGTTATTCCCAGATCCCTCTGTTCACCAGCATTCTTCAATTCCCTACCATTTACCATGTACGTCCTATTTTGATTTGTCCTGCCAAGATGTAGCACCTCACACTTATCAGCATTAAACTCCATCTGCCATCTTTCAGCCCACTCTTCCAACTGGCATAAATCTACTTCATTATCCACAACCCCATCTATCTTAGTATCATCTGCATATTTACTAATCCAATTTACCACACCATCATCCATGTACATGACAAACAACAATGGACCCAACACAGATCCCTGTGGCGTCCCTGTGGTACTTTCACATGCACATCTTCCAATCTGATGTACTGCATTCATTGGTCACAGTATGGTCTTTTCAATAGTGGAGAGACAAAATGCAGATTGGGTGAGGGTTTTACAGAGCACATACATTTAGTCCATTGGAGCGACCATGAGCTTCCTGTTGCGTGCCATTGTAATTCGCTATTTCACTCCATTATGTGTTTGTGATTTTTTGTATTTTTTTTTACTTTGATACAGTCAGATGCTATTAGTTAGCTCAGTGCTAACTGCAAAATCCACCTGTCTATCTGTCTGCAGCATCCTGAACTCATATAATAAACCCCAATGTAAATTTGATTAACAGCATCTCCTCTCTCTCTCTGGACACTATATTGAAATGTACAACTTAATGCTTTCCCTATATCAGAAATAGCTAGTTCTGCTCAAAGATGGTTCTGCTGTACGTCATCCATTTATATGGTTGGCTCTCTTTCTCTTTTTTTTTTGTTCACACGATTTGGCCTGCTTGGCATTTCCTACAATGTTTTCCAACCTTTTTCATCTTTGTGTGTTTCCTCTAAATGCCATCATGTCTTAGCTTTTATGTTTATTGTCTCTCTTTCCATGTGCTAAAGACTAAATGCTGTAAACATGGCCTCATTCTATCAGACATTCCCTTTGTCTTAACTCTCCCTCTCTAGCCTCTCCGTGAGTTAAAAATAATTGGTTTATTTTTACTTTCCACAGGTGCTGACTTTTCTGCCGCCTTTTATGTTTTTATTTGTTTTTCTGATTTTTATGAATATTTTGTTTATTAAATTTGAGCTTCATTATTCCAAACTACGATTACATAAAATAGTTAACAAAAATAAATTTCATTACAATGTTACCTGAACAAATCACATTATTTCTTTGACCTAAACTAGACAGGGTGGAAAATGTGCAAAGCCAATTGTTTGTGAATTTTAAATCTGTTTTTTATTATGCTTTCTTTATGTTCTTTCACTGTTCTGTTGTTAATACTTGTAGCTTAGCGTTGAATGTGGGAACATAGGCAGCACAGTGGCGCAGCGGTAGAGTTCCTGCCCTACAGTACCCAAACCCTGTGTTTGATCCTGATTATGTGTGCTGTCTGTATGGAGTTTGTACGTTCTTCCTGTGTTTCCATGGGTTTCCTCCCACACTCCAAAGACATAGTTGGTAGGTTAATTGGCTTTTGTAAATTGTCCCTAGTGTGTAGGATAGTGCTAGTGTACGGGGTGATCGTTGGTTGGCGTGGACTCTGTGCGACAAAGGGTTTGTTTCCACACTGTATCTCTAATGTCTAAAGTATTTTCATGTGTCCTCTAGATGGCCCTACTGAGGTTAGTTCACTGGTCCAGATAACGTTTTGAAGCTTCCATGAAATACAGCCTTTCCTTCATGTGCAGTATGTTGTATGATTATGAACATTAAATACAATTAATTTTTATTTTACTTCACAGGAAAAAACTGATGTCGAAGGGACCTTATTTGTTTATGCAAGGTATGGACAATTAGTAGAAATAAATGTGCATTATTTTTACTGTGGCAATTATTTTTCAAAAACTGATTAAACAACGTGGCTTTGGATTGCCTCTTTTTATGTACTCAGAGACTCTAATAATCTGAAAATAACGTACGGTACAAGGTTAAATGACTAGGCCATTTGTATTGATTTATTATGTAACGTGTACTGAAGTATAGTGGAAAAGTTTAGTTTGTGTGCTATCCAGTGAATTGTCCTATACAGAATACAATCAAGCCATAGACAAACACAATAGATAGTGCACAGTGAAACAATAACAGTGCTGAATATACTTTTACATGCTTTCAAAGCTTTGTATCTTCTGCCCTACAGCTTAGATCCCACTATTATCATAAAACAATTCTATCATAAAATTTATCATATTTCTATGCTGCAAAGAAAATAATTCCAGCATCTCCAAAATTTCCCGTACACAGGTCTCTCATAACTGTTGGCTTTTAAGTAAATCATTCTGTATTGACTTCATTGTGGTCACCTAATTGAAAACATCACTTCTTGCCTTTTGATATCTACACCTCTATTCGACATTCACCCCCTATTTGAGATGGACCCTCGCCAAAGCATCCTTGTCTATCCTGTAATGCAGCTACCAGAACTGGAAGCAATGTTCCAGATGTGGCTCGACCAAAGTTTTATATACGACTTTCCAACTAATACTCAACACATTGACTGATGAAGACACGCATCTTGACCATGCTTTCATACTTTCTGGGAGCTATGGATTTACACCCCAATATCCTTTTGTACCTCATTGCTCTTGTCCTGTTATTTACTGTTTATTCTCCTCTTGCACTTGATCTCACGAAGTGCAATCCCACTTGTCAGGATTAAACTCCATCTATTATTTTTCTGTCAACTTTTCAACTGTTTTATATCCTGCTGATTCCTTTGACAATCTTCCTCATTATCTGTTGAATTGATCAGGCTCACACAAAGTGATTAGAATCCAAAGTCTTTTATTAGCAACTCTACAGTGGTTACTTCATTTTAGCATGTGCTACTAGTCTAAGAGAGGGAGCGAGAATGAGCCTTCTATTAAGCCTGTGGGCGGAGCCACAGCATGAGTCACGGTATTGGTGACACTAATCTACATTATCCACAACTCTGTCAATATTTGTATTGTCTTAAATGTTACTAATTAGTCCATCTCTATAACAAGCAATGGAGGTCCCAACAGTAATCCTCGTGGAACACCACTGGTCAAAAACCTCCAGCCAGAATAGGCAGGAAAAGTGAATTGGTATGGACATGGCAGATGAAACATCATGAGGTTAAATGTAATATTCTCTCTGGTAGAGAAAGTGGGAAGGCAGAGTAATTAGTTTTAAATGGTAATAGATTGAAAGATGTTAAGGCTTAGAGTGACCTTATTATCCATCTGCACGAAACATTGGAAATTAATAAGCAGTTTCAGTTCCAGCCTCCTTGTTTAGTTTATTATTCTCACATGCACCAAGGTACAATGAAAAGCTTTTTGTTATGAACTATCCAGTCAATGGAAAGTCTATACATGATTATAAGCAAGCCATCTACCATGTACAGAAACGGGATAATGGGTATAACATTTACCGGTAGTGCAAGATAAAGTTGGTAAAAAAAATAGTTGGTAAAAAACAGTTCTCCAATGAGGTAGATGGGAGGTCAGGACCGCTCTCTAGATAGTGAGAGGATGGTTCAGTTGCCTGATAACAGCTGGGAAGACACTCCCTGGATCTTGCCTGGTGACAGAGGGGAGAAAAGGGAGTGACCAGGGTGAGACTGGTCTTTGATTATGCTGGTGGCCTTGCCGAGGCAAAGTGGTGTAGATGGAGTCCAGGGAAAGGAGGTTGGTTTGCTTGACGTCTGGGCTACGTCCATCCTAATCCAAGAGAGATAATGTAATAAAAAGGATTCAGATGCAGATTCTGATTTATACCAAAGAAAGGCACTAAATCCTGGAGTAACTCAACGAGTCAGGCCCGACACAAAATGTCACCCATCCATTTTCTCCAGAGATGATGCCTGACCCACTGAGTTACTCCAACATTTTGTGTCTAAGAAGAAATATGTTTGCAATAGGAAATTTAGTGGAAGTCACGAACAGTCTGACCTGGTCACAAAACATCACATAGTTAAGAGAGCGCAGCAGCGGTTGCACTTTCTGCGCCGGATGAGAAGAATTCACCTCCCCCATCCTGTCCTCACCACTTTCTACAGGGGCACCATAGAGAGCATTTTGACCAGCTGCATCTGTCTGGTTTGGGGACTGCAAAGCCTCAGACTGGAAGTCCATGCAGAGAGTGGTGAGTACGGCTGAAAAAATCATCGGGACTTCTCTTCTTTAAATGCGGGACATTGCGTGCAAACGTTGCTTGTCCAAGGCCAACAGCATTATAAAAGACCCCACACATCTCCATCATGGACTGTTCACTCTGCTGCCCTCGGGCAAAAGGTGGTATAGTATAAGGAGTAGAACGGCCAGGTTCTGCAACAGCTTCTTCCCCCGAGCCATCAGACTCTTGAATTCCATGTAATGTGCCGCCACTATTATCTATTTTATCTTTTTATCTATTTTATCTTTTTATCTATTTTATCCTTCTGTTATTTTATGTTGCACGGTGAGCCAGATGCAACAAAATTTTGTTCAGGCTTGCATTTATTGGAGTATTTTTGAATGACAATAAAGTCTTTGATTGATTGATTGAAGATTCATAAATTGAGTTGGGATTGCAAGTTTGTCATATGTTCCTAGGAAAATGAGAGATTATCTAATTTGAAATTTACAAGAGGTTTGATAGAGCTGATCCAGAATTGATGCTTCCCCTGGATAGAGTGCATAGAATCATGAGTTGCAATTTCAAAATAAATAGTCTGCCATTCAGGACAGAGATGAGACGGATTTCTTTGTCTATGATGGGTGAGTCTTTGAAATTGATTATCCAAGAGGGCTATAAAGGCTTGGTTTCTGCATATATTCATGATAGGAATTATTTTTTAGACTTTTATGGTTATGGGATTAGTGCAGGAAAGTGGCAGTGTTAAAATCATCTGTGGTCTTAACGAAGCAGCGAAGAGGGGCTGTATACAACCTCTGCTTAAGTGACTCATCCCTTTAAGTGTGAGTTGCCACAGCAATGTTACACAACAGACTTTCATTCTTTTCGTGTGTCTGTGGTGTGAGCCAAGGGTGCGGAGAAAGGATTATTTCCTGCATTCTAACTTGTTATTTTCTGTTTTTGTTTGGATACTAGATCTGCTTCCCCCAGGCACGGCTTCACCATCATGAACAGATTGAATGTGGAAAACCGGACTGAACCAATCACCAAGGACTTGGACTTCCAGTTACAAGATCCTTTTCTACTCTACAGAAATGCACAATGTAAGATTGGAAAATATTGTCTTTTGATAAAATTCCATACCATGTATAAACCATTTCTCAACTTTGGACATGGGCTTTACTTAGTGCTCTGAAAATAATGATAGTCATGCAGCACGGACGCAGGCCCAATTTGCCCACACTGGCCACGATGCCCCATCTACATTAGTCCCACTGCTGTGTTTGGCCCATATCTCTCTAAGCATTTTCTATCCATGTACCTGTCCAAATGTCTTCTAAATTGTGTTGTAGTACCTGCTTCAACTACCTCCTCAGGCAGCTCATTCCCTAATACCCTTCTTTGCTTCCCTTCTGAAATAGAGGCACAACAGTAGCCACCTTCAGTCATCCAATGCTGATTCGTATATCTCAACCAGGGCACCTGTAGTTTCTTTAGCTTCCAACAATGTCCTTGAATATATCTAATCTGGCCTGGAAGATCTTTCTACCGTCCTACCCCTTGGGCCATCCAACACCACTTTGACTGTAATATGGACTATCCTCGAGACATATCCATTAACTGTCCCAAGTTCCCCAGTGTCTTTCTCCACAGTAAAAACAAAGAAAGAGAGTAATGTATGCAATAGACCTTGAATCGGACCCTGGATTCTCATGAATTATCAGCACCAGCTCATTGCAAAGGCACAGGCCCATGTGTAGTATTTCTCGATGCTTGGAAATAACTTCTAATAGGAGATTATCTTCTACTGCCTGAAGGCCCAAGAGTCATCAACAGTGCCAAAGGTTCAGGTTTGATCCGGACCTCAGGTGTTGTCTGTGTGGAGTTTTCTCGTTCGCCCTGTGACCATGTGGGTTTCCTCCATGTGCTCCGGTTTCCTCCCACATCCCAAAATGTGTGGGTTTGTAGGTAAATAGCCTCTGTGCATTGCCTTGATGCAAAAGTGGGACCTAGTAGAACTAATGTGAACAGGTGATCGACGGTCAGCGTGGACTTGGGTGGACTTGACTGTAATTGCAGGATGAACATGATTGCAGCCATCTTCAGCCACGGTATTAGATGGATGATCAATCTTTTCTTCCTTCTGAGGACATTATACAATTTAATTCACTCCATGTCATCCGGCCCCAACAGCATTTCAGCTGTAGTATTGCAGAGTTGTATTTCAGAACTAGCTGTGCCTTGAAACAAGCTGCTTCATTACAACTCTAATCCTAGAATGGATCCAGGAAAGTGAAACATAACCTGATTACATCCTGGCCCCAAAAAGGAAAAATACATCTAATTGCTCAATACATTGCTATCATATCTGTTTCTACCATCTCTGGCAGTGCATCATTCCAGGCTACTATCATTGTAGGTGTGAAACAAATTGCCTGGCATATCTTCTTTAACCTTTTTTCCTCTCTCCCCAAACCTCTGCCCTCTAGTACTTGACATTTTCCCCCTAGAAAAAGGCTCTAACTACCTCAAATATTCCTCTCAGAATTTAGTAAGCTTCTATTAGTTTACCCCTCAGCATCTGAAGCTCCAGAGAAAATGATTCCAGTTTGTCCAACTTCCCCCTGTAGCTGATACACACCAATGCAAGCAACATCCTGGTGAACCTCTTCTGCATCCTGTCCAAAGCCTCCATTCCTTGCTGTAGTGTGATTCAAAACGGCATGTAATACTTCAAATACAGCCAAACCAAAGTGTATGCAGTGCTCTCCATAATGTTTGGGACAAAGACCCATCATTTATTTATTTGCCTCTTAATAGATTTGAGATTTGTAATAGAAAAAATCGCATGTGGTTAAAGTGCACATTGTCAGATTTTGATAAAGGCCATTTTTATAGGTTTTGGTTTCACCATGTAGAAATTACAGCAGTGTTTATGCATATACCCCCATTTCAGGGCACCATAATGTTTGGGACACAGCAATGTCATGTAAATGAAAGTAGTCATGTTTAGTATTTTGTTGCATATCCTTTGCATGCAATGACTGCTTGAAGTCTGTGATTCATGGACATCACCAGTTGCTGGGTGTCTTCTCTGGTGATGCACTGCCACGTCTGTATTACAGCCATCTTTAGCTTATGCTTGTTTTGGGGTTAATACCCTTCCATTTTCTCTTCAGCATATAAAAAACATGCTCGATTGGGTTCAGATTGGGTGATTCACTTGGCCACTCCAGAATTGGCCAGTTTTTAGGAAATCTCAAATTGTGGAATACAGAGGCAAATAAATAAATGATGGGTCTTTGTCCCAAACATTATGGAGGGCATTGTATATATAATTACTTATTCTCTAATTTAAAATGACTTTCTAAGCTGTTTAACTAGGAATTGTATGATGTAAAATAAAATAGTGAGAAGCAGATTGTGTCTAGAAATCTTACAATGAAGTCAAATGCTGGAATATGTCACACGTTTTCCAGTCAGTGCTTCACACTTATGTGTAGGAAGGAACTGCAGATGCTGGTTTAAACCGAAGATAGACACAAAATGCTGGACAGGCTGCGGGACAGGCAGCATCTCTGGAGAGAAGGAATGGGTGACGTTTTGGGTCGAGACCCTTGGGTTAGGGGAGAGGGAGATACATAGATAAAGACATGTAAGATGTGAAACCAAGTCAGAGGGGATGGAGATCAAGGAAATTGTAGAATAGATCATTGTTAGCTAGGAGAAGATGACAACAAAGAAACATAAAATGTAATCGGAGACGGTCAGACTGATCGGAGAACAGGGAACGGGATGGATGGAGAGAGAGGGAAAGCAAGGGTTACTTGTAGGTAATGTAGTCAATGAAGACAAAGCCCTCCACCATCTGGCCCCCCCATATCTCACTGACCTCCTCTCCCCCTACCAACCATCACGGTCCCTCAGATCCACATCAGCCGGTCTCCTCTCCATCCACAAGTCCAACCTCCGCAGTTTTGGGGACAGAGCCTTCTCCAGGGCAGCTCCCAGGCTCTGGAACTCCCTCCCCCAACTGATCCGCAATTCTGTGTCCCTCACCATCTTCCAGTCCCGCCTCAAGACCCATCTCTTCACCTCTGCCTATCCTTAGCCCCACGTCCCCCTCCCTTTTCATCTGTGCATTCATTGCCTCATATTGTGTTTTGAATTGTATTCTGTCTTTACTTTGTATACTAGTCATGTCTCTACTATTTATTTAATTCCCCTTACATGTTTTTCCTCTACCTGCTAAATTTTTGTAAGGTTTCCTTGAGACTCTTGAAAGGCGCCCATAAATAAAATTTATTATTATTATTATTAATGTTCATACCACTGGGGTGTAAGCTGCCCAAGGGAAATATGAGGTACTATACCTCCAATTTGTGCTGGGCCTGACAATGGAGGAGGCCCAGGACAGAATAGTACTCTTTTTACACACTAATACGCTTTTTACTGTTTCTTCATGATTTTTTTCTTTAAATGTAATTCCAGTGTAGCAGGCAATACAGTACCTGCAAAATTATGATTTGTAACGCCGTACTTTTTTTAGCCATTTTAGATACATCCATGACAGAAAATACAAACACCAATTAAAATTGGCCGTGAATGTTCAGCAATATCAAGACGCTTGTTCCTTTTCAGATTATAAATAGGTTAAAAAAGTGTCAAGAATTAGATTAGATATGTGGCTGTTGTCTTCTGCCATGTAACCTTTTATAGTCAAAGCAAGCTTTGACTATGCCTGGGATACATATAGATCAGTCTATGCAACTGACTGCCATAATATTCTGCCAACATTCTGTGTTCTAAACTTTGAGATAAGATAAAGAGAGCTCGATAAGAATGTGAAGCGATTTAATACATTAAACAAAGCGCTTGGTTCCATTTGGTAACGTTTGAATTTAACCCTAATTACGTGTTAATTCAGTTATCTCATTATCGTAGTGTCCTACCCCAAAGGATGTAAGTACTTTAATATTTCATTTATTTTAAATATGCCCAGTTTATTTCAGAATCTCTTCATTTTTAGCTCTTCTTCTCCTCAAGTCCTCAACATTAACTTAATTTTACTTAACAAGAAGACAACATTCTATGGACGTAAAACTGAACACTTAACTTTTGAATCGGAAGCAAAGATTATTGAATGAGAGCCACTACAGCTGTTATTTAAATATTGAATGATTACTCTCCTTTAGATGCAGTTATATAATTGTAATAACTGAAACTAAATCAAAATATTGCATTATCAAAGAAACCACAATTTGAAAATACTTTTTTTTATAAAATACAGAAAAACCTGAACCTCATGTAATTTTTCTTCCTTTTATTCCTGTAATGTTTACACTAAATACGACTCCAGAAAAACACCATAGAGAAGTTTTCAATGCTGTGAATTCTTCATAAATGAAGCCTTGTGTAAGCTTAGTTATGGTTATTTTTATTTGTCTTCCATCCCTAATTTTTAAACTGTGACCGCCCAGCGTTGTGATAAACTTGATAAAAAAAGCTCAAGTAAAAGGTTTGGATGCCAAAGTAATGAAGTCTTGCTCAGATTGTGTGGAGCTTTGGTAAGACATCATTTTTCATGGTCTGGTAGTTTTAGCGTCCATATTCAATATATGATTTACAGTTCTTGGAGACAGTATGAATAAATTAACTCGATAGGGGCGTGGGATTACTCTGAGGAAAGATAAAACAGGATTGGTGCATACTCACTTGTATTTAGTAGAATGAGAGGTGATCTCATTGAGTCATGCAAGATTCTGAGAGGGATTGACAGTGTAGCTGGCTGGATAATATATGGATATTTTCTCTAGTTGAGTATAGAACTGGGTGGAGTTAGTGGTGGGATGTTGGAATAGTTTTTTGGATATACGAGTTGCAGATCTTTACAATTATTTATCTTGGAGAATTGGGTGCACTCGGTCATTAAGTACCTGAGATTGGAGAGCATGTGGAGATCATTCAGGAAAATAGATTTGAGACGCAGGATCACTTGATCATGGGTGATCCTGTGTCTCAAATCTTATAATTTGTTTCAGAAATGTTTACTGAGAAATAAATACTGAACAGATATCTGGGGATAATTTTTGTACTTGATTTTGTTATGGTGTTGTAGGATCTTTTACTTACACCCAAGATAGCAAATAGAACATTTGTTCTGTGGTTTGTGAGAAAGACAACAGGTCAAATAGTGTTGCAATCTGTCTGTATTTGAACTAGGATCTGAATCTCTTGACTCTGAGATAGGAATGCTGACACTTGAACATTTGACCAGAACGGAGGAAATTTGAAGTTTAACTGGACTAATTTTCCATTTAAGCAAAAACACCACTGGGGACAATAGTATACATCAGGGGCCTGTATTGAGATTCCTTCTTACACACGTTTATGATTTGGATATGAATGTAAGATTGAATGTAGCCGGTCACCAGAAAATTGGTGGTATTGCTGATAGTGAGAAGGGTACACAAAGTCCAGAGCTACATCGATAATAGACTAATCTGAACCTTTGAGCAAGACCCAGTCCAGGAAGACATATTCTACAATATAAAAATCCATTATGAACAGACTCCAAAAATTCCTTCTCTACAGCATCTTCCATATCCTTCTCCACTTACCCAATCTATATGTAAGTTAAAGTCACCATTGTTAGTTTTCCCCTTATGGCAGCTATCTCTAATTTTTTGTTTAATTCACCATGAATGTTGCCCCTGTTGTTTGAAGGTCTATATACAACCTCAACCAATGTATTTTGCCATTTTCTTTGAGCTAATATTCTTCCTTCCAGATTTCCTCTTCAGCTAATAGCTCTACCCCTTTTTTTCTGTCTTCCCTAAATATCAAATACTTCTGGATATCCTGTTCTCATCCATGGTAGTCACAAAATGCTGGCGTAACTCAGCGGGACAGGCAGCATCTCTGGAGAGAAGGAATGGGTGACATTTTGGGTCGAGACCCACCTGACTGATGTCAGGGGAGTGGGCGGGGCAGAGAATGTAGTCGGAGACAGTATGGCTGATGAGGGAATTGGGAAGGGATGGAGAGAGAGGGAAAGCAAGGGCTATTTGATGTTCGAGAAGTCAATGTTCATACCGCTGAGGTGTAAGCTACCCAAGCGAAATATGAGGTGCTGTTCCATCCATGGTCACTATTCCATGACCCATAGTCAACTCTTTAATATTTATAGAATCATACAGCATGGAAACAGGACTCTCGGCCCAACTAACACTATCTAAAGTAGTACCATCAGCCTGCATTTGGCCCATATTCCTCTAAGCCTCCCTTTCCATGTAACTGTTCAAATGACTTCAAGAGTCAAAAATCAAGAGTGTTTAAGTGTCATATGAAGTGACAATGAAACAATGAAATTCTTACTTGCATCAGCATAACAGGCATGTCAACACATTACACATAGATACTATATAATAACCAAAAAATCAATAGAATAATAACCACTAATGTTAAAAAGACCAAAGATGGTCCATTGTTGAGGTTCGTGTTGTGTCGTGTTGAAAAGCCTGAAGTTGTTGCGAAGAATGCACTGTCTATAGTGCAAGTTTTTATTCAGTTAAGCAAATATTGCCTGGATGCAGTACAACAAATACAAGTAAGGACCGTATTTGAAATATACTTTAAATGTCCCATTGAAAATCTGGCGCAGCATTGCACTGAGATTATGATTTCATTATTAAACTTTGTGATTTCCTGCAGAATAACTAAAACTGTAAAATATTTATGCTACATTACAAATTTTAAATCGGTTTTATGAAGTTTTACTCAGTTTTAAGGAAATTGATAGAAAGCTGGTCATCCTCATGATTTCCTGTAGGGATTTACTATAACTGTCAACAAAATAATCTTAATATTTCAGACATAATATTACATTTGGTTTATTTTATAGAAATGTCATATGCATTTTGTTTTTGTATAATATCTAGACATGTTTTTGTCATTGGAACATAGGAATGGGAATTTCATCACTCGAGAACTTTAAGCATAATTTCAATTTGAACAAAGGAATTGCAAATATTGAGTCTTTGACTTTTACATGTTATCTAAGATGCAGTTTTTAATACAGGTTTTTTTTAATGTTATTTTATTGGTTTGTGCTATTTAAAGAGATGATCTTACCTCCTGGGCAGGTGTAGAAGCATTTCAGCTGGGTCTCCTTCACAACTATTCCTTTGTACTTGGCATCGATTGCTTGAATTGGTTGGCTGGTTAATTGTTTGGAAGTTTTTTCGTGAACAACTGCTTGAAGCATTTTATCTTCTTAGGGTCTGGTTTAATCTTCATTGAAATATATACAAACGCTGAGAAATGTTGGGGTATTTTTCCAATTCAGCACTTATCCTGGCTCTTTAGTTGCTGTTTGTGATGCATTCCTCCAAAGAGCATAGTGAGGGGGGGGGGGGTGGGGGGGGGGGCTATTTATCCTGTCATTCTCCGCACCAGAGAAATGCAATGTGGCATGCATGTCTGCGTCAATGCTGACATATTGATATGGCACTCATCAAATTAAGAGGAAGCAAAGATAAAAACTACAGTAATACCTCAATTGCATGCCTGCTAAGATTATAAAATTCTCCATGCATTCATGTCGTGATCCTATAATGAACTATTAAAACATTCCCTGCATTTCTAGTTTAACTATGGAGGAGAGAAAAGAAAGAACAATGAATGAATAAGTTTATTGGCCAAGTATGTGCACATACAAGGAATTTGCCTTGGTGCTCCGCTCGCAACACGACACAGTAACAATTAAGAATGACACATAAAATATTAAACATTAATAATAAAACATTATTTGCATAAACCAAAGCAAGTTATTATTAGGTGATACAATGAACTGCAGATGCTGGTTTATATTAAAAAAAGACCCAAAATGCTGGAGTAACTCAGCGGGTCAGACAGCATCTCTGGAGAACATGAATTGATGGCGTTTCATGTTGCGACACTTCTTCAGACTGATTGTGCTGGGGAGGGGAGGGGGGCAGACGCTGGGAGAGTGGTGGGGGCAGGACAAAGCCTGGCGAGTGATAGGTGGATACAGGTGAGGGGATTTTTTGATAGGCAGATGGTTGGACAAAGGCCAGAGATGAAAAGAAAAAATGTGGATGTCCAACGTCTCCAATGTGTTAGAATGGAATCGGAATGTAACCTGGCTTATGGAAAGAGCATTAAGAATATCTATAACAAAGGGAAGACACTTCCTGAGTCTGGTCGCGCGCTGTCAAGCTTCTGTATCTTCTGCTCGATGGAAGTGGGAAGAACGAGGAATAACGGGTGGGAAAGGTCTTTGATTATGTTGGATGCATGATATCAATTTTCCACACGTTTTTTTTAGTGTTTTTCATAAGTTGTAGTTTTCCATGAGAGGAAGCTTGCCAGTGAAGGAACTGCTCTGATCTTCCTTTCTGGACAACTAAGTAGAATATGCTAAAGCAATCACCTCACTGGCAAAATGTTATGTTCTTGCGAGTAGTTTCTAACACTCATTTGGGGGGGGGGGGCTTAGTAATCATTTTGATGTCAATATTGCCAAAGATCTACAGTGCCCTCCATAATGTTTGGGACAAAGACACATCATTTAATTATTTGCCTCTGTACTCCATAATTTGAGATTTGTAATGGAAAAAAAATCACATGTGGTTAAAGTGCACATTGTCAGATTTTATTAAAGGCCATTTTTATACATTTTGGTTTCACCATGTAGAAATTACTGCTGTGTTTATACATAGTCCACCCATTTCAAGGCACCATAATGTTTGGGACACATGGCTTCACAGGTGTTTGTGATTGCTCAGGTGTGTTTAATTGCCACCTTAATGCAGGTATAAGAGAGCTCTCAGCACCTAGTCTTTCCTCCAGTCTTTCCATCACCTTTGGAAACTTTTATTACTGTCTATCAACATGAGGACCAAAGTTGTGCCAATGAAAGTCAAATAAGCCATTATGAGACTGAGAAACAAGAATAAAACTGTTAGAGACATCAGCCAAACCTTAGGCTTACCAACATCAACTGTTTGGAACATCATTAAGAAGAAAGAGAGCACTGGTGAGCTTACTAATCGCAAAGGGACTGGCAGGCCAAGGAAGACCTCCACAGCTGATGATAAAATAATTCTCTCTATAATAAAGCAAAATCCCCAAACACCTGTCGGACAGATCAGAAACACTCTTCAGGAGTCAGGTGTGGATTTGTCTATGACCACTGTCCGCAGAAAACTTCATGAACAGAAATACAGAGGCTACACTGCAAGATGCAAACCACTGGTTAGCTGCAAAAATAGGATGGCCGGGTTACAGTTTGCCAAGATGTACTTAAAGGAGCAACCACAGTTCTGGAAAAAGGTCTTGTGGACAGATGAGACGAAGATTAACTTATATCAGAGTGATGGCAAGAACAAAGTATGGAGGAGCGAAGGAACTGCCCAAGATCCAAAGCATACCACCTCATCTGTGAAACACGGTGGTGGGTGTGTTATGGCCCAGCATGTACGGCTGCTGAAGGTACTGGTTCACTTATCTTCATTGATGATACAACTGCAGATGGTCGTAGCGTAATGAATTCTGAAGTGTATAGACACATCCTATATGCGCAAGTTCCAACAAATGCCTCAACTAATTGGCTGGCGGCTCATTCTACAGCAAGATAATGATCCCAAACATACTGCCAAAGCAACAAAGAAGTTTTTCAAAGCTAAAAAACGGTAAATTCTTGAGTGGCCAAGTCAATCACCTGATCTGAACCCAATTGAGCATGCCTTTTATATGCTGAAGAGAAAACGGAAGGGTTTCAGCCCCCAAAACAAGCATAAGCTAAAGATGGCTGCAATACAGGCCTAGCAGAGCATCACCAGAGAAGACACCGGCAACTGGTGATGTCCATGAATCACAGACTTCAAGCAGTCATTGCATGCAAAGGATATGCAACAAAATGCTAAACATGACTACTTTCATTTACATGACATTGCTGTGTCCCAAACATTATGGTGCCCTGAAATGGGGGGAATATGTATAAACACTGCAGTAATTTCTACATGGTGAAACCAAAATGTGTAAAAATGGCCTTTATTAAAATCTGACAATGTGCACTTTAACCACATGTGATCTTTTTTTTTTTCTATTACAAATCTCAAATTGTGGAGTACAGAGGCAAATAAATAAATGATGGGTCTTTGCCCCAAACTGTATGTGGGAACAAATGAAGTATAAGCTTAATCTGGTACATGGTCCAATGCATGCTTCATTTTTTAATTTCAGTTTCAATCTATGGGATCTGGTTCTATGATAAGGCGGAATGTCAAAGGATTACAGACCTTATGAAGAAGTAAGTTTCAGAAAACCTTTTTAGATATTAGCAAATTTGTTTAATTTTGCATGTTTTTAACGAAAGGAGTTGCCTTCAATTAAATCTTAATTCCACTCACTTTCCATACCATGTGACTGCAACATTCTGTAACGGAAACACAATGACTTTTACAGCTACACTAGCCTCAAAATTCCAGTGACTGCTAGTTTGTATATTTTCATTTTTGAAAACTTTAATTGGAGAGAGAGTTTTTTTTCTCCTGAAAGAAGTTGGAACTGCCTGGCCTGGTATTGAAGAATTACGGAACAAAACAGCCAAGCATCAATATTTGGTGAAATGGAGGAATGGTGGACAAAAATCTTACAAGTATAAATTATGTGAGGGAAATAAGCTAGAAAAAAACAGAGATCGAATCTTTCACCAGCAAAAGGACTAATGTTACTTTAAAGGCCCACTGGAAGATTCATTTCATTTTTCCTAAGGCAGCTGAGAAAGCTGACAACTGCACTCAAGAAAATGAGACCCGGCTATTTCGGCAAAGGATCTATCTGGATCACAGCCAGCAAAAGATTTTAAAATCGGCAAACCTGATTATTGAGAGGTGCCACACTTGTGGAGGTTTCATCTTTCAGTTGTGGTGCAGTAACCCCTGGTACCATTTTGTTAGTGTACTGACAAACAGCACCGTTGAATGAGGTACCTGGACGTTACAGAATTGTTTGCACAAGTGTTTTCAACTTTACAAATGTGAGTGTAATTTAAAAGTATTTAATTGACTAAGACATTTTGTGATGCCTGGTGATAATGGAAAGTGCTGCATAAATGTAATTTCTTGTCCCTTCAGTAATCACTTTTGGTGGATGTAATTCTAAATAATTTAATGCACCAAAACCAAAATGGTCTTAGCTGCTGATTATAAATCTAATGGGCAACCAGATAATAAATGTCAAAACTCGAACTCAGACTGACCCTCACATGGATGATGGCGTGGAACGTTATATCCACAAAAATGATTACTGAAGGGACAGGAGTAATGATTGGAAGATTTAAGTGGAATTTTTGTAACTGTAAATTCATTGTTACTTAGAAAGTAAGTACTGTAAACCCTCGTTATAACGGAGAGGAATGTTGTCCGTCATTGCCGATTATCCGCCATAATCTATTTCTATAACCGACAAGGTGGATAAAAATGAACTACTTTAACCCAAGGCTCGGTGGGAAGAAGCCTGGTGCCAGGGGGAGGGTAAACCAGAAGGAATTCACAAGCCAGGTAGCCCCAGAGCCTCCAAGGCCCAGTGGTGACGTACCAGGGATGGGGCCCGGTACTCACGCCGTCTTCCTGCTGCTCTCTCTCTCTCTCTCTCAGGTCCGCAACCGGAAAAGCCACGTTGCCTCAGCTCATTGCGTAACCTGATAATAATGTGGGGCAGTGCAACGGGGGAGCCTTGTGCCATTACCAGGTTAACAAGGAACCAGGGTGACAGAGGAGCAATGACTGCGCCTGTGTCCAACACCCCGGGGCCTCGTTTTGTTGCAGCCGCTGCAAACCTGTGTCCAATGCAACACTCTTCAAGAGTTTTTTTTACTGCTCGTTACCTTTCTGCTCTGCTGCATGCCACCCGCAAACCACCGCCATACTGAAATCTGCAGGAAGAGGCCCGTAATAATAGGGATAGACTGTGACACCTTATTTGATTCTAATCTACCTCATTCACAATGACATAAGAAGCTACAGATGCTGGAATCTGGAGCAACAGTTAATCTGCTGGGGGAATTCATCAGATCAAGCAGCAATAGGGGGGGAGGGGGGGGGTTGTGGGTCGGGTGAAGGAACCGTTGACATTTCATGTTGAAAGCCTGCATCAGGACAGAGAAGAAAGCCAATATAAAGAAGAGACGGTGAGAGGAGCCAATAGGAAGTGATGGACATAGGAGGCGTGAAGGATGGCAGGTAGATGAGGTGAGGGGAGGGAAAGTGAAGGTGGAGGCAGCTAGAAGGGTGATAAACTGGGACACGTAGGCTGCCGGTGCCAGAACGCGGGAGTAAACGGGAGTAACACAGAGGTAAAGGTTACTCTACTGTTATGCCCTTCCTGCATCTCCAACGTCCCCCTTTCTCTTCTATTTTTACACTCTCTTGATGTCTTCATCTCCAATTGCTGCTGCAACATCAACCATCCCGATTTCTCCACTACCGTCCGCTAACTCCAACCTCGCCTCATCCAGACGTGCAACACTACATTCGTTTCCAACCGATCCTAACCCAATCAACAAACCTGCAGACGAGGGCGATGCCGTTGTGTTCTGGTAAACTGATTGTTATATCGCAGAGGCTACATAACAGCTTTTGGATATCTCATACTTACCCTTGGGGGATGACTCTACCGACAAATGGCCACCACCTGGCACATTATCACAGATGTTATCACATCAGGAAATCCCCAATCTGCAGCCTGCAAACTGATAGTGTCCCAACCCTGCACTTTCACTTCTATCTCTTAACCCCTGATCCACAAGCAGAAGATTCACAAACAGTCCTGGTAGGACCCTTATATCTGTCGAAGATAGACACAAAATGCTGGAGTAACTCAGCGAGACAGGCAGCATCTCTGAACAGAAGGAATGAGTGACGTTTCGGACTAGACCCTTCTTCGGTCTTCCCATGACCTATTTAACTCATCTCCTCATAACTTGACTCTATCCTGACTTCCCTTGCCCAATCCCATCTCACCTACATTCAGGACTTCTCGCATGCCCTCCAACATTCCTCCTGGCTGAACTCGCGCTTACCCTGAACAATTCCTTCATTACCTTCTCGCACTTCCTATAAATCAAAAGTGTGGACTAGGCACTCACATGGGCACATGAATCTTTGCCACAACTGGAAGGACTGCTTGGGTCCCTGGATGGCTGGGTCCCTGGACAGGTCTTCCACTTCTTCAGATTGCAAGAGCACTAATATCTGAGGAAATAGAACACTTGCTCTTACACCTCTTTCCCCAAATTCCAGGGACCTAGACCATCGGATTCCTGCGCACCTTCTCTGTGATTAGGTTGATGCACAAGGAAAACTAAAGGTATAACGCCTCATAGACTGCCTGGGTAGTCCATATCCAATGGTATGAACATTGAAATGTCCAATATCAGGTAATCCTTACTTACAATGTGTTCTTTCCCTTCACCCCCTCCTTCTTAACCATCTCCCCTCCTCACATTTTGGTCCCATTTACCATACCCTAATTTTTGCTTCCCTCCACCTCCCGGTTCCATGCAATTGCCATCTTGTTCCTTTTATCCACAAGCTCTCTCCTCTCCCATCTGGTGCTGGTTCTATCTGCGGTTCACCACTCTGCTAATGGTTCCCTTTATCACCTTCCTGCAGATCCCCGCTACCACAACAAGCTTTTGTGTACTCATTTACCAAGTATCTATCCACTTTGATTGTAAAATATTCAAAGCATCTGCTTCCATTTCTCTTTGACAAAGAGAGTTCCAAAGATTGATGGCACTTAGAGATACAGGCACATTTCTGTCTTAAATGAGTGACCCCTTATTTTTAACTATTGGCCCCTGGTTTAGGTTCTCCCACAACAATAGGCATTGTCCCTACATCCATCATGCGGAGCCTCTTCATGGTCTATTACATTTCACGCAAATCCCTTGGACTTGTCTACACTCCAGGAAATAGAAACATAGCATTTTGAATATTACCTTAGGTTGGATAAGACCAGATAATAGTTAAATAATTTGAATAAGACCAGATAATAGTTAAATAAACCATTTTTAAACTGCTTCCAACAGAGTATTTGTCCAAGATCAAATAGTAGTCTGATCATCACTCTGAAGAAGGGTTTCAGCCCGAAACGTTGCCTATTTCCTTTGCTCCATAGATGCTGCTGCACCCGCTGAGTTTCTCCAGCACTTTTGTCTACCATCAATTAGTACATTTCCATTGAGCCAGTATGTGAATGTTCATTGATTATATTGAAGGTTTTTATTACTTATGATAATAGACGTACCTAATGAAGTTTATCGGGAGCTAAGAAGAATGCTTATTTTGTGGATTCATGTTTTTTCATATTTGTGCTTTAATTACCCCAAATCTGTTCAGATCCTGATTGAAAATATCTTTTTGTCGAGAAGTAATGATTTGTTTTCCATAAACTGAAGTACCATTCCAGATTGTTAAGATCAAGGACTGATTGTTTCTGCACTTAGTGAAAATGTTATGGGGAAACAAGAGAGGGATATAACACATTATAGGCTGAACATTTTGTTGCAGAGGCCTGGACATATCTGCATGGTAAAATTCCCATAATGTACTAACGATTCTTAAATCCCAATGAGTCAGCATCTCACTTACTGGGTAATGTTTGCTGTTTCTCCTTTTATCTCTCCATTGTCATGGCTCTTGTATCCCTCTCTTGTCAGTGGGCCCTGGTTTCTATGCTTCCTTTCCACTCACCAGAGCCCAACTCCCACTGTCTGTTTCCACACACTGGACCCTTGGTTTTTATGGTAGGCACAAAATGCTGGAGTAACTCAGCGGGACAGGCAGCATCTCTGGAGTGAAGGAATGGGTGACATTTCAGATCGAGACCCTTCTTCAGCTTGTCCCGCTGAATTACTCCAGCATTTTGCGTCTACCTTCAATTTAAACCAGCATCTGTAGTTCTTTCCTACACCCTTGGTTCTTATGTTCCCTTCAAACTTACTTGATTCACTGGGAAATGTATTATAATATACTGTGCAACATCCAAAAGAAGAAAATTCAAATCTGTTTGAAATAATGATTATTTCTTCAATTTTAAAAAAAACAAAAAAAACTGGGTCAAATTTCTATTATTTGCAAAGTGAATATGGTTTCTGTTTAAATATGTTCTGAATTCACTCAACAAGCTTTGTAAATAGAAAGCCGTATTTAATATTAAGTTTCTCTCAGTTGGAGTTAGGGCTCAGAATAACATTTTTGTTTACTGCTGAAAATAATGGTAAGCATGCTTCCATTAATTAGAATGCAAGAGTAGTTTTATTGCATATAATCTTTGGGTCTTTTTCACAATAGAATGTTACTGTTGGGGGCTTTGCACCAAATAAATGCAGAAACCTGTGAAGCAGTGTTTCAAGGTGCCTTTTTATGCTGCTTGCTGCTTGCAATTCATTGTTCAAGGAACTTGCATGAGTAACATGTGCCGACTTCAACAACGGGAGCCTGGGAGCTCCAAACCGGCGCGGCCTTGTCGGCTTCGGCAGCCGCGGGCTCCAACCAAGAAGCGGCCGTTCCAAGTGGCCCAGCCGCCGAAAGGACTCTCCCGACGCCGGGGCAAGACCACCCGGTGAGAACGGCCAGGGACATCGGGCCTCCGTAGAGGCAACTGCGGTGGCCCCAATAGGCCTGACTTTGGGGTGAACATGGGGTGGGGACTGGACATTGTGCCTTCCTCCACAGTGCTATCCACTGTGGGGGGATGATTTTTTTTTTGTCTAATTGTAGTCCTGTAGGTCTGTGTCCAAGATGGCTGCCGTGAAGGGAGAGTGGACGCTGGCGCGATTTGGTTGCCGCTGCTCCCTCTTCACACTGTGTTTTTGATTTTCTGTTTTTGGATTGAATCCTGTTTTTAATTTGTGTCTCTGTGATGTCCTTATTGTTATATTCCGATTATATGTTATTCCGATATACTATGTAAGGTGTCCTTGAGATGTTTGAAAGGCGCCCATTAAATAAAATTTATTATTATTATTATAGTGTGGCTGCCCATGTGGTTTGGTATTTTTTTATTGTACATCACGGTGACCAAGTGTACATGAGTCTGGTTTTTCAGGAAAATCTATTATCAAAATAATATTTTTATCCATATCTAATAAACTTGTTGAAATGGTATATTCCTTGAAATACATCACTGCTGGTAAAGCTGCCGCCTCACCGTGCCAGAGATCTCAGGAGTTTTCTGAAAGATGTGTGGGCTTACAGGTTAATTAGCATTTGTAAATTGCCCCTAGTTTGTCGGGAGTCAGCAGCACTAGTGCGTAAATGGGTGATCGATGGTCAGTGTGAACTCGGTGGGCCAAAGGGCCTGTTTCCATAATGTATCTGTAAACTAAACTAAGCTAACAATCAGCTAATTTGGATGCTTTCTTGTCCACAAGCTAAGAACAAATTAACGTATTTTGTCATTGATGCAGGTTGGAACCAGGATCAGAAGTGATATCAAAGAATATGATGTCAATTCGTGAAAATGAATGTACACCATCATGTTAAATTCTTTTATTTCAAGTTTCATGTTTCCTCATCTTAACAGTTTAACTCAGCTGGAGCAGTTGAAAGCCCAACAGGGAGTTGAATCACCAAACTGTGGTGATAGCAAAGCAGTTGATATTGTACAGATGTTGTTCAAAGCTGAACACGAATATAACAAGGTGAGTGTGATTAGTATTCAATCAGATCCAAGTAAAATAAGGAGGCAATGCTCAAGACTATTTGTAATAGGTTATGCATGGAATTGGAGTGAGGTGATTGTTATGTTTTTCATGCTGCAGTCATACATCTTTCCCATTCAGTGCATCAGTGAGTAAAACAAAAAATAGCCCATAAGCTCGAGATATATATTCCACAACAGACTTGTCCTCTGTGTGCCATGCATTAAGCTTGACTAAGCAATTACTGGTCAGGCATAATAGGAGTCTAAATTTGTAAAGCTAAACAGTGCTAACCTAGACTATTAATGTCGGCTTAATGAGCGATAACTTATCCCACTTCTGGCACCAGGGACATCAGTTAAGATTGCACTATCTCGTTTAGAAGCAAGAATGCCCAGCTTAGTTGTACATTATCACCAGGAGCCTAACTTTTATCATGCTATCATAAGTGTCCAGTTCATGAATTAATATATTAGCTTACGTATTTAATATAGCAGTTTAAGACTTTCTTGATCCCATATTTTTCGCAGACAATTGCAATATTCTTCTGTTCAGTTTTTCATCTGAGTAGGAATGGCCTTCCTTGTTGCTATTCTTACATATCCAATCGCAGGGCATAGGCTTTCTGGCAGTGCTTTCTTTTCCCATCTATCATCAAGCCACTTTGGCCTGTTTAGGTCATTCTTGCCCCTGGTGACACAATAACTGCCCCCCTGGTGACATCATATTCCTGGCATTTAGTGTGGGATGAAGTATATTTTCTGCCAGTCAAATAATTGTGAACCTGAAGTGGCCACCCTGTCGCAAATTATGTATTCATCCCATTTGCTCCATAGTCCCTACCACAGTATTCAGCAAGATTGTTTGCATCATTGATTTCTTATCTGACTCCCGACCCTGCCAAGTTCTCTGTTCCTCTGAATCTGCAATTGTGCATTCTCTCCCTTCACTGCAACCTTCGCCCGGCTTTTCCCAGGTTTTGCATCATTTTAACCACGGATAACCAATTCCTCTCCATTACATAAAAGGAAGTGTAAGAAATGTGGGAATAATAATGATACAAGCAGAAGTCCCACAAAATGTTGTTGTATAACTTAAGTTGGGAAATCTTAAGACAGTAGAAGCATGTAGAAAGGATAAGCTGTATAGATGTCCCATCAGTTACCGGGCGGCATGGTGGCGCAGCGGTAGAGTTGTTGCCATACAGTGCTTGCAGCGCCGGAGGCCCGGGTTCGATCACGATTATTGTCTGTACGGAGTTTGTACGTTTTCCCTGTGACCTGCGTGGGTTTTCTCCGAGATCTTCATCCCACACTCCAAAGACGTACAGGTATGTAGGTAAATTGGCTTAGTAAATGTAAAAAGTGTCCCTAGTGTGTGTAAGATTGTGTTAATATGCGGGGGGGGGGGGGGGGGCGGGGGGGGGGGGTTGCTGGGCGGTGTGGACCCAATGGGCCAAAGGCCCTGTTTCCCAGGTGTATCTCTAAACTAAATGTGTGCTGGGTGTTGTTCAGTTTAAATCCTGCAAGAGCAGGAGCATCTTATTTGGTCAGCATCATCATTCTGCACGTACAGTGACCTTAAACTGATGGGGCTCCTGATCTTCCACCTCTATATTGTCTTCTCCTCGCAGGGTTCCTGTCTTTCACATTTCCTTTAAACTCATTGTACCTCTGTATCTCAAGCTCCCTAAAAAAGTCACAGAGCTGTAATCGTAGTCCTTGTATATATGTAACTATCCACAGCATAGATAACCAGGAATGTGCCTCTGGGGGGATGGAGGAAACATTGGAGAGAAAGTGTGTGTCCACATTTGTGTGTGTGCTACGTCTCCAATTAAATTGACCTCCTCGACATTGAACCAAGAACTTTCCCTGTCAAAGTGAAATAGTAACTAACGTGCAACTGCCACCCCTTGTTAAAACAATATGTAATAGACATTCTGCACTCAAAAACAGTGAAAGCAAGTCATTCTCAACTGCCTTTGAAGAATTTCCAAAAAATGTAAATAATTCAGGTAGGGAAAGAACTGGTTAACATTTGATATTTTAATTTCATATGTTTCTGTCATGGTTATCTTCCTGGATTCTTCTTAATTTTTATATCACTGAATCATAGAAAATCTATGACGTGGAAATAGGCCATTTGCATGGTTGTGTGTCAGTGCACTTTCTTTGTACTGTACTGGATCTATATTTCTGCAGATCACTGCTCTTCAGGTGGACTTTAAAATTTAAGTATCTGTTTCTGCCTTTACCATATTTTCATGCAATGAGTGCCAGGAACCTACTACCACTAAGGGGTGAAAAGATAAGTCCTCATCTCCCTTTTTATCATAATGCCAATGACCTTAAATCTATGACCCCCCTCGTTTATGACCTACTTAACCAAATTTTCATCTGATGATATATGTTAAGATACCTGATAACAATCATTCAAGTTCTGTGTCTTTAATTTTTGTTACAGGTCAAACAATCCACTGAGCCAAAACAAATAACTAGTTCCAGTCTGGTTCCTGACAATTCAAACCTGATCAAACCTATTCCCATTAAATTAACTGATGTTGGAACAGATATCCATTATCATCAATTACAGAAACAAGACGAGGTATTTGATTGAAAATTAATCAGTGACACCTTAACACTGCTCGTAAAATTTGTAAGAGAATGTCATTTTGTACTAACATTAATTTTAGTTGCTTGTGAAAAATATTGAACACCTTTCATAAACATTTTTTTTTTCCACCATTTTTATTTCATTGAGGTTATCTGTAAGAAAATATCCCACTTTATGTCAATGTTGACTTTGATTAACAATCTCAAAGGGAAATGCTAGTCTTTAATAAATTTCCGACCAGGCCCTCTGTATGCATCTATCATTCCACTCCGTTGCCATGAGTGCCTCTTATCAGGACTTCCATGAACAAGCTGTCAGATGCCACCTAGGTATGTAGCAAGTCAGCTACAAGCTCTCCGAATCTGGAGGCCAAGTGGACGGGAATTGCATATGATAAATCTAGCGCAATTTGGCTCGGTTTCAGCCAGTTTCTGTTAAAACTCATCCACTGCCTTTCTTCATTTATAAGCCTCCTATGTGTACACCACATTCTCTCAAAATGCCTGTGCAAGATCTTCCACAACTGCATTTCAGTGTGTATTCCCTTCTAAATTCCTATATATTTGTTAAAAGGAGTAGATAAGTACTATATGGAGTGGACAACCTGTTTCTTATGAATTCAGTGTGTAGGAAGGAACTGCAGATGCTGGTTTAAACCGAAGATGCACACAAAAAGCTGGAGTAACTCAGCGGGATCAGACAGCATCTCTGGAGAAAAGGAATAGGTGATATTTCGGGTCGAGACCTTCGGACTGAGAGTCGGGAAAGGGACACAAGAGATATAGATTGTTCGAAAGATAAGTCTCATCTATTCCTTTTCTCCAGAGATGCTGTCTGACCCGCTGAGTTACTCCAGCTTTTTGTGTCTTATCTTCGGTTTAAACCAGCATCTGCAGTTCCTTCCTACACACTGAATATATAAGAAACTGGTTATTTTTGAAATGGACGATATGTTTGTCTCCTCCACTGTTTCTGAAACTTTATCCCATGGATTGAGAAGTTGTTAAGATCGATCACATAACATTCTCTTCCCCACCAACTCCACGTTAAATGCTATTTGCAAAGCTGTACTTATTTATTCTGGATCATTAATTCCACACGTTTACCCAGAATTGAAATAAGTGTGATTTGTCCAATTATTGTGTCACCTTTTCTACGTATGACTACATTGTTACTTTGTTTACACTTAGTTGTTAGCTCCTGAATGACCAGATATTATCTTTTCATAATAATTATCTGTGCCTTGTTGCCAGTCTTTTTCAACATTCGGGAAATCTGGCATTTATCCCTGGGATTAATTTTTGAGTCCTGTTTGACCGTCTAAATTCCTTATTTCATTTATATCAAGCTGATTAATTCTGTCTTCCTTGTCTCTGGGGAGGGATGATACTAACTTAATAACTAAAAAAGGATCTGGAAGAATATTCACAATAGATATTACTTGTTATATCACTGTACCTTAATTGGTGCACGTGACAATAAATGTGAATTGAATTTGACTTGTTATCAAATTGAGTTTGGTGTTTGTTTGCTTCTTTAATGTTTCTTATTACCACGATACCGCTGATAATCTCTTTTTGTGTCTTGCCTTCCTCTGCAGTAATACCCTTTTCCTCCAAGTCTTTCTTTATTTCTGTACTTATCCTATTAGCATCCTTCTGCAAATTTCCATAATTCATATTATCTGTATATATGATTTATAGAACATTAAGTGATTTAAAAAAATTGTATTTTGTTTTCAAATTGATATATAACGTGTTTGCTTCATGCTAATTCTGAGGTTATCTTACCTGTTAAATAAATATTTTACATTTGCACACTTAGTTCCTATTCTTCAAATCAAATTAATCATTCTGCAGTCAGATTTAATTGGTATATCCTGCATAATATATTGGATATTAAACAATTAATTAAACAAAATATGCACTGTTGGTCTGAGAGTCCTTGATGCATTCAGTAATGAAGCATAAAAGGACTATTTCACATTCCAGCTCCAAACCATAAGAGATGTCCATAGTTTCCATTTGGTTAATTGGAAATAAAAATGTTTTGCTACTTGTGTAAATAAGATTATTTTAATAAAAGGAAGTTAATTTATAGGTGGATCTGTTGGGTGTCTAGATGGCCCATAGCACTTGATCCCATTCACCTAAGTCATTGATATGGATTGTGAATACTCTGATCTCTGTGCCATCCAAGAAGTCAATAGCTCCCAATCATAAAAGATCCCAATTATTCCTACTCCCTATTTGCTCTTTGATAATCAATCCTCAATCCACACAAATACATTATCTTCAAAGTTAATTTTCATTATCTGTCCTTGGCAATTTATCAAAGTCTTTTAAGAGCATTCTTGTATACATTTAAGACTCCAACAATAATTGGCACTGATGTAGCTTTAAAATGTCCTAAAGAAACACGATCAGCAGACAATTTGACACTGAGCTTCTTAAGGAGACATTGGGACAGATAACAGCTTAATGAAGGTTAGGAACTCCTTACGAAAGGAGAGATAGTGAGAGGGTGAAAAAAAAATAATTGAAGGATTTCCAGAAGATAAGATCTTGCCAGCTCATTATCAACTTTAAAGATGCACTTCATCCAAAACTGACTGTTGTGCTTATTGAACATTTTCAGGCATTTTATGGCATTTAAATTCCTGCTCCCCTAATTACCAGGTGGTTATATCTTGACATTGTCAGAAGTTGTAGAGATTTAGTTATTCCATTGAAGCATTTCATCATCATTTATCTCATAATACCAGTGTCCATAAGTATTTTTGCTCATTCTACCTTTTTAAAAAAAAAACAAAAAAAACAATATTTATTTATTTTGTTAATCACATGTTTCTTTATTTAAGATTACAGAAGTGGGAGCTAATCAGTTGAATTTGGTGGCTCCATCTGGTGCACAAGAACAATCTTCTTCAAAGGATATTTCAATTGATATACAGGAATCAAAGAATAAAGTTTCCAATCGACCAGCTGTGGTGCGTTCTCTGTCTTATGAGGAGCCTCGGAGACTGCCGAAACATGACATTTCACAATCTGTTAAAAAACAATTTTGTCCGGCTGTTCAGAAACTGATGAGTCGTGGGACTGATCTTCAACCCGTGTCAGAGTTGCCAGAAAATTGTCTCTGTGAAAATCAAACTGTAAAAAGTGTGGAAGAACCATTAATAAGTCCATTCCAACCACACCCTTTGATAGGAAATGTTTTCTCACAGCAAAACTCTTTAAATGAAGCAGGTCCTTTATTCTCCACGGGAACTTGTCATTTATTTCAAAAGCTGCACGGTACCCAGAGACAAGTTCCTTCATCATGCCCTGCTACAAAACAGTCAGAAATGTTATTATGCGAGCCTCAGAATGGATCTCGAACACAGCCTATTCCTCTTCGACATCCGACCCATCACACCTCCAGCCTCCAAGTACAATCTAAAGTATTGACATCGGAACAAACCAAGAGAACATCTGCATTAAACAGCTGTAGTGGTCAGGCCTCTGGTATCATATCTCCTCGTGAGTTACTTCAGAAGCTGCAGGTAGTCCAACAGGAAGAACACCATCATGCTGGGAAATTGACTCTAGCAGCTAGATTTTCTGCTCAGCAACTACCTATGCTCAACCTTCCTAAATGCTCTTTGAAACAGTTTGATTCTCAAACAGAAAGTACCGTTTTTTCAGAGAATCACAATCTTTTTCAGGTAAGGAAACACTAATTGGAAGGAAATAGTGAAGGTGGTTGTATGGTGAAAATGGTTGTGAAAGATTACAACAAGATCTTGATCGATTGACCAGGTGGACCGAGGAATGAATGGTTGATGGGATTTAATACAGAGAAATGAAGGGGTGTAGCATTTTGGGAAGTCTAACATGGGTACGATCTACACAGTGAATGGTAGGGCTCTGGGGAGTGTTATAGAGCAGAGGGATCTAGGGGTGCAGGTGCATAGTTCCTTGAAGGTGCAGGTAGATCGGATGATCAAAAAGGCTTTTGGCACATTGATCTTCATGAGTCAGAGCATTGAGTTGGGTCATATTGCAGTTGTATAAGATGTTGGTGAGGCTGCATTTAGAATGTGTGTTCAGTTCTGGGCACCATGTAATAGGAAAGATGTCGTCAAGCTGGAAAGGATACATAGAAGATTTACGAGGCTGTTGCCAGTACGAGAGGGTCTGAGCTATAGGGAGAGGTTGAGTAGGTTGGGACTCTATTCCTTGGAGCGCAGGAGGATGAGGGATGATCTTATAGAAGTGTATAATATCATGCGAGGTATTGATCACAGTAGATCCACAGACATACTCTTGCCCAGAGTATGTGAATCGAGGACCAGAGGGCATAAGTTTAAGGTGAAGGGTGAAAGATTTAATAGGAATCTGAGTGGTAGCTTATTCACACAAAGGGCGGTGGGTGCATGGAACAAGCTGCCAAAGGAGGTCATTGAGGCAGGGACTATCCCAACATTTAAGAAACAATTAGAGAGATACATGGAAAGGACAGATTTGGAGGGATATAGACCAAATGCGGGCAGGTGGGATTAGTGTAGCTGGGACATGTTTGCCGGTGTGGGCAAGTTGGGCCGAAGGGCCTGTTTCCACACTGTATGACTCTAAATTATATATTGTGCTGTGAAACATTAAACAAATGTTTTACCAGAATCGTTGAAACTACATCGACCTAGAATAACTAAGTGATGTTTTTTAAAAGTGTGAAGAAAAATTGAAGTAATAATATATGCACGAGCTAGAGGGAGACAAGACCTCACGCATACAAAACCATACAAGCTAATGACAAGTTTTGACCTTCACTCACAGTTGTGATAAGTTGTAGCTAATTTGTTCAAAATGAAATCTTGCATACAACAACGTGATAGTGATAAAGTAACCTGTAATTGATATTACTGGGAAAGATGATGTACAATTGAAAGGAGGTTGACTACAATCTTCTACAGTAGTTCTACACTTCAACAAAAATGCTGGACTAGAGAATGGTAATTGTTACACGCTTTTTCCAAAAAGGTTATAAAGATAAACCTGGCATGAATGGGTCTGTCAATTTAACTTACAGGTTGGCATAAGTTTTGGAATGATAATCAGACAAATAAATTAGAAAGTTTATCTGAATTAAGAAATGCCAACATGCATTTGTTCAAATAACATTGTCTTTTAAAGACCTGATTTAATACCAGTACATTGAAGAGAAAACGTTGACAGTATTCATTAATAATAAAATTGGTAAAAGTACTCAACATCTCAGGCACCACCCATCTAGAGAAAAGTGGGGATCAAATTTTGGGTCGGTGACTCTTTATCAGATCTGGGGAAAACTGAGACATGCAACAGGTCAGGCAGCATCGAGAAAACATATTTCAGATCGAAGATCGAGAGTCTTTGACCTGAAATGTTAACTCTGTTTTCTTTTTCCACACATGTTGCTTGATCTGCTGATGTTTCCAATATTTTCTGTGTTTATTTCAGATTTCCAGCATTTGCACCTTTCTTGATTATCATTTAGAAATGAAACATGTTTTACGTTGTTTCAAAGTGGCGATGAGCAAAAAGAAGGTCTATGACACAGTGAGACCAGGAGAATTGAATGGCAAAAGTAGCGTTGATGCTGGTTGAAAGAGGGTGGTAAAAATGGAGGAAATGAAGTAGGAGGAGATGGATGAAATCTGAAATACCAAGAGAAAGGAGAGGGTTAAAAAAGGTGAGTGCAAGAAATGAGACAGAAGGCTGAAATGGCTACTCAACTGAAATCGCGAAATAAAATCCTGAATGCTGTAATGATGAGGTGCTGTTCCTTGAGCCCATTGAGCCTTTTATATCCCGTGAGCTGATTGTACATCAGTCTGAAGACCGAAAGACCAGAATTGTAATGGAATGGAGAAATAAAATCCAGTGATTTGAATGGAGGTATTCGGCAAAATGATTATCCAATACGCATTTAATTTCCCCAATGTGGAGGAAACTACATTGTGAGTGGAAATATTGGATACTAAATTGGAAGAATACAGATCTAATCAGCCTCGCAGGGAAAGCAGCTTTATAGGACTTTTGGAAGGTACACACAATTGCTGGGGAAACTCAGCGGGTGCAGCAGCATCTATGGAGCGAAGGAAATAGGCGATGTTTCGGGCCGAAACCCTTCTTCAGACTCGAATTTGTCAAGCCGCATTTGGAGAATTGCATGTAGTTCTGGTCATGGACATGGAAGCCTTGGAAAAGGTGCTGCGGAGGTTTACTAGAATGATGTCTGGATTAGGGGATATTAGTTACAAGGAGTGGTTGGACATACTTGGATGGTTTTCTCTGGAACACCAGAGGTTGTGGGTAGACCTGATAGAACTATATACAATTATGAGAGGCATAGATGGGATAAACAGAGAACCTTTTTTCCAGGATGGAAAAAAAATCAAATACTTAAGGGCATAGCTTTAAGGTTTGGGAATAGCTCCATCCAAGACTGCAAGAAATTGCAGGGAATATGGACGTAGCCCCGACCATCACGCAAACCAACTCCCCTTTCATTAACTCCATCTTTATCAGAAGAGATGTAGCAGAGAACAGAATGGAATCCTAATATGAAATGGGATGATAAGAAGTATAGTCAAGGTAGCTGTAGGAGTTTGTGTTCAAGAAGGAACTGCAGATGCTGGAAGAACGAAGGTACACAAAAATGCTGGAGAAACTCAGCGGGTGCAGCAGCATCTATGGAGCGAAGGAAATAGGTGACGTTTCGGGCCGAAACCCTTCTTCAGACTGATCAGCTGTAGGAGTTTATTTGCTTGTTGATACTCGCCGCAGTATGATATGGTTGCTGTTAATGTCTCTAATTAATGGAGTTTCAGAAGGATTTGGGAATTGTTCTATATTTTACAAAAATGGTATTGGTAAAATTAAAATCGATGGAATAAAACTCTCGGTTTTATCAGAATACGAAATTGATTCACAGATTAGAGCAAATGATACTTTACTTTATAGATACAGCATGGAAATAAGTCATTCAGCCCACCGAGACCACGTTGATCATCGATCACCTGTTCTCACTAGTTCTATAATATCCCACTTTGTAATCCACTCCCTGCAGACAATATAAATTAACCGAAAACCCTGCACTTCTTTGGGATGTAGGAGAAAACCGGAGCATCCAGAGGAAACCCGCACAGTCACAGGGAGGACATGCAAATTACACACAGACAGCACCCGAGGTCAAGATGGAACACGGGTCTCTGGTGCTGTGAGGCAGTAACTCCACCAACTGCAGCACTGTACCAATATATTAGAATTCGAAATGCAGTTTGAGAATGAACACCATATATCTGTAACAATGGCTTGTTTCAGATTGATAACCTTTGGACCTTTTTGGGAATAAGGCCTTGGATTGGTGAAAATGATATATTGTAGTTGGGGTACTGTGCTTGGAAAGGGAGATTGGTTTGAATAGGAACACTTAAAAATGAAGGTTGGCATAAAGTTACTGTCTAAGAAATCTGGAAAAGAGGGTCTTAATTTGCCACGGAATAATTGAAAATTAAGGAATGTCAAAAATTGTTAAATAAAGTCTTTGCCATTGTTTTCACAGACAATGCGGACATTAGAATTGTTGAAGTATTTCTAAATTAGTGATGGGAATGTTATTTGTCTGAAAGAATTGATCCCTTAATTCAAGCCATTAATATAGTTAAATAGTTGAGTCTCCAACAGCATCCCAGTATCCACTAATTGTTTTTACCTAAATAATTGATTTTAGGGAGGGTGGAATTGGGTCTCTTTCGTGTTCGCTAGTTAACATTCTAATTTGCCCCTGAACATGAGGCAGTCTTAGATTGTGCAGTAGCCTTTCATGTGGCCCTAATTGAATTCCTTCTGAAAATCAAAATGCAAATTGTTCTATTTTATTCAGTTTATTTATCCTCAACTCTAGCAAATTTGTGAAACAGGATTTCCCTTTCACAAAACCTTGTTGGCTTCCTAATTACTTTAGGATTTTCTACATATCAAGTGTTACCTCCTGAATATCGGGCTTGTAGTTTCTTGCTTTCTATCTCCCAGCTTTCCTGAATAGGATTGTCACATTTCCAATTTTGCAATCTCTGAGACCTCACATGAATTCAGGTAGTGTAGTATATTACAATCAACACATCTACTTTCTCTGCAGTGGGTTGGCCTTGAGCCACATTAGTTTGCCCAGCCCTGAAGGTTTTGGTGATATTTTTTAAGTTCCTTCCTCCCTTCATTATCTATTGTTATTTGGGATATTTGTATCTTCTACCATGAAGACCAAACCAGAATCATTATTTGAAATCTTTGCCATTTCTCTATTTCTCGTTCTTAATTTCCCAGTCTTATCCTCTAATGGATCAATTTACCAGCTAACCTCTCCCTCTTAATGTACCTGTGAACATTTGTAATGTTTTCATATTATTTGCTAATTTACTCTCATATAGTTCTTCTACCTCTTTATTTTGTTTTAGTCATTCTGCCATGAATCTTTGCAACCTTGCATGCCCTCTTTCATCTTTGACTTCCACAGGTAGCCACAAATAGTCGGTTGAAATTTATGAACTTTCTCCTTAAATGTCTATTGTTGATGATCTATTGTTGATCGCAGTCTACTTTAGCAAACCCGGGCTTCAACTGAATTTGAAATTCTTCCATTTTATTTTCACTTTTTGGGGATAATTTACCATGAAGTAATGAATGAATCCTGTTTAATTTCACAATATGGGAACTGGATATAAAATACTCTACTCCTTGGTTCTTCAACACATTGCTCCACAAACTATCTCTAAAGCACTCTATCGAGTAATTTCCAAGATCACCTCTACCAAAAAACACTCCTTCTTAAAAACTCTGATTTATTTACAATCTGTGTTTTGAATATTGTAGTGCCTATCTTACAAGTCACATTCTTTTTTTATATAGGCTGTGAGAGGGTCCACATAATACTCCCCTCTGTGACTTTTTATCCTTCATATTTCTTACCACCACCTAAACTTATTCTACAATTTTTGGAGATGAAATGAGCAAGATGAATAATGGTATATGATTTATGTTTAATTGATCTGAAAGATTGAAAACATTTGATGAAGTACCACACTACATTCTGGCTGCAAAATATATATTTTTTCTACTATATACATACATATGACTTTTCATATCTTAAATGCATTTACTCATCTGCAGGTCACCATTTTGAACCTATATGTCTGTATTTCTCTTTTCCTGTTATTAAGTCTTAGTTACATGTTAATTTCCTATATTGCCACTGTACACCAGGGAATATTACACAAATACAAAACCTTCACAGCCAAAACAACTAAAATAATTATTCATAAATTTCTTCAAAAATTGTAGAAAAGTCAGTTTAATTAATGTAGTACAAAATATTCTGATCAACAATGCTTTAGAACATCTGATAGTTCTTCAGATGATCCACAGTCTGAAGTCATAAAATAAGCTCCTAAGAATGGCTCCTTTGAAAGAATGTATTTAGAATCCAGCAACTAAGTTACATATAGATGTTGGTTTGTTGTATAGAAAATAAGTGCAGGAGGAGGCCATTTGGCCCCTCGAGGGCCCTTCACCAATTTTCTAAAGCCCAATCAGAAAATTGTGCAGTAGTCTCAAGGAAAATGAAAGTAAATATCACTTAATCGGTCCTTCACGCCGATTGAGACCACTGGACCTTATCCAAAGAACTAATGTTGTACAATGCTGAAGCCTATATTCTGCACTCTGTATTTTCCCCTTATACTCTATCTAATGTACTTGGGTTTGAACTGATAGGGAATTCTGATCCATGGATAGCATGCAAAACAAAGCACTAAACCTCAGTACATGTGACAAGAATAAACCCAAACCTAATATTCAACATTTTAAATATCAAATTTGAAAATCTATCTACTTGAAAAGTGATTGGACATGTGTCTAATGATACTATACCTGTAGATGGCAGTGCATTACCATACCAAAAACCTATTGTTAGCCCCAGGATAACGCAAATATAGCATATGTGGTATAGAGTAGGCAGAGCGACTGAAGGTAAAGAAAATATTAATCTTGTAAAGCCCAATCAGAAAACGTAACTGTGCAGTAGTCTCAAGGAAAATGAAAGTACCAGAATAAACAGTAAATGTGAATACAAGGGGTGTTCAAAAGGGAACTGCAGATGCTGGAATATCGAAGGTACACAAAATTGCTGGAGGAACTCAGCGGGTGCAGCAGCTGCAGATGCTGCTGCACCCGCTGAGTTCCTCCAGCAATTTTGTGTACCTTTGAATACAAGGGGTCACAGTTTAAGGATAAGAGGGAAGTCTTTTAGGACCAAGATGAGAAAATCATTTTTTACACAGAGAGTGGTGAATCTGTGGAATTCTCTGCCACAGAAGGTAGTTGAGGCCAGTTCATTGACTATATTTAAGAGGGAGTTAGATGTGGCCCTTGTGGCTAAAGGGATCAGGGGGTATGGAGAGAAGGCAGGTATGGGATACTGAGTTGGATGATCAGCCATGATCATATTGAATGGCGGTGCAGGCTCGAAGGTCCGAATGGCCCACTCCTGCACCTATTTTCTATATTTCGATGTTAATACTGTAAATGTGGGAGACAGGACTGGAACAGCTTTTGAAATAGATGAATTCAATGTTGAGCGAAACAGGTTGTAATTAATAGATGAGATGTTGGTTCTCAAGCTTCTACTGAAGCTCAATACAATGTTATCGGCTGATATCAGAGAAGTCCGAGTTACGGAGAATTAAAGTAACAGGCAACATGAACCTTGCATTCAGAACAGAGCTGTGATGCTAAATAGTTGCCTAATCTGCTTTTGATTTTCCAACGTAGAAAAGACCATATCATGAGCATCCAATGCAGTATACTAATACTAATCGTTGCATCATTTAGAAATGTTTTGAATAGCTGAAAGGGAGGAAATAAATAGAAAGTTGTTGCATTTTCTGCAAATGTACAGGAAAGTTTCCCCAGAAAGAGATTTGCTAATGTTCATTCAAACCTGAATCATGATGAGGTGGAGAATTTGGACAATGGGTGCTCTATCATTGTTCTAGGTAGGAGGAAAAGGGAAGAGACCAGTGGTGTGGGAATCAATGTGGTTGAGAACTCTCTCATATATAGTGGAGGGGAAGTCACTGTTGAAGCCAGAGGAGGACATATCTGAAACTTAGTGGGAGATGACTTTATCAGAATGGATAAATTCAATAATTAGATGGATCCAATTCATTGGATAATTAGAGAATGGATATGTGGTTCTTGCAGGAAACAAAGTGGTAGGAATGGGGAACATGAACATTTGTGGCCTTGTACTGAATACTGTACTAACCATTTTCCCATTGGTTGGAAAGAGAAAGAAGAAAGATTGGGTAATAGATGAAAAACTACGAAGCAATAGATGATTGAAAATTGTCAAGAAAGATGACGATATCATAGTCTTGCGGCACAACAACAGGCCCTTCAGCTCATCTTATCCAGGCCAACCAAGATGCCCATCTAAGCTGGTTCCATTTACACGTGCTTTCCTTAAAACCTTTTCTATCCATATACCATGTAACCAAAAACATGGTCCATTAAAGATAATAGATGCTGAGGTTTTGTGTTGCGCCGTCTTCAAGAGCCTGATGGGTGCTGGGAAGAAGCTGTTCTTGAATCTGGTAGTCACAGTTTACAGGCTCCTGTACCTGCTTCACGATGGTGGTAGTGTAATGGGAGCGAGACCAGGGTGATGTGGATCTTTGATATTATAAGCCTTTTTTGAGGCAGCGCCTCCTATATATCCTATGGATCTTTGGGAAGATCAGTATATGTAATGGACCAGGCTGTGTCTGCCACAGTCTGCAGTCTCCTTTCCTGGGCATTCCAAGTTGCCGTACAAGGCCATGATGCAACCAGTCAGTATGCTCTTAACCATACAGCAGTAGAAGTTTGATAGAATATTTATCGACAAACCAAATATACTCAATCTTCTGAGGAAGTAGATGTGATAATATGTTGTGATAATATGTGCAAAATATCATGGCGTTGCATGTGTAGATAGAGTCATACAGACACGCGGTGTGGAAACAAGCCCTTCAGCACAACTCGCCCGTGCTAACCAACATGCCCCAACTACGCTAGAAATAGTCAATCATTTTGATGAAGAGATCCAGTATTGTATCGAGATTTGCTAACAATACCAAAATAGGTGAGAAACCAATATATGTAAAGGACCCACACTTTCTGAAAAGGGATGTAGCTGTATTAAGTGGCTGATAATATAATGTAGTGACAAGGAGATCCAAGAGACTGCAGATGCTGGAATATTGAGCAAAAGAAAAGTGCTGCGGGAACTCAATGGGTCAGGCAGCATAGAAACATAGAAAATAGGTGCAGGAGTAGGCCATTCGGCCCTTCGAGCCTGCACCGCCATTCAATATGATCATGGCTGATCATCCAACTCAGTATCCCGTACCTGCCTTCTCTCCATACCCTCTGATCCCCTTAGCCACAAGGGCCACATCTAACTCCCTCTTAAATATAGCCAATGAACTGGCCTCGACTACCCTCTGTGGCAGGGAGTTCCAGAGATTCACCACTCTCTGTGTGAAAAAAGTTCTTCTCATCTCGGTTTTAAAGGATTTCCCCCTTATCCTTAAGCTGTGACCCCTTGTCCTGGACTTCCCCAACATCGGGAGCAATCTTCCTGCATCTAGCCTGTCCAACCCCTTAAGAATTTTGTAAGTTTCTATAAGATCCCCTCTCAATCTCTTAAATTCTAGAGAGTATAAACCAAGTCTATCCAGTCTTTCTTCATAAGACAGTCCTGACATCCCAGGAATCAGTCTGGTGAACCTTCTCTGCACTCCCTCTATGGCAATAATGTCCTTCCTCAGATTTGGAGACCAAAACTGTACGCAATACTCCAGGTGTGGTCTCACCAAGACCCTGTACAACTGCAGTAGAACCTCCCTGCTCCTATACTCAAATCCTTTTGCTATGAAAGCTAACATACCATTCGCTTTCTTCACTGCCTGCTGCACCTGCATGCCTACTTTCAATGACTGGTGTACCATGACACCCAGGTCTCGCTGCATCTCCCCTTTTCCTAGTCGGCCACCATTTAGATAATAAAGCATCTTGGGGTGGAAGATTGCAACCTTCACGTGGTCCGCCCTGTTTCGACTAATGCAATCAACTCGACGTGCACAAACGGAAGATCAAATAGAACAAGTTGTCCAACAACTTTAGGCTGTGCACGCCACATGAAAGAAGAAGAAGAAAGCAGCATCTTGAGGGAATGAACAGATGATGTTATGACTCTTCTAATAGTCATAGCGTGGTAATATTGACATTAACTATTCTTGAGTAGCAGAGCAGAATATTCTTTAAATAATGCAATTCTAAAGCTTATCTTACAGGACCTTGTCAAATGCCTAACTGACAATGTCTACCATCCTGCCTTCATCAGTCATGTTCTTAGTTTCCTCATTAAAAAAAAAACCTTAATCAACTGAGTGGGGCACGATTTTCCCAACAATACCGTGCTGACTATTCCTGATCAAGATTTTCTCCATTAATTTCCCAATCGATACATGTTCATCGGCATGTAGTTATTTAGCTTATCTATACTGCCCTTCTTAAATAAAGGAACACCATTAGCTTTCCTCCAGTTTTCTGGCATCTCAACTGTGGCTTAAAAAGGTGCAAAAATCACCGTCAGATCTCGAACTATATCCACTGTTGCTTCCCAAGCCAACCTGAGGCAGATCTCATCCAGCCTCTGGGGTTTTATTAACCCATGTACATCCCACGACATCTAACACTTTCTTCTTCTTAATACTAGTATGCATATACTAACTATCTTTGATATCCTTCCCCTTAGTAAATACACACAAGAAGTATTTTAAAGGACCTCACCAATATCACCTGGGTCCATAATTAATTACTCCTCAGGGGATCCACTCTTTCTCGGGCTACCCTGTTGCTCCTGATATACTTATGATTGTGATTCTCCTTAATCTGAGCTATCCCTTTCTTATGATTTCTTCTGTGTGCACTATATTGCTCTAGAGGCTATTAGACTCATAGAATTATACGACACAGAAACAGGCCCTCCAGCCCAACTTGCCCATGCCTAGCCAAGCTAGTTCCACTCAACTGTGCATGGCCCATATCCCTCCAAACCGTTCCAATCCATGTACCTGGCCAAGTGTCTTTTAAACGTAATTTAACCCACTTCTACCACTTTCTCTGATAGCTCATTGCATATAAATACCACGCTCTGTGAAAAAGCTGTGCCTTAGATCCCTTTCAAATCTCCCCCCACCTCTTTTACACCTACATCTAGTTTTAGACTTTCCTACTTTGGGGGGGAAAAGTGCCCATTCGCCTTATCTATGCCGTTCATGGTTTTATATATCTCTAAGGGCTAATCACCCCTCAGCCTCTATACCCCAGGGAATGAGTCCTGGCCTGTCCAGTCTTTCCTTATAATTGATATTAGCCCAGTCCGGCAATATCCTCATAAATCTTATTTTGCACCCTTTCCAGTTTAATGACCCTTCCCATGACAGGGTGACAAGAAATGTACAAAGTGCTCGAATTGTGGCCTTATTCTTTTTTTCATATGCTTTGGCCAATTGCCCTTCTCCCAATGTGATTGATCCCCGCATAAAATATAATCGTAATTTATTAGCCAAGTATGTTTTGCAACATACGAGGAATTTGGTTTGCCATACAGTCATAACAAAAAAGCAACAACTACATAAAAATTTACATAAGTGGATGTGGAGAGGATGTTTCTACAAGTGGGAGAGTCCAGGACTAGAGGTAATAGCCTCAGAATTAAAGGATGTTCTTTTAGGAAGGAGATGAGGAGAAATTTCTTTAGTCAGAGGGTGGCAAATCTCTGGAATTCTTTGCCAAAGAAGGCTGTCAAGGCCAAGTCAGTTGGGTTTTTTTTGTACGGTAGAGATAGATAGAATTTTGATTAGTACAGGTGTCCGAGGTTATGGGAAGGCAGTAGAATGGGGTTAGGAGTGAGAGATAGATCAGCCATTATTGAATGGCAGAGTGGACTTGATGGGCAGAATGGCCTAATTCTACTCCTATCCCTTATGACCTTATGACAGAATTTTGGGAAGATCAATGGGAATAAACAGAATATTCAAACTAGGAGAAACTGGAAAGGAAAAAAATCTTTAAAAATATTGGGTGAAGTCAATAAAAGATATTTGTCAGCAAACTGGTTACAAAATAACTTAATTTTTCATATTATTAAACGGTGTTAATTTAAGTGGTAATTAACTATTTATTGTTGAACATTTTATTTTAGTGTATCTTAACTGTGTGTTTTGTTACCTTTCCTGACTAGGTAGTTTCACCACAACGCATTCCGGCAACGGTGGTGCCATCGCTACTGATGTCACCCATGGTGTTCTCCCAGTCTGCCATGGGCAAGCAAATGATTGATGCCAATGCCATGCCTCTGCCACAGGGTGATGCTAAACCAGCACCAAAACCACAGCGCAGCTCTCTGCATCCGCCAGTACCGACTGCAGAGCAAACAAGTAAAGCGCAAAATGTGCTTACCAAGATTCAATTACAAACAACGCTTTTATTCCTGTTAAAGGTACAAGTCTTTTAACTTCAAACTTTTAGAGTGAGAATTGGACAGTGACTTGTGAATGAATTCAGAAGTGATAGCTGAGAAATGGAATTTTGTCGCACCCACGTTAAGGGCACAATGTACCTTTCAGGTGAATTTCACTTCAGCTGGAATAGATTGTGCTGGAGATTTCATAGATACATAGACAATAGGTGCAGGACTAGGCCATTTGGCCCTTCAATGTGATCATGGCTGAGCATCCACAATCCGTACCCCTTTCCTGCTTTCTCCCCGTACCCCTTGATTCCGCCAGCCCAAAGAGCTCTATCTAACTCTTTTGAATGCACCCAGTGAATTGGCCTCCACTGCCTTCTGAGGCAGAGAATTCCACAAATTCCACAAACAAATCGCCTGTGAAATAGAATTTAGCTAAGATTACTTGTTTCATAATAACCAATTCACTGTTAAATCATTAACCTAGAAGATTATGGCAAAGTTCACTGGTTAATCTTAGTGTTAGAATGACTATTTTACTCTTCATGATCAATGTTATCCATTTTGGTGGCAAAAACAGGAAAGCAGACTATTATCTAAATGGTGGCCGACTAGGAAAAGGGGAGATGCAGCGAGACCTGGGTGTCATGGTACACCAGTCATTGAAAGTAGGCATGCAGGTGCAGCAGGCAGTGAAGAAAGCGAATGGTATGTTAGCTTTCATAGCAAAATGATTTGAGTATAGGAGCAGGGGGGTTCTACTGCAGTTGTACATGGTCTTGCTGAGACCACACCTGGAGTATTGCGTACAGTTTTGGTCTCCAAATCTGAGGAAGGACATTATTGCCATAGAGGGAGTGCAGAGAAGGTTCACCAGACTGATTCCTGGGATGTCAGGACTGTCTTATGAAGAAAGACTGGATAGACTTGGTTTATACTCTAAAATTTAGGAGATTGAGAGGGGGATCTTATAGAAACTTACAAAATTCTTAAGGGGTTGGACAGGCTAGATGCACAAAGATTGTTCCCGATGTTGGGGAAGTCCAGGACAAGGGGTCACAGCTTAAGGATAAGGGGGAAATCCTTTAAAACCGAGATGAGAAGAACTTTTTTCACACAGAGAGTGGTGAATCTCTGGAACTCTCTGCCACAGAGGGTAGTCGAGGCCAGTTCATTGGTTATATTTAAGAGGGAGTTAGATGTGGCCCTTGTGGCTAAGGGGATCAGAGGGTATGGAGAGAAGGCAGGTACGGGATACTGAGTTTGATGATCAGCCATGATCATATTGAATGGCGGTGCAGGCTCGAAGGGCCGAATGGCCTACTCCTGCACCTAATTTCTATGTTTCTATGTTGATCATTGATTACCTATTCAATTGTAGGAGTAGATTGGAGAAACTCCTTTACAATAGCAAATACAAATATTTGTTTGACATTAATCTCATGGAAACTTACAAAAGATGGGGCAATATCTTAATTTCCCGGCATTTAATGAGGTCTATCAATCAATTTTTGATCGGTTCATTTATTATTTTGGCTTGCATGTATGATTTTCTGGGTCTGTGCTATTTGCCGGTTATTAATCAATAAGAAATGAACACAATTTATTTTGTATCTTCCTTTAAACATTCAACTTTGGATATCCTCTAATGCGTGTTTTTTGTAATTTTGTATTTCAGAATGATCCCAATTTTGTGAATTTCATTTATGAAACTTATCTCATGAGCCAGACAAATACTGCAGCAGAGAAGTAAATCCAAAAAAAATTGGTTACAAGATGAAAATGTTGATATATTTTGGTGAAGATAATCAGATGGTACATTACTAAAGAAGTTATTGCTATTTTTTTAAGAGTTTTATTTTTGAAACTTAGCTTTGCATTGAGTTCCTGAAAGTACTACTTTTCACACTTGATAACATTTACTGCTGACAAAGCTTATTTTAAACTATGATTAATGATAATTTAAAGAGGAATTAATATTTCCCAAAGAACCATGTTCAACTGAAGACCACCGTTTGTGGAAAATTAATGTTGTATTTTTTCATGGAACAAATAAAATGTCATTGTGCCAGCAGAGAACACGTATGTTGGTTCAGTGGAATTCACTTTTACTTGTCTAATGGAAAATAAGTAGTAGCACTATTAGTTTTCTTTCCCCCCTCACCACGTTATGATTACACAGAAGTAAATCTTGTGTAAGCTCTTCACTTGAAAAAAACTACACGGAGTAAACCTAACAATTAATTTCCTGTTCCAAAAAAAACAGAGCTTTGCCATTCTTTCCCTTTAAACTCAACTTCTTTGGAATGAACACAGTAACCCTTTGCAGACACTTTAGAGCATCTGCATCCTTTCTTCGTAACATCGAATGATCGGAATTTGAGATAATAATATTATAGCTTTGTTTTATAAAAGTGTTTCATAACTTGCTCACTTTTGACGGGCAATACGGCAATTGAAGGGCAGTCACGGTGGTGCAGCGGTAGAGTTGCTGCCTTACAGCAAAATGCAGCGCTGGAGACCCGGGTTCAATCGCCACTACGGGCGCTGTCTGTACGAAGTTTGTACGCTCTCCCCGTGACCTGCGTTGGTTTCCCTCGAGATCTTCGGTCTCCTCCCACATTCCAAAGACGTACAGGTTTGTAGGTTAATTGGCTTGATAAATGTAAAAAAAATTGTCCAGCATAAAATTGTCCAACCTCCTGTATAGTCAGTCCCTGGTGGACTCTTCGGAAGATACAAGGTACAATAACAGCAGTTAGTGCTCGCATTGCACCATGCTTTTTATGTTTAAATCCATTCTCGTCCCAACTCTAGAGGAAATGGACCCGGAAGGCTTACAATAGGAACTATGCCAGATAAGTCAAATTTGTGTCATGATGGATTTACAAATGGTCTTGTAAGAATATAAATCTAAAAATTGGATTGTGTGGCAGCAGTTTTTCAGTGCTGTATGATCCAGTTTTAACTCTACCTCCACTCAATTATATTGTGAAATTTTTTCAATTGAAATGGTGCCACTTATAAAGTTGATCTGGGCACTTTTGACTATGATCCATATCAACACAGTTGATTAAACCCAACATAAAGTGATGCCGTGATTCCCACATTGCAATGTGGAACAGCCTCGCCTGAACTTTGAACACGTTGTTCCGTTTCTTGCTTTTCTTAGAATTTAAAGAAGTGGGCTGCTAAAATCAGGGGACCTCTCTAGGCTGGTTGATAGTTGACTGGACAGCTCATGCACCTTCCAAACTTGGCAGGGCAAAATGTTGCATTTCACGATGCACTAATTATCTCCCAATATATTCATTCAGCAGATGCCTCAGTCGTGACACTACTGGATCTACTTGTATTGTCCTTCGCCCTAGTGTGATAGATGCGTTTCTAGTAATATTGTTACTCCATGGTTGGCCACTCAGTACATGAGGAAATTTGCAAAGAGCCTACTCCCAAAAACTCTTCAGAGATACTGTATTCTACCTGGAACTGCCTGATAAAGAAATTATTTGCTGACATCGGTTTTCCAAGGTTATCATCCAAGGTGGTACCCAATGATCATACGGCATTTCCTTGTGTCTGTCTTCAGTTAAAACCAGCATCTGCAGTTCCTCTCAACACATTTCATTGTAAGATCATGATTGTGGTCTCAGGCCTTAGCCTTTCTCCCTGTGGAAGTGAAGGTTACGTTGACCCTCAATTTTCTTGCCAGGGATATCTTTCCAAGTAGCCATAGTAGACAGTAAATCTCTGGTGGCTTCCCATTTTGTTGCTCACTACTACATCAGATACTGAGAAAGTTCATTACCAAACTCCCAGACCAAGGCTTGGGGCCTACATCTGCAACTTGATCAGCAAACCTCGGTTGGTTAGAATTGGCCATAACATTTCCTGCACTCTGATGCTCACTCAGCAGTGCGCCCCTCAGGTTTGTGTCATTAGTCCCTTGTTCTACTTCCTGTATGCCCATGATGCTATGATCAAGTACAATGCCAACTCAGTCTTCCAGCTTGATGATACCAGTGTTGTCAGCCAGATCTACAACAATGGTGAGGCAAAGAATAGGAAAGAGGTCAAGAATGCAATGTTGTGGGGTCAGGGCAATAACTAGTCCTTAGCCTTTAACATCAGCAAAACAAAAGTGTTGGTCGTAGACCGAAAGAAGCACAGGGATGAACAACCCTGTCCACATCTACGCAGCTGCTCTAGACAACCTAGGCATCCAGATCATGAGCAGCCTTAACCTGGTCCCTTCACACTGATGCAGTGATCAAGAAAACACATCAGCATATTTTCTTTCTTAGGCATCTGAGGTTTGGCATGTCTACGAGAATTCTCTCAAACTTCTGCAGAGGCGCTACAGAAGGTATTCTGAGGGGAGCAACGTCTCTATTCTCGACTGACTGAATCTGCAGAGTGCTGAGCACAGCCCATCACAGAGTCCAACCCGTCCATCACAGGCTCGTCACCCTTCTAATCCATCTTCATAGTGGACCATATCTCAGGCGCCCAGACTTAAAAATAGATTCTTGCCCTCTGCTGTCTGTTTCCTGAACCGATCGGCTCCGATGTTGCAGCACATTCCAGAGGTGCTGTAACATCTCTACCGCATTTGGTTATTCTGTTATTGTACTTTAAAATTATTTTGCACTACAACCTTATGCATTACAGCATAACAGGGATGTAATGCTGAGTCTCTAGAAGGCGATGGTCAGGCCACATTTGGGGTATTGCGAGCAATTTTGGGCACCATTTCTGAGCAAGGATGTGCTGGCTCTGGAGAAGGTACAGAGGAGGTTTACAAGAATGAACCCAGGAATGAGTGGGTTAACATACGATGAGGGTTTGACGGCACTGGGCCTGTAGCTTAGTTTAGTTTAGAGATACAGCGCGGCCCACCAGGTCCGTGCCGGCCAGCGATCCCCGCACACTAGCACTACCCTACACCCACTAGGGACAATTTTTTATATTTACCAAGCCAATTAACCTATAAACCTGTACGTCTTTGGAGTGTGGGAGGAAACTGAAGATCTCGGAGAAAACCCACACAGAAAACCCACGAATGTACAAACTCCGTACAGACCGCACCCGTCTCCAGTCTCCGGCGCTGCATTCGCTGTAAGGCAGCAACTCTACCGCTGTGCCACCAGCTGTACTCGCTGGAGTTTAGAAGAATGAGGGGGGGGAACCTCATTGAAACGTACCAAATAGTGAAAGGCTTGTATAGAGTGGATGTGGAGAGGATGTTTCCATTAGTGGGAGAGTAGGACCAAAGATTGTAGCCTCAGAATTAAAGGACGTTCCTTTGGGGAGGAGATGAGGAGGAATTTCTTTAGTCGGAGGGTGGCGAGTCTGTGGAATTCTTTGCCACGGAAGGCTGTAGAGGCCAACAATGGATATTTTTTATGGCAGAGATGGATAGATTCTTGATTAGTGCGGGGGTTATGGGGAGAAGGCAGGAGAATGGGGAGAGATAGATCGGCCATGATTAAACCGCGTAGACTTGCTGGGCCGGATGGCCTAATTCTTCTCCCATCACATATAACCTTATGCCATTCTGCTACTTTGCACTCGTGTTTATCATCACCGTGTGTACAGTACGAGCTTCACAGGATCAAGGAATTTCATTGCACCCGAGTGTATAAGATAATTAATTAATCTGAAACTAAATTCTTTAGCCACTATATTCAGGAATATATTATTTTGTTCACTTTGATTTCAATGAGGGCTAGTTGGCATCTTGGTACACCAGGATTTTCCAGCATTGCTGGCTTCCCAGTGATGTAGACTGCTGTTGACTGCGCACATGCCTACTCTGGCTTCCCAGTGATGTTGACTGCGCACATGCCTACTCGGGCTCCCTTTAATCTCTTGGACTTTTATTAATGACTGAAACATTTTCACACCCTCAACATGAAGTTCTTAATGATCATGAGGGGGACTTTTTTTTTGACGATTTCTGTTTCCTAAAAACAACTGCATATCTTTCATTGAGACATTCTGCACCACTGGAAATGCCCAGTGGCACTTATCAGATGGACCTTGTTGAACCAGTGCTTCCCTATACTTTCCTGGCTCCTCACACACGACTGATAACAGCAATTGAGTGAAGTTACAAGCATCGCGCAAATAATAGAAAATCCATTGATCTAAGGATGAAATATTGAGGTCTTAAGGCGCCTTTACCGCAGATTTAGTTTCGGGATACAACGTAGAAACAGATCCTTTGGCCCACCAGGCCTGCGCCAACCAATGATCACCCATCTTCTAGTTCCACCCCTAACACTAGGGACAATGTACAGAAGCCAAAGGTAGACAAAAGAGCTGGAGAAACTCAGCAGGTGCAGCAGCATCTATGGAGCGAAGAAAATAGGCAACGTTTCGGGCCGAAACCGTAAAGGAAATAGGCAACGTTTCGGGCCGAAACCCGGAAGGGTTTCGGGCCGAAACGTTGCCTATTTCCTTCGCTCCATAGTTGCCTATTTCCTTCGCTCCATAGATGCTGCGAAGGAAATAGGTAACATTTCTGCTGCACCCGCTGAGTTTCTCCAGCACTTTTGTCTACCTTCGATTTTCCAGCATCTGCAGTTCCTTCTTAAACATGTACAGAAGCCAATTTACCTATAAACACCTGCACATCTTTGGAATGTGAGAAGAAACCGAAGAAACCGAAGAAAACCCACGTGGTCACAGAGAGAACGTACAAATTCCATACAGAGAGCACCTATAGTCAGGATTGAACCCAGGTCTCTCGTGCTGTAAGGCAGCAACTCTACCCATGTGCCATATAAATATGGAGATTTATATCATCTGCATCATATTACACAACCATGCGAATTAAATGTAGCTTTTGGTGCCTGAGGAAGATGCACAAAGGGACCTGGAGTTAAGAGCCGTGAGGCAAACCCTGGAGAACATTAAAAAGCAGACAATCTCCAGGGAAGTGCCTGTGTACACCACTTAGATGCCTCGCATCCCAGCTGAATAGAGAAGGCAGCTATTGGCCACAAAGGATACAAGGGACTCTAATTAAGAGATGATTTTCACAAGCAATCTGCAAGATAAAAATACTTAAATGCGAGTCAAATGACAATCTTCACATTACAATCCTGAACACCAATAATCATCCAGGAAACCTCAGATGCACTTAAAATCCCCACAGGTCCTCCTGTACATTTCTATCTGTGCAGAGTGGAACACATCAATGAATCATTCCCTGACAGGATGATGTAAATGTATTGCTGCAAAAGCTCTAAATTGTCCGTGGAGTGGCACCTTGCTTAAACAGCAGTGATCTGTGCAGAAAAATAATGTTTCCACATGTCGGCTCCAGATCTGTTGTACTAGTGCTGATTAATATTGTAGGGAGCTCAGCATCGATGTTACAGCAGCTGAGTATCAGACACAATACATTATCGAATTGGCATTCAGCAGATTGAGCATTACAGTGAGGGGTAAGCATTTAAAATGAATGAAGTCCACTATCATTCAACAATGAGAAGTCACTCAAGAATCACCAGTCATGTAACGCTATTGCATTAGATGATTATTTTAACATGCAGCATGATGCATGACTGATCAACGTCTTGTCCTACCTTTCTGCTTAACCTTCCTCAAACAAGGGTCAATGTTGACCAGATGCTTCCTTTACCCACCTGACCTCATATTTCGATGCCGCGTTGCAGTGCTGCATTCGTAGGAGAAAAATTGTGAGAGTATTTGTGGGATGAGCAATCTTTCACCTGGGGCAGGGTATGCAGCAGCCACCAGGCCAATCTGACTTATTCCTGCACTACTAACTAGTCTGAACAAGGGTCCCAACCCAAAATGTTGCTTATCCATAGTCTTCAGAGATGCTGCCTGACCCGCCAAGTTACACCAGCATTCCTGTCTTTCTTTGTAAACCTGCATCTGTAATTCGTTGTTTCGGCAACTAAATACTGTATCTTTTTTGGCCACAGTTAGAATGCATTTGGACACAGCTGGTGTCTTGAAAATGTGATAAATAAAATCACCAAGATTCAAGAGAGTTTATTGTCATGTGTCCCTGATAGGACAATGAAATGCTTGCTTTGCTTCAGCACAACAGAACAGGCATGACTACAGAACATATCACTGTGTCCATATACCATTGTATAAATTCCTTGACGGAAGCAAAAGATGATTTGAGAACTTTTAAGAGGTTCACTTTTCAAGACGTGAAGCTGGCTAGTGAGGCTGCATCTTCAGATCACAATGTGGCACGAGTATATTCCATCAAGTTTCTAAAATGAATTAAGGGAAAAAATAAATGCAGATGAGTCTGCCCTAAGGTTGAAAACGATGCTGGCAAGAGCGGGCCACTCTTAGGGAGAAAAGTGAGCAGCAAGGTTTGAGGGAGTCGAGGACTGACGAAGGTTCCAGAATACATCGGTAAGGCTGTGTTTGCTGTTTCAATCAAACAACCCCACAGATTTAAAAAGGAAGATAAGCACTTCCTGCTTTTTTTATTTGGAATCAAACAAAAAGGCCTGGGTAAACTACATTTATTGGTGAATTGGCTCCATACTACCTGTTACCATATTTTACCCAAATACATAAAATACAGTTCCCTAGAAAAAACAAGTTACTGGTGTCACATTTATTAACCTCTCAGTAGCATATATCATCCATCATTATACATTGTTTTGGAATGACTGCTTCATTATGAAGGATCGTCCACTGGGACAAAATTATATTTATCATCTTTCCATTAGTTTTTCCGCCTCTCACCTTAAATATATGCCCTCTAGTTCTTGATTCCCTTGCCCTGGGAAAGAAACCCTGCATTCACCCTATCACCTCCATGATTTTATACACCTCCATAAGATCACACAGCCTCCTGTGCTCCAAGGAATAAAGTCCAAGCCTGCCCAACCTCTCCCAAAAGCTCAGGCCAGTGAGTTCTGCAAACACCCTTGTGAAGTGAGCATTTAAGAAGGAACTGCAGATGCTGGAAAAATCAAAGGTAGACAAAAAATGCTGGAAGACCCGAAACGTCGCCTATTCCTTCTCTGCAGAGATGCTGCCTCACCCATTGAGTTTCTCCAGCATTTTTTGTCAACCTTCGATTTTTCCAGCATCTGCAGTTCTGGAAACACTCCCTTCGCGACGTCAGTCTGCGTAAGAGAAAGCAAGAATTGCACATTTTCAGAGAAGGTCATATCGTAAAGTTAAAAGCATTATTGATGATTACATAGATTTCAATGCCTTCTTGGTGACCACCTCCAAGGAGTTCTGAAAGGTGTGAATTTTCAACCTTTGCTCTGAATTTGAGATTGAGGGTAATTGACATGTTTCCTGTAGGGTCAAAGCAGACTTAGTTGACTTCATCTGTAATAAACTAAATGTTGCAGACACATCTGTAATTAATATACCTATCCTCATTCATCCTACTAAAATGCAATGCAGTCATTCTTTGATCTGTTTAAAATAGGGAACAATGAACAGAAAAAACTGCAGTAACATTTCACACGTCTCATTAGTATAGTCCCAGCAATTTGACTATAGCTACCCTGATATTGTTAGTATCAGGCTAAAAATAGAGGCGGACTCTGAACAGCTTCTATTCATAAAGAGAATTGAAAAAATAGCTGTACCATTGCATTTTGAAACTTTATTTCAAAACCCTTCTGTTACTTTTTAAATCTAGGCTGCAGCATTGAGGAATAATGTGGGACAAAGGTTGGATAATTATAATGTGAGATGAGACCAGATTGGTCATAAAAGAAGATGCATCTGCACAAAAACCTTTCAACGAAAGGAAAACTAGAAGTGATACCTATAGAGCTCCTTGGGGTGGCACTGGGTCTTCATTCTATCATGCATTAGGTTCAATGGGACTTCCTTTTGTGTGGAGTGCCCAAGGATTTGTGCAATGCAAGGTACTCAGCAGCAAATTGATGATCCTGGAGTAAAATTTTCCTTTACTTAGGACAGTTTTGGAATGGAAGTCTCTAGACAATAGACAATAGGTGCAGGGGTAGGCCATTTGGTCATTCGAGCCAGCACCTCCATTCAATGTGATCGTGGCTGATTATCCCCAATCAGTACCCCATTCCTGCCTTCTCCCCATATCCCCTGACTCCGCTATTTTTAAGTCCTATCTGGCTCTCTCTTGAAAGCATCCAGAGAACCTGCCTCCACCGCCCTCTGAGGCAGAGCATTCCACAGTATGAGATAGATGCTGCTGCCCATTATGTGTACAGAAGTGGACCATACCAGAGACGGAAATACAATCCAGAGCAGTGGTCTAGATGCCAGAATTCTTCAAACTTTTCCTGATGCAGATATTTAGGAAAATATTATTTGGATTTGGAGGGAAGCCTAGATTACCTCCCCTCGTTAAGGGGAGATAGGTGGCAGAGGTTGGCCCCTTAGAGGCTTGGTGCCTTCCTGCTAACACAATAACCCTAACCCTAACCACACTGAGCAACAACCAGCATTAAAACCCAAAGATTTTCAAGCCTGATACAACTTCAAAAGAAACAGGCCTAAGTGAAAAGTCAGGGATAGTAGCGGGTATTTTTCATCTTTTAAAAAAAAAAAAAAATTTAATTTACTTATTAAAAGTAAGTGCAATACAGTGGTACAAAAATTATGTTAACATATTACATTCTCTGTACAACTGTATTTTTTTCATCGTTAATAAATGTTTTTAATACTTTGATAATTGCTGCCATATCAAGTTGTATCTGATCCCTAGTCTGATTTAAAGGTTGATAGCTTACAACTGATTGTTTCATAGAACAAACTAGTGATATGATAGGCACAGGCATCCATAAACATTATTTCACTGCCTTGTACAGTTGATTTTGTTTAACTGAGGAACACAGCAAGCAGGATACAAATATCTCATTAATTAAAACATTACTGAGACTTATTTTTCTGTAACCCTGACTGGATAGGCAGGGCTGGCTCCAGAAATCAGAATGACCCGTCCCATCCCCCAGTACTACGGCCATCATAAATCTGCAGCCATTTAAGGATTAAATCTGGATGGATTATACACCAGCTGTGATGCTGCACAATTTCTCTCTCATCTTTTAACTCGGTCTGCGACCCACATCCCGAGTTCATTGTGTCTTGGAGCATAGACACAATTCTTGTTAGGTCAGGACCCAGCAAATGTGATTTCTGTTTCATCTCTGTTGCAGTGGAAAGGGATGGATGCTGCCTGGGTCGTGGATTGTGTGACGACACACAGATGATCTTTATTTCTTCTGCGCTTGTTATAATGTTCGTGACTGAAATGCCGGGCAAGGAAAATTTAACATTGGAACAGCCTTCCTTGTAAAGGCACCCACTACTTCAAGCCAGCCTGCAAAGATTTGAACAACCTCTCCGCAACTTTCTGTGAAGTCAAGGTGGATTGTCCTTTCTTTACTTCGTTTATTTTACTTTGATGGGAAAAAGAGGATGCTGCTTTATTTCAACTGGTGTTTCGGGAACAATTCAAGGCTACAAGTTACCTCGTGGATTATCTGCTTTTGCTGCTGTCTCCCTTATTCAGTCAAAACCCAGAGTAGGATACCAATTGAAACGTAAGCATTTGATATCATTTTATTACAGATTGTATTAATCTTAAAGGCACGCTTAGTTAAAACCCTTAGGTACACAAAAATGCTGGAGAAACTCAGCGGGTGCAGCAGCATCTATGGAGCGAAGGAAATAGGTAACGTTAATAGGGTTTTGGCCCGAAATGTTACCTATTTCCTTCGCAGCATCTATGGAGCGAAGGAAATAGGCAACGTTTCGGCCCGAAACCCTTCTGGGTTTCGGCCCGAAACGTTGCCTATTTCCTTTACTGTTTTGACCCGAAACGTTGCCTATTTCCTTCGCTCCATAGATGCTGCTGCACCCGCTGTGTTTCTCCAGCATTTTTGTCTACCTTCGATTTTCCAGCACCTGCAGTTCCTTCTTGAACACATAGTTAAAACCCTATATTGCTATGTTCTGCTCTTTTACACTTTGTGTTTGTTCAAGGTAGTATTTACATTTTTATAGCATCTAATTCCAAGAGATTCCTGTAATTTGCTTTGTTACTGTTAGTTTTGGCGTTATTTTGCTCTAACCACAATTTGATAAAGTAATTGTTATCTTGGAAGGTTTCGAGTCATATCACATAGAAACAGTGCTTCAGCCTGACATGTCCATGCCAACCATCATGTACCGATTTCTACTAATCCCATTTGCTTGCACTTAATCCATAGACTTCTATGTCTTGGTGATTCAAAAGCTTGTCCAGGTACTTTTTAAAACCTGCCACAACCACTTTCTTAGCCAGGGTATTCCAGATTACAACCATCCTTAGTATAAATAAAAGGTTTCCTCATATCCTCTCCAACCATCTTACTCCTTATCTTAAACACCCCCTCTGGGTTTGGATACCACTGTTATGGGGTAAGGTTTTTGCAATGCACCCTATATATGCCCCCCAATTTTGTATGCCTCTACGATAACTTCTCGTTCTCTTGCTTGGCAACGAAAACAGCTTATTCAGTCTCTCCTCAGAACTGAAACGCACCACCCACCCCAGACCACATATTGGTGAATCTCCTCTGCATCCTCTCAAATGCAATAATAGTCTTCCAACCTTCCAGCTGTGGCCAAACCAAAGTTTTATAGAGTCCCTGGGGTGGGGGAGGGTTAGCGAAGCAGGGAGTCACAGAGAGAGTGATCTCATTGAAGCTGGGATCACATTGAAGCTGGTGGAAATGTCAGAGGATGACATGTTTGATGAGAAGGCTGGTGACCTGAAAGGTCAGAAGGCAGTGGTCTTCTTTCCAGTACCTAATTCCCCCCCCACCCTCCCTTCCCCCCACCCTCAGGGGGGCCCCAATCACCCAGTTATTTTCCCCTCCACCTCCTTGACCTGTTCACCTGCTCATGCTTTCCTTCTCAGGGTCCCTCGTCTCTGTTCCCATCTACCCTCCATCGCTAATGATGGTTCTATATTTCATTCCTCAACTTCCTTTCCTGTCAGAATCCACCATCTGCTGCCCTTTGCCCTCTCCATTTATTACCCCCAGCCTCCGTGATCATCTCCATCATTGCCTCCCTCGCCTGACTCATTGCTAATTAACCGCTCCTTACCTGGAACCATATATCACTTGCCATCTCTTACTTAACCCTTTCCCTTCACATTTTTCTACCAGCTACCTCCCCTCTACTCCAATGCCAAATGTACATTTCCTTCCACAGATGCCACCTGACCTGCTGAGTTCCTCCAGAAGTTTGTTTTTTTGCTGCAGATTCCAACATCAGCAGTCTCTTAGGTCTCCAAGGTGCAAACGTATTGAGACATTCCTTCTCTGGGGCTGGGAAATCTTCCCAGTAGGAAGAGAAAGAACGAGGAACCACAAACCTGTCTTCATTGACGGGGTGGTGATGGAGAGCGTTAAAAACTTCAAATTCATTGGCGTTCGCATCTACGAAGACCTTTCCTGGACCCAGCATGTTGAGGCAATCATAAAGAAAGCCCATCAACGTCTCTAAGTCCTTAAGCCCCTGTCCCACTTGCGTGTCTTTGTCACGCTAATTACGCAATCTGGTGGTCGCGTTGAGCCTCGACGGTCCCGCGAAGGTCGCTCGCGACTTTATTCTACTGCACATGATGTCATTTGAAGATGGACGCAAAATGCTGGAGTAACTCAGCGGGACCGGCAGCATCTCTGGAGAGAAGCATTGGGTGATGGTTTGTGTCGAGACTCTTCTTCAGTCTGAAAGAAGGGTCTTGACCCGAAACGTCACCCATTGCTTCTTTCCGGAGACGCTGCCGGTCCCGAGGTCGCGTAACTTGCGTGCCAAGGACACGTAAGTGGGACAGGCCCTTTAGAAGATTGAGGAGATTCGTCATGTCAACAAATGCTCTCTTGAACTTCTACAGGTGTACAGTAGAACAGGTTGCATCACAAACTGTTTCAGCAACTTGAACACCCAGGAATGAAGAAGATTGCAAAAAGGTGGTGAACACTGCCCAGTCCATCATGACTGCTGACCTCCCCACCATGGAAGGGACCTACAAGAGTCCCTCCTCAAATAGGCAGGCAGCATCATCTGAGAGCCACACCACCCTGGCCACTCATTTCACTCCTGCATTGGGAAGAAGGTATAGGAGCCTGAAAACTAACATCCAGGTTCAGGACAGCTTCTATTGGATTTGTATGCATTTCTGTTTTACACAATTTCTGGAAGTATTTGACATTAGTTGATAATGTTGATGTCTTTGGCAAAAAAAGAAATTTGTGATTCTTCTCCAAAACTCTTATAGACACCTGATACTCTTTGAGTAGAAATATATTCATGAATCACTTTTTTTTATTTATAGTGTTCAACTGTGGGCGTCTACATTTGGTGAAGAACTGAATTCCATTGTAACAAAGTACTCCGGCTATTTATTGCTGCAAAAGGTCAGTAAACAGAATAAAGTTTCTTTTTTTCTCCATTGAAGTTTATTTTTCCTCCAGTCAGTTGCACAAGGAAACCTTGAGTGTACACAAGACAAGATAATTGAAGTGTGTGCGTTTTGGGGAAATTGGAAAAATCACGGAATGGGATTCATAATCACCTGTAACTAATGATTAAAGAACTTGCTGCAAAAAATTGGGATTTAACTTATTCAGTTGCTATGACTGAGTGGTCCTTAATATTATTGGAGGAATTCAAGAAACGTGATACACCAAAACTGGGGAACAGTCTCGACCCGAAGGAAGGGTCTCGACCCGAAACGTCACACATTCCTTCTCTCCAGAGATGTTGCCGGTCCTGCTGAGTTACCCCAGCATTTTGTGTCTACTTTCAAGCTTATTATGCCCCTGTCCCACTTAGGAAACCTGAACGGAAACCTCTGGAGACTTTGCGCCCCACCCAAGGTTTCCGTGCGGTTCCCGGAGGTTCCCGGAGATTTTTGTCAGTCTCCCTACCTTCTTCCTCTACCTGAAACCTCCGGCAACCACCTGCAACCCCCAGGAACCGCACGGAAACCTTGAGTGGGGCGCAAAGTCTCCAGAGGTTTCCTAAGTGGGACAGGGGCATTACAAACACAGAATTTGAATATTTTCAATCGCAAATTTTTTTTAACATGGCCAAGGTATAGCAGGTAAGCTTCAGTTGAAAATAACATATATTTTTGAAGTATATATGCTTTCAGATATAGGCGTATCGGGTGTCTTTGTTCAAATGCTTTGAATTTGTAATTTTCTTTTCAATGTATGATATTAGCAGCAGAAGCAAAAATTAACTCAGTAACAGATTCATAATATAATTAGTGCAAATAGAGAATTGCTAGATGGTTCTATGTTATTGTTTTTTTGTATCTCATTGGTACTGCATGATGATTTATATTAAAAACAGCAATTATTTTGGAATTTATTTCCATGCAACTGTCTCCAACAGTTACATAAAGAAAAATTAAATTCACATTTATAATGATGTATACTTTTTTTCTACAATATTGCCCTCAAATCGATGTCATATACTGCTGCCTTTCCTGTCTCTAAGCATCTGTTTGTCCTCATCCTCTTTGTATTTGAACTGTTGCCAAAATACCTGCTTTACTGAAGACATGATCTGACAAAACGGCCGTGTAATTAGCAACTGAATATCAAAGTAAATTAAAGTGAGATGATGGTTTTGTGTAGGTAAAATTAGAATGCCATATCGTACTTGGATAATGGGAGGGGGAGACGTCCTTTAGATCACTTGAGCTCAATGAGCGCCAGAAAATTGTTCATTGAGTCAAGTCAAGTTTATTCGTCACATACACATACGAGATGTGCAGTGATTGATACGTCTACTCTATACACATCCTGTGCCTTCAAATTCAATGGAACCAAGTGTGCAGAGGTGAGTACCTCTGGCAGATGTTACTCACGACCACAGATTAATTTCTCTCCCTGAACTCGATGATCAAATAGATCAAATCCACGTATCAATATAAGTATTTACAGCGGTCATTAAAGCCAGTAAAAATAAAAGATAAAGCTCTACTGGGTTTATTTCTCAGAAAATAGAAATGAAAATCTGAACTTATAGCACTAATAAAATTTATATAAATGGAAAGAGAAGACCAAAAATAATGCCAAGTGCAATAACAATAGACAATAGACAATAGGTGCTGGAGTAGGCCAATCGGCCCTTCGAGCCAGCACCGCCATTCAATGTGATCATGGCTGATCATCCACAATCAGTGCCTTCTCACCATATCCCCTCACTCCGCTATTTTTAAGAGCTCTATCTTACTCTCTCTTGAAAACATCCAGAGAATTGGCCTCCACTGCCTTCTGAGGCAGAGAATTCCATAGATTCACAACTCTCTGGGTGAAAAGGTTTTTCCTCATCTCCGTTCTAAATGGCCTCCCCCTCATCCTTAAACTGTGGCCTCTTGTTCTGGACTCCCCCAACATCAGGAACATGTTTCCTGCCTCTAGCGTGTCCAATCCCTTAATGATCTTATATGTTTCAATAAGATTCCCTCTCATCCTTTTAAATTCCAGTGTATAGAAGCCCAGTTGCTCCATTCTTTCAACATATGACAGTCCCGCCATCCTGGAAATTAACCTTGTGAACCCACTCTGCACGCCCTCAATAGCAAGAATGTCCATCCTCAAATTTGGAGACCAAAACTACACACAATACTCTAGGTGTGGTCTCACTAGGGCCATGCAAAACTGCAGAAGGACCTCTTTGCTCTTATACTGAACTCCTCTTGTTATGAAGGCCTACATGCGATTAGCTTTCTTCACTGCCTACTGTACCTGAATTCTTACTTTCAGTGGCTGATGAACAAGTGCCCCAGATCGCGTTGTACTTCCTCTTTTCCCAATTTGACACTATTCAGATAATAATCTGCCTTCCTGTTTTTGCCACCAAAGTGGATAACCTCACATTTATCCACATTAAACTGCATCTGCCTTGTATCCACCCACTCACCCAACCTGTCCAAGTCACCCTGCATTCCCATAGCATCCTCCTCACAGTTCACACTGCCACCCAGCTTTGTGTCGTCTGCAAATTTGCTAATGTTACTTTGAATCCCTTCATCTAAATCATTGATGTATATTGTAAATAGCTGCGGTCCCTGCACCGAGCCTTGCGGTACCTCACCCCCTCTGCCCACCTGTCTGTCTTTTCGATAGGAGGTATATGCTTGAATATTCAGTTCCCAGCCCTGGTCCTCGCAGCCATGTCTCTGTAATTCCCACAACATCATACTTGCCAATTTCCCACTGAGCCTCAAGCCCATCCACTTTATCTCTTGTACTTCATGCATTCATATATACTTTTAATCCATTACTCCCCTCACCTTTCACATTGATGCCTATTTCACGGCCATACTCTCCTATCCCTTCCTGAGCTTTCTGCCCCGTTTATTCTGGTGTCTTTCTTAACTTTTCTTATACTCTCTTTCCCTTTAACTCCTTCCTTGCATCTCCAGCTTGTCTCCTGGATTTAATTTAAACCCACCCGTGTAGCAGTGGCAAACCTGCCTGCCAGTATGCTGGTGTCCCGCCTGTTAAGGTGCAACCCGTCCCTTTTGTACAATTCAACCTTACCCCCAAAACAGATCCCAGTGGTCTAAGAATCTAAATCCCTGCCCCCGTGCACCAGCTCCTCAGCCACACATTCAGATCCCCTATCTCCCTGTTCCTGCTCTCACCAGCACGAGGAACTGGAAGCAAACCGGAGATAACCACCCTGGAGGTCCTGCTTTCCAGCCTTCTTCCGAGTTCTCTGAAGTCACGCTGCAGAATGTCTTTTCTCTTCTTCCCGACGTCATTAGTGCCGACATGCACGACCACTTCAGGCTGCTCACCTTCACCCTTGAGGATGCCCTCCAATCGGTCCGTGACATCCTGGATCCCAGCACCAGAATCCTGGCAACACACCATCCTTGAATCCCGCTTGTTGTCACAGAAACCCCCGTCTATACCTCTCATGATGGAGTCCCCTACTACTGCGGCTCTGCCTGGCATCTGTCTCTTCGGCTTTATCTCAGGGTCACCTTCTGACTCGCAGACCTTTTCCCCGCTCATAATGGCAGTGTCTTCTGTCCCGACAGCTTCCAAGAGGGTGAACCTGTTTTCTTGGTTCTTGGTTCTTGGGTCCTCCAAAATATTCCAACTGGAATTTAAACTGGAGATGGTGAAGGGAGGGATTAAGCCAGAAAGGGTATAAAGAATACACACTATAGAATTTAACATAAAACATCCCCACACAGCAGAATCAAAGTTTCCCACTGTGTGGGAAGGCACCAAAGTCAGTCTCTTCCTCCACTGTTCCCCGTGGTCAGGGCCTCCCCGTGCCCTCCGCAGTTGCAGCTACGGGCGGCCCGATGTCCAGGACCGCTCGCCGGGGTGATACAAGTCCGACGTCGGGGCTGCGGGACGTCCTCAGCGGCGTGGACACCAGAGTCGGCCCCCTCCTACCGGAGTCGGCGGCTTCCAAAGTCTGCAGGCTGCGCTGGGTAGAGACTGCTGCTGGCGGCCCTCTGCAAGGCGCCCCAGGACTCCACGATGTTGTTCAGCGCCGCCCGCGTTGGAAGCTCTCCGCACCAGAGCTCCACGATGTTGGAGCAGCGGCTCAACGCTCCGGAGCTCCAAACGGCGACCCAGGTAGGCATCGCCCGCTCCGCGGTGACTCCAGCGCTGCGCCGCCGCTGTAGCAGCCCTGGTCCGGTTCCCGGTCCCCGGCAGGAAAGGCCGCTCCGATCCAGCTGGTAGGCCGCGAGGTGGGGGGGCGAGGACGCGACTCGGAGAAATAGTCGCATCCCCGCCAGGAAGAGACTGGGAAACGGTTTCCCCCTTACCCTGCCCCCCTCCCCCACATAGAAAAGTTAAAGTTTCCCCCTAAAACAAACTTTAGACTAACTAAAAATAAAAAAAAGATTGAAATAACAGACAGGCTGTAGGTAGAGGCTGCTGCCAGTGCAGCGCCCCCTCCCTCCCGTTTTCAAGAGGTACACCCCCAAGGGTCTCCTGTACTCCAAGTCTGAAGAAGGGTATCGGTCCGAAACGTTGCCTATTTCCTTCACTCCATAGATACTGCTGCACCCGCTGAGTTTCTCCAGCATTTTTGTGTATCTCCAAGCTTCCTTCCCTTCCTCATCATCACCCACCTTCTCTCTTCGGATATCTTCGTTGGAACGATCTCGCTGTAGGTCCTGTCCAGGAAATTCTTATTTTCCCGGATGATCCTGAGGTCATCAAGTTGCTTCACCAGTGCCCCAACACGGTCCTTCAGCAGCTGAACGTGGACACATTCTCCACAGTTGTAGCAGCCAGAGGCACCATCAATGTTCCTGACCTCCCACATCCTGCAAGCATCGCACTGAAACAGCTTACCTGTAATATCTTCACCACTTCTCATCCTCTCCAACTTTGGCATAGTCTCCTCCCTCAGCCTCCTCGCTGAAGACTCTTGAGCCAAAGACTCGCACTTTTCTCACAAGAAGGGTCTCGACCCCAAACGTCACCTATTCCTTCGCGCCATAGATGCTGCCTCACCCGCTGAGTTTCTCCAGCATTTTTTGTCTAGCTTCCACTTTTCTCACAAGGCACCTCCCTCGACAAGGCTGCTCCCCTAGAGCAAACCTTGCTTATATTGGCTGAGAAATTGCCTAATTCGCCAATTTACCAATTGGCAAATTAAATTCCTCAGCCAATCCCCGCACTCATTCTTTCACCTGCCGCTCCTCTGCCGACCTTGAAGGTATGCTATCCAATTGCAACACCCAATGTTTATTTTTGGTGGACTCCAGTACTATTAAACCTCTTAACTATTTTAAGCTTGGTATAAGTAGATTGGAAGAACTTGTACACTGATTGATCATTAGAGATTATGAGGCTTTCCAGAAACTTGGTAAATACTAGAATAGCAATTCCATATATTTACAATACAATATAAATTATATGCCGATTTGGTGGTCGATTAGGAAAAGGGGAGATGCAACGAGACCTGGGTGTCATGGTACACCAGTCATTGAAAGTAGGCATGCAGGTGCAGCAGGCAGTTAAGAAAGCGAATGGTATGTTAGCATTCATAGCAAAAGGATTTGAGTATAAGAGCAGGGAGGTTCTACTGCAGTTGTACAAGGCCTTGGTGAGACCACACCTGGAGTATTGCGTACAGTTTTGGTCTCCTAATCTGAGGAAAGACATTCTTGCCATAGAGGGAGTACAGAGAAGGTTCACCAGATTGATTCCTGGGATGGCAGGACTTTCATATGAAGAAAGACTGGATAGACTCGGCTTGTACACGCTAGAATTTAGAAGATTGAGGTGGGATCTTATAGAAACGTACAAAATTCTTAAGGGGTTGGACAGGCTAGATGCAGGAAGATTATTCCCGATGTTGTGGAAGTCCAGAACAAGGGGTCACAGTTTAAGCATAAGGGGGAAGTCTTTTAGGACCGAGATGAGAAAATCATTTTTTTCACACAGTGGTGAATCTGTGGAACTCTCTGCCACAGAAGGTAGTTGAGGCCAATTCATTGGCTATATTTAAGAGGGAGTTAGATGTGGCCCTTGTGGCTAAAGGGATCAGGGGGTATGGAGAGAAGGCAGGTATGGGATATTGATTTGGATGATCAGCCATGACCTACTCCTGCACCTATTTTCTATGTTTCTAAATAAACTTTTTGATTTGATTGCTAGTTGTCTTTAAGTGAAGGGAACATGTGTATTCTAAAACAAGATATACTGTTTATATAAGTGCAATGAACATTTACCAGGATGGTTCCTGAAATGTAACATTTATTATATGTGGAGAAATTAAGTACAGGAGGCTGCTGTTCTTTGCAGTAAAGAAGAACGGGAGATTTCACAGAAAAATTACAAAATTCTAATTCTTAGCTGACTTGACAGGGTGGACAAGTGTTCAAGTGAGTTTATTGTCATGTGTCCCTGTATAGGACAATGAAATTCTTGCTTTGCTTAAGCACACAGAAAATAGTAGGCATTTACTACAAAACAGATAAATGTGTCCATATACCATGATATATAGATATATACACACATGAATAAATAAACTGGTAAAGTGCAAATAACAGAAAGTGGTTATTAATAATCAGAGTTTTGTCCGAGCCAGGTTTAATAGCCTGATGGCTGTGGGGAAGTAGCTATTCCTGAACCTGGTTGTTGCAGTCTTCAGGCTCCTGTACCTTCTACCTGAAGGTAGCAGGGAGATGAGTGTGTGGTTTCCCTAGCGAAGGAGCTTTGAACCTGAAGTAAGGGTCAAAATAAGGGGGATGTCTTTTAGAACTAAAATTAAGATGAATTTCATAACGTTTCACCAAAGGTAATACATTTTTGGAAATTTCTATACCTGACCAAGGTAAGGTGATGGTTATTGATTTCAAGGTAAATGTAGAGATGATATTTCCTCATGAGAAAATCTGGAACCTATAATCCCTATTTACCATTTAAAATAAAGATGAAGTGAATTTTGTTTTTCTCTTATAAGATCTTGAGTCTTTAGTACTCTTGCTCAAACCATAGTGGAAACAAAGTCTGTGAATATTTTAAGGCCAAATTAAACAGCGTGCAACTGAAATTATCCCGATATTGACAGGAATGCTGAGTTGATGAGAATAATCAGATGAGCCACAAACTTATTGAAAGGCAGAACAGGCTAGAATGGCTAAGTGGTTTATTACTGCTTGTAAATCATCAACTTCTCTCTCCATGTGTGTTCTTTATTTATTTTGCTCGACTCAAAAAAATACACTCCAGCCAATGGACAAATTGGGCCATTGTTGGTCAGTTTGTTTGTGTGTACTCATCTCCATAACAGTTTGAAAAGTATACTTGCAGAAAAGATTTAGCAGTAAATTGAAAATGTAGCATTTACGTGGCTCAATATGTCTTCCACTTCCATGTTGGTATTGCATATTTCATATTTCACAGGATCCACTGGATGAATAAATATTTTGAGCATGTAAATGATTATTGCCCCTCGTTTTCAGCTGTTTGTTATAACCTTTCCTGTTTTTTTTCCTGCCCAGAAATATAAAGATACAGAAACATTTATAAGGATTGAAGAAGTGGATGGTGTGGAATTGGTAACACAATTTGGAAAGAAAATGAAAGAAATGTTAGGACGGAAAGTTGAAGCAGTGAAGGTACAATTTAATTCTCTGAACTCATATGTTCTTTATATCCCACAATTTTGTTTCAAATGTTGCATACTTTATTTTAAGTTAGAAGAGCAAGCAGCTTGCCAGCAAGATTGCCAGAGAGGACAGAGGAGATTTACTAGAATGTTGCCTGGGTTTCAGCAACTAAGTTACAGAGAAAGGCTGAACAAGATAGGTCTTTATTCTTTGGAGCGCAGGAGGTTAAGGGGGGACTTGATAGAGGTCTTTCAAATGATGAGAGGGGTAGACAGAGTTGAAGTGGATAAGCTTTTTCCATTGAGAGTAGGGAAGATTCAAACAAGAGGACATGATTTGAGAATTAAGGGACAAAAGTTTAGGGGTAACATGAGGGGGAACTTCTTTACTCAGAGAGTGGTAGCTGTCAAGAGCGGAACTCACTATCAAAACATGGAGGGGACGGGAGACACACTTTTTTGGCGGCCGCGCGGGCATCCGCACACACACACACACACACACACACACACACACACACACACACACACACACACACACACACACACACGCGCGCGGCTTCGGAGGCTCAATCCAGCGCTGAATGCAGCTCAACTGTGCCTGTCTCACCAGGTTAACCAACAGCCCTGTCTGGACTGACGGGACATCCGCGCTGCTTCTCCGCGCTGGCCATATTTACCACAAGCCCAGGCATCTATCTCCTTTAAAATTGTTTTAAAACCCAAAAAATGCATTAAAAAATAAATTGTGTGCGTGTGCGTGTGTGTGTGTGTTGTGTGTGTGTGTGTATTGTGTTGTGTGTTGTATTGTGTTGTGTGTTGTGTTGTGTGTGTGTGTGTTGTGTTGTGTGTGTTGTGTGCGTATTGTGTTGTGTGCGTATTGTGTTGTGTGCGTGTTGTGTGCGTGTTGTGTGTGTGTGTGTCTATATTGGTATTAATTTGTATTTGATAATGGTTTTATGAAGAGATGTTTGCCACATTAATAAAGGTATATATAACACATTATTGTTATTTGTCTGTTCTCTCCACAGAATCTGCCTGTTACAAGAAATGTCTGGCTTGGCCTTTGAGTTTTTCCCATGTGGCACATACACAAAGTCAACTAATTGTCTCTTTTTTTCTGTGCAGAGATTGGTAGATGCTGCTGAAGAAGCCGATTTATACCATGAATACAATATGGATTTTGAGGTGTGTACACCAGTGCTAAAAGGTTCTTACTTTGATGTTGAAATGCAGGATTAAACTTGATTAAAATAAGTTAAACAAATCACCATTGTAAAACCTGGATAAAGTAGTATCTAGCAGATCAAAAGCAGGTCATTAGGTCTGAAGAAGGGTCTCGACCCGAAACGTCACCCATTCCTTCTCTTCAGAGATGCTGCCTGTCCCGCTGAGTTACTCCAACATTTTGTGTCTATCTGCATTTGGTCCATAGTTCTGTTATTTTGTTTTGAAGAAGATATCCACAATCTTATTCCTCTCCTCTTTTTCCCGTGAACCCATATAGTTTTAAAATATATCTGCAATTCCCTTTGGGGAGTTGCAACTGATCTTTTTCCTCCACACATTCAACTTCTGCATTCCATACTGTAAAAGGTTACTAAAATGAAATCCTTCTCATTTTATTGCTGGTTTATTTTCTCTGATGATCTCCTCTCCCCCCCCCCGCCCCGGTGAAAACCCTGCTTAATTTTGAATACTTTCATTTGATTTCCTCAATATTTTTTTCTGCAACCTATCCAAGGCTTTGGCATCATTCCCAGTGCGATATTTAGAAATGCTTTAACAAGCTCTTCAACTTGTCCTGCAACCTACAGATGTGTTGTTATATGAACAAACCAGAACACCTTTTCTTGCACTCTTTAAAATTGTACCATATAGTAAATTCCTAAAGTAAGTCACAACCAGTTCAGTTCAGTTTTGTTTATTGTTAGATGTTTTCCTCAGACCTTGGGTTACGAAGGGGAAGAGTAGCCAGAATCCTACTTTTCAGCACCATCAGTAACTTTGTTATGAAGTGAGTTCCAACTGTTGATCAGTGACATGTTATTTGTTGGACTGTGGCACAGCGAAAACATATTTTTAACACACATTTCTTCTTCTCTGCATTGCCAGTTTGATTACTACAATTCTGTGTTGATTAACGAGGTGGATGAAAATGGCAACTACATGGAACTTGGAAATGAGTTCATTTTGGAAGAAAATGAGCATTTCAATAATTTGCCAGTGAACACCTCACTTAGTAATATACAAGTCCCAACTAATGTCTATAATAAAGGTAATTTAAATCAATTTCTTCCTTAGTATGGTCATTATTTTTGGATCTTTTCAAATACTTATTTTTTTGTCAGTATATGTTCTTCCTGAGAATTACTGCTTGCTTTTATTCCTTTCCTTTTATCCTCTTCCCAGAATCTATTTGAAGCAGCCTCTGGTAGCATAGTATTCAGCACAAATATTATATACAGTGGCGGACTGGCCAGGGTGTCAGCTTGCCCGATGGCAAGTGGGCCCCTGATGAAGTGGGCCCCCTATATCAAGTGGGCCCCTGATGAAGTGGGGCCCCTTTGTCTCCTGGCAACCAATATTTTTAGACCCAGTCTGCTACTGACTGTATATTAGGCTTTAAATGAGGAATTGTTTCAGGCAGAATTGTTTAAGGCGAAACTCATCCGGCTGAGTTTCTCCAGCATTTTTGTTCCACCTTCAATTGTTTGATCTGCAGAAATTATATATCCAGAGGTATAATTTTCTATGAGCCTTGGACATATGCTTTTGGCGTGCACTCCATGTGAATTGTCAGTTTCAACCTGTGACAAATTTCAGTCGAATAACGCAGGACTTTAAACAATAATCAATAATCATCAGTACTTTCAAGTATTAATGTCACCATCAAATGAACATATTGGAAATTCCACCAAACGTGTGGCCATGGTTATTTATTTGTCACAGAAAATGCACACCATAAAGATATTTTGCAAATAAATATTTGATATATGTTAGCAGCATCTGGTGGAAAGCCATTGAAATTGTTGCTCTTTTTTAATATAGATAGACTTGATAGTGACTCAGATAGAAATAATGATTTTGGATAGAAATGTTGTAGATAATAACATCTTAATACCCTATAGTACTTCATGGACATTACAAATGGGGTTCACCTATACAGTTTTTAAGAAGGAACCGCAGATGCTGGAAAATCAAAGGTAGACAAAAGTGCTGGAGAAACTCAGCGGGTGCAGCAGCATCTATGGAGCGAAGGAAATAGGCAACGTTTCGGGCCGAAACCGTAAAGGAAATAGGCAACGTTTCGGGCCGAAACCCGGAAGGGTTTCGGGCCGAAACGTTGCCTATTTCCTTCGCTCCATAGATGCTGCTGCAGCCGCTGAGTTTCTCTAGCACTTTTGCCTACGTTCACCTATACAGAATGCCTAACCGTAACAATTATGCTGAATGCCAAAATAGTATACATTGATTGCTAGTTTAAAGCCTATTATACAGTATTTGTAGGAATTCCTGAGGTTGTTCTGAATAGAATTTTCCAGAATAGAATTTTATGTTGAAGTGAAGCCTTACTAAAAACTGTCCTGCTCAGTTTTAATGAGACACAAATCAGTTCTTGACAGAATACTGTAACAATGCAGCTATAAATAGAAACACAGGTAAGACAAAAATGCTGGAGAAACTCAACGGGTGAGGCAACATCTATGGGGCGAAGGAATAGGTGACGTTTCAGGTCTTAGTCCAGCATCTGCAGTTCTTTCTGAAGTAAATAGAAACACACGTGTAAATATGACATCTACACAACACGTAACTTAAGAGTCTGAAGAAGGGTTTCGGCCCGAAACGTTGCCTTTTTCCTTCGCTCCATAGATGCTGCTGCACCCGCTGAGTTTCTCCAGCTTTTTTGTGTACCTACGTAACTTTAGATCCTCTTTAATCCACATACAGACTTAACAGCATGTTAGTAGTCACTGCCTCCTGTCTGCTACCGAACTGCGTAGCATAGGAAGTAGGTGTTAATATAAATGATGCAGTAAGGCGGGGTTAGTGATGCTAACCTATATATGATTGGTTGCATGCATAAACCAGTATACAACACATCATCATCATCTTCCCTTTTCCCATTTCAACAGATCCCAACATTTTGAATGGAGCTTATTGGTCAGAAGCATTAAACACTGTCTTTAATGAAAACTTTCTGCAAGATCCAACTCTGACTTGGCAATACTTTGGAAGTTCCACTGGTTTCTTTAGACTTTACCCAGGTAAACGTTTGAAACTGTGGAATAATTGTGCTAATATTTTTGAATGGGATTATTTATACACAAAGTACTGAAATGATTGTATTTAAACACCATGTTCCCATGTTATGTGTGATCATTACGTTGAAGATAAACAGAATCAGAAAGAAGAATTGCATCAGGAAGGTAAATTGAATAGGTAGGCCCAGATGAGTCAAGTCAAGTCAAGTTTATTCATCACATACACATACGAGATATGAAGTGAAATGAAAAGTGGCAATGCTCGTGGACTTTGTGCAAAAAACAAACAAACAAACAGACAAACAGACAAACAAACTACAAACAGAATCACATATTCTTTGAGAGTTAAATCATTGCTGTAGAACTCATCGAACAGTATGTGTTGATGATCACACTATGTGAGAATGTTTCTATTTCACGTGATTGTATTTTGGTAATAAATTATTGGAGCAGCTTCTCTTACTCCTGCTGCTGACGTGCAATTGTAATTCATAAACATTGACTCAGAGGCAAGGATATTTGTCAAATATACTTCTGAAGAAAACATTTGTCACTTAGTCTATGTATTCTTCTGCAGTGTAAGACATCAGCCTTGTCTTTGTCAAAGCAGATCCATTTCTTGCACTTTATTAATGTTCAGCGGTAGATGACTGAGGTACACCGGCTATGGAGAAACTGCTGGAATCCCCAAGGTTGATGCCATCCCTGGTGTAATCCCAGCATTTAATATAAATCGCTGCCTCAAAAAGGCTGGCAGTATCATCAAAGACCCACACCATCCTGGCCACACACTCATCTCCCTGCTATCTTCAGGTAGAAGGTACAGGAGCCTGAAGACTGCAACAACCAGGTTCAGGAATAGCTACTTCCCCCACAGCCATCAGGCTATTAAACCTGGCTCGGACAAAGCTCTGATTATTAATAACCCATTATCTATTATTTGCACTTTATTTATTCATGTGTGTATATATTTACATCATGGTATATGGACACACTTATCTGTTTCGTAGTAAATGCCTACTATGTTCTGTGTGCTGAAGCAAAGCAAGAATTTCATTGTCCTATCAGGGACACATGACAATAAACTCACTTGAACTTGAACTTAAATACTTTGGAAGTCCTAAATGTGGAAACTATTTGTAATAACTGACTCAGCTTCTTGCAAACAAGTTGATAACATGCTGGGAATTGGTGTAGTGCATTTTTATCTCGATGGTCAATAGACAATAGACAATAGGTGTAGGATCGGGCCATTCGCCCCATCGAGTCAAATGCTTTAACAGCAGAAACGACATTAATAATAATAATAATAATAATAAATACTTTATTGATCCCCTCAGGGAAATTCAGATGTCCAGAAGCCCCCAACCAACAAACCCACAGATTCAAAACGAACGCAGACAGAAAATACATAGAATACAATGTGGACACTACCTGAGAGCAATAAATACTTAAAAAGACCAATAATTAACAATTAAAAATTAAAAATTGCAAAATGCATCCCCCTACAGCCTAGTGGATGTGGGCTGCTGGATGAAAAATAGGATGCAATAAAATGGATGCAACTTGTATAGTTTGCTTTGCCTCTGTCTAGGATCAATATTGCTGATGACTTTTATCTGTCTGCACATCTGGATGCCCGCAGCGGCGGCTGTGGACGGTTGAGGTCCCAACCACGGGGGGAAATGCAGGAGGACTGGCCAATGTTTGTGCCTTCCAACACAGTGATGAATGCTGTGGTGGATGTTTGTGTTCATTTTATATTGTGTTTTTGTGTGTTCTTTTTTCATTGTACCGCTGCTGGCAAAATTCATTTCACTTGCACTTTATGATATTGCATTAGTCAATAATGATATTATTGACTAATGCAATGAAGAGATGGATAAAATGTAAGCATGCCATTGAGATGATAAATAAAAGTCAATGTGTATATATATCGATTCATGGGCAACTTGCAAGTTTGGAATCATGCTGATTATGGGTCTACCGAAAAATAACAGGTGGGCTGAAAATGACATTGTATTCTCCAAATGATAAATGGGAAGCTGCAGCTGCTTAACATCTGAAAGATAGAGAAAGAAATTCATTCAAAATGCTATCATAATTGAATGGATATTTTTTGGGGGAAATTTCAGTCAAGTAAAGATCAAAGTCCTCTCACCAAACGTTGATTAGTCTATGTAAACTCTAAGGTTTTCATCGTTAACCTTCATATGCTGATCTGCTTATCCACTCTTAGGTTGTAGCAGTGAGTTGAGCACACCTCACCAGGCAGTAGAAACTATCCCTAATCCAATTCTCAGCCCTCATTATTGATAGAATCATCATATAGGTCTAATATTTAGATATATTTTGCTTTGTGGCTGAACTCCTGAGAGCATTTGCTTTATAGTATGGTGCTGATACACCTTAATACTTCCCTTTAGCATATCACTTCAATTTTTGACACTTAGTGCTTCCCTAGTGTAAGCCTCTCATCCTTGCCATGCACGAATAAAAAAAACGAGCACCAAATTCAGGAACAGCTTCTTCCCTGCTGTCCTCGGACTTCTGAACGGTTCTCTCATATGCTGAGTGTAGGCCTGGTGTCCCAACATACCTCATTGTTATTTTTTTTAACTGCACTCTCCCTGTAACTAGAGCTGTAACACTATATTCTGCACTCTCGTATTTTTCTCTTTGCACTCCTTTTGCGTCGTGTAATGGCTTGATTGAACTCAATTCTGGTACGACTTGACTGGAAGAATGCAAACTATTTTTTTTTTTTTGCTGTATCTCGGTAAATGTGAAACTAATAAAATATTATTGAACCAAGAATTTCTGATTGAATCAATCTTATCTGGTTTTAATGAAGACATATGCCTTTGCTACACTTGGTAGCACATTTAAGTTTCTCCAATTAACTTGGATGAATCACAATCTGTCTCCGGGTCATTGAGAGTTGATGAAATTGAATCATATGCCAAATATTTAAAGTGGCCTAAAGTTACATTATTAGATCATACTTTGCGAAGTATGTGAATTTGGTTCAAATTATTATTTAATAACCCTTGTAAAACATTTTTTTTTTTTTAAACTTGTGAGTTTTAATTTCACATCTCATGTGATAGATGACATCCCCAACAGCATCACACTCTCTTTGTACTGCATTGGATGTCTGGTCTCAAGTCTCAGCAATGAGACTCAAAAGCACATAGGCTCCAACGTGAGAATGCAACTGACTGAGTCGCAATATTTAATGCAATGTTAAATATTTTAGCAAATTAATAGGTGGTTGTTGGATGCCAGTTAATAACCATGTTCTTGTTCACTTCTCCAGGTATAAAATGGATGCCAGATGGAAATGGAGTCATCTCTTTTGACTGCAGGAATCGAGGCTGGTAGGAAACATCATTTATAAAATACATCGATACCAACGCTTAAAATGTGGATTTCAAACATGTTAGAAACCTTACATCTTGAAGAAATGCGATTCCTCTTAACAGACAAAGTAGACCAATTCCTAAGGATTTGGTCTCCATTTGTCGACTTCTTACAAGCATATGAAGCAACACAAACGTAGAAGTGATCCGTTTCAGGACTGGGTGAATGGTGGTCAAGAATAACAAATAGCTATCTAATAATAATAATAATAAATTTTATTTGCGGTCGCCTTTCAAAGTCTCAAGAGACCTTACAGAGATTAACAAGAGAAAAAAGACATAGTCGGAGTAAAATAAATAATAAGGACATCACCAATACACAACTTAAAGACAGAAATCGCTCCAAAGACAAAAAATCAAAAACACAATGTGAAGAGAGAGCAGCGGCAGCTAAAGCGCGCCAGCGTCCACTCTCCCTTCCGACAGCCATCTTGGACATAGACTAACATATTAACTTACACACAAAAAAAATCATCCCCCCACAATGATTGCCACTGTGGGGGAAGGCACAATGTCCAGTCCCCATCTCCAGTTCTCCCAAAGTCAGGCCTATTGAGGCCACTGCTATTGCCTCTACGGAGGCCCGATGTTCCTGGCCGTTCTGGCCGGGTGCTGTTGCCCCGGCGTCGGGAGAGTCCTTTCAGCGGCTGGGCCACCTGGAACGGCCGCTTCCTAACTGGGGACCGTGGCTCCCGAAGCCGACAAGGCCGCGCCGGTTTGGAGCTCCCAGGCTCCCGATGTTAGAGTCGGCGCGGCCCGCTCCGCTCCGCAGACCCGCAGCCCGGAGGTGTTGAACACGGCGGTCACAGCTCACCGGAGCTCCAGCGCGTCGATCCAGCGCGGCGACCCAGGCAAGGCATCGCCCGCTCCGCTCCGCGATAGCGCTCCAGCGCTGTGCCGCCACCGAAGACGAGGTGCTAGGCGGTCCCCGACAGGAAACGGCGCTCCACGCCCGCTGGTAGGCCACGAGGACGGGTCGACGGGGCAGCCCGGAGAAAAAGCTGCCTCGCCAACCAGGTAGGGACCTAGAAATATTATTACCCCCACATTAAAAAGTAATTTCTCCCACAGACAAGGCACAGAACACACTAAAACTTCCAAAAAAAAGTGAATTAAACGGACGGCTGCTGGTTAGCAGCCGTTCCCCAAGATGGCTCCTCCTCCTCCCCTTATTCTTCTGCTTTCTACCTCTACTTCTTTTCTCTACATTCTCTTTCTTTTCTCATTTTCTTTTTGTCACTTTCTGATATCACACACCTCTCTATTTATTTTCTATTCTCGTTCAGAAAAATAAATAAATAAATAAATAGATAGATAGATATGCTTTCAGGGTAACCGATATTAGCTATCTGGAGACAAATTTCAATGGGCTGCCAAATTTGAAGAGGCATTCATTCCACAGGCTTACCTGAATGATCAAGTCAAAGGCTTTGAGAAGGTAAAAAAAAAGACTATGTGCACTGTCGGTCTGCTCCAGGTATTTTTCTTGGAGTTGTTGCATTGTGTAGATCACGTCCACTGTGACTCTAGAAGGATGGAATCCACACTGCAACATCAATCCCAAAGGGATAAGGCAGTTAAGAGGACCCTTACCCTGCAGTAGACAGCAAGGAGACACTTCTGTAATTATCGTAGTCAGACTTAGATATAAAGCTATACAGCATAGGAACAGGCCATTCAGCCCACCTTGTCCATGCCGACCAAATCAGCATATTGGGCGATTGTGTTTAAAAGTTACAACAGGTTACCACTGTTGCATAATATAAAAAATTAAATGGTGGAAATGTAAAAAAAGCTTTTCTAATGTGTTAACATAAAAGGAAAATCTGTCTTTACACATGGTTGCATTAAAATAGAATTGGAATTTAGTTGCAATTAAAATGATATAAGGATATTGTATAAACATATTGCTCTATTGACAAGGGTGCAGTTTTGGATACAACATACTTAAGGGCCTGTCCCACGAGCATGCGACCTGCGTGCGGCAAGCGCGATCTAAAGGGCCGGTCCCACCAGCATGCGCCTGCATGCGGCAAGCGCGACCTAACGTGATCGCTTGAGCCGTACGGCCTCGCAGGGCCGATCCCACTTCAATCGCGGAGCCGTATGGAGTTGTGCGGAGCTGGTCCCGACATCGCGCGGGGCTCCGAAAAACTGACCATGTTTAAAAATTCCGCGCGGCAACGGCCTGCCGGCCTGCAGCTGCCTCGACGCCGTGTCACTCACTCGACCTCCGCGCGGCTCCCGCTTCTTGTTTGGTAGCGCTTGCCGCACGCCGTACGGGTCAAGCGACCACGTTAGGTCGTGCTTGCCGCATGCAGGCGCATGCTGGTGGGACCGGCCCTTTAGGTCGCGCTTGCCGCATGCAGGTCGCATGCTCGTGGGACAGGCTCTTTACAGTATACTGGGATTCAGTAACATTAAGAGTACGACTAGGATTTCCTTTGTTGGTAGCAGAGGGAAATCATGCATTAATCTTCTGCCTTATCTTCTTGTATTAGGTTTAAAGTATGTCTCTTGGCTTTCTGAGGCTACTTGCAAACATTTTTTAACTTCCTAAGATCCGGCATAAGCCACACTTGGAGTATCGAGTGCAGTTCTGGTTATCCAGCCTATAGCAAGGATATCATTAACCAAAAGATTCACGAGGATGTTACTGGGACTGGAGAACTTGAGTTATAAGGAGATAATGCACCTTTTTCCCTGGAGTGAGGGGAGGCTGAGGGGTGATCTTATAGTTTATAAAATCATGGGAGGCATGGAGAAGGCATATTCATAGTCTTTTTCCCAGGATAGGGGAGTATAAAACTGGAGGGCATTGATTTAAGATGAGAGGGGAAAGATATAACATGGACCTTTTTCACAGAGGGTGATAAGTGTGTAGAACGAGCTGCCAGAGGAAGTTGTAGAGGCGGATACAATCACAACGTTTAAAATACAATAGACGGGTACATGAATAGTAAAGTTTCAGAGCGATATGGGCCAAACAGAGGCAAATGGGACTAACTCAAGTAGACATGTTGGTCAGCATGGATGAGTTGGACCAAAGGATCTGTTTCCGTGCTGTATAACTTCATGACTCTAAGCCAACTCAAATGACCCAGAATATGTTTTTGATTCCAGATGGATTGATAACTATAAATGCATTCACTTTAGGATGCTTAAATAAAAGTCTGTTTTTTCTGTGTTCTAATGTTCTCATGTTCATATGTACAGGTACATTCAAGCTGCAACATCTCCAAAGGACATCATCATATTGTTCGATATCAGTGGCAGTATGAAAGGTCTCAGAATGACAATTGCCAAACATACCATTGACACAATCCTGGACACTTTGGGTGACAACGATTTTGTCAATATTATTGCTGTAAGTAAAATTCTGGCTGAAGTTGTCTGTGCCTCGTTGTCGAGAGTTATTAAAAAACATATAATTCCAAAACATCACTTCATGACTTTGCTCCAATTTATTTTGTTATTTTTAGTCTTCTTTAAGTCTTCAAAAGTCCAATGCATCCCTGGCTGACGACTTTGCTTAACTGTCTGAGGGTATCTAAAACACTGGCGTGCATTACTAAATTGTAACAAGTTCTTATTAATCTACACTTATTTACAGTTGAACAAAGTCTTATGCCCCTGTCCCACTTAGGAAACCTGAACGGAAACCTCTGGAGACTTTGCGCCCCACTCAAGGTTTCCGTGCGGTTCCCGGAGGTTGCCGGAGGTTGCAGGTAGTTGAAGCAGGTAGGGAGACTGACAAAAACCTCCGGGAACCGCACGGAAACCTTGGGTGGGGCACAAAGTCTCCAGAGGTTTCCGTTCAGATTTCCTTGGGGGACAGGGGCATTATTTGTTGAATTTCACTGCTCGATTCCCAGACTGCAGGATGACTCAAACAAAAGTAGAGAATTGTTTAGACCTATCGACATACAGGAGAAAACTGAATAGAGCAGCACTAGTGATTGAATGAATGAATGAGTTCACATTGTCTGGTTCATCAAATGAATCTTATATTGTCAATGTAGAAATGCAGAAGATTGCAAACAGATTGGTTGAATAAAATATATTTTATGATATTTATCTCCTTACTTAGAGTCATACAACACGGAATTAGGCCCTTTGTCCCATGCTGACCAAGATGGCCCTTCTACACTAGTGCCATCTGCCTGCTTTTGGCCTATATCCCCCCCAAATCTTTCCTATCTATGAGCCTAACCAAATGTTGTTTAAATGTTGTCATAGTACCTTCCTCAATCACCTCCTCTGGCAGCTCATGCCATATCACCACCACCTTCAGTGTGAAAAAGTTGCCCCTTAACTCCCTATAAAATCTTTCCCCTCTCACCTTAAACCCATGTCGCCTGGTTCTTGATTCGCTTACTCTGGGCAAAAGACTCTATTTTGTACCGTATCTAATCCTCTCATGATCGTAAATGCCTGCATAAGACCACCCCTCATCTTCCTGAGCTCCAAGAAGTAAAATCCAACAATGCCAGACTTCTCCCGATGGCTCAGGCCCTCAAGTCTTGGCAAATCCTGGCAACACCATTCTCTGCATTCTCTCCAGCTTTAATAAGTACTTGTGTTATTTCAATAGACAATAGACAATAGCTGCAGGAGTAGGCCATTCGGCCCTTTGAGCCAGCACCACCATTCAATGTGATCATGGCTGATCATCCCCACTCAGTATCCCGTTCCTGCCTTCTCCCCATATCCCCTGACTCCACTATCTTTACATAGAAACATAGAAAATAGGTGCAGGAGTAGGTCATTCGGCCCTTCGAGCCTGCACCGCCATTCAATATGATTATGGCTGATCATAAGAGCCCTATCTAGCTCTCTCTTGAAAGTATCCAGAGAACCGGCCTCCACCGCCCTCTGAGGCAGAGAATTCCACAGACTCACAACTCTCCGTGAGAAAAAGTATTTCCTCATCTCTGTTCTAAATGGCTTACCCCGTATTCTTAAACTGTGGCCCCTAGTTCTGGACTCCCCCAACGTCGGGAACATGTTTCCTGCCTCTAGTGTGTCCAAACCCTTAATAATCTTACATGTTTCAATAAGATCCCCTCTCATCCTTTTAAATTCCAGAGTGTACAAGCCCAGCCGCTCCATTCTCTCAGCGTATGACAGTCCCGCTCTCCCGGGAATTAACCTTGTAAACCTACGCTGCACTCCCTCAATGGCAAGAATGTCTTTCCTCAAATTAGATGTGAAGATTTCATTCTACAATCTTCACATCGGTTTCATGAAAGTGCTATTTCCATCCACATCCTTGGACGTTGCTGAGTAATGAAAGACCACAGTTTGATCGTTTATCTAAAAGTGCACATTTTCTTCTTCTCTTTCAGTACAATGATTATGTTCATTACGTTGAGCCTTGCTTCAAAGGAACGCTGGTGCAGGCTGACAGAGACAACCGCGAGGTGAGCATCGAGGATTTTGGGATCAAGGATAAGAATTGTGTGAATGGTTGTAAATCCTAGTTGGATTCATTTGTGCAGTCACTATTAAAATATTCGGCATCAACTGTAAGATGATTTCCAAATGAGGTGTGGGGGAGGAGTGGGAGACAAAGAAACTGACTGGTTAACATGTGGTCCAGTTGAATGATATAAGATGGCATTTAAACAAAATATTTGGGTGTGCATTAATGGATTCGAAAGCCAGTTTGTCATTAGTTACCTAGCAGTGCAAATTATTTGCATTTTCTGGTGTTTTATTTTTCTTGTCAGCACTTCAAGCAACTGGTTGATAAGCTTAGTGCCAAAGGAACAGGAATTGTAAATAATGGCCTCATCGAAGCCTTCAATATCTTGAATGAGGTTTGTATATTTTAACATTCTTAGTAAAAATCTATTGCAATTAATTGGGGGGGGGGGTGGAGCATTCTTTTTTACTTCTGCACAATGAGAATTGAAAAATATTTTAGCTTTGATATAACTAATATTGGAACTATCAGAGTTAGCACGATTTTTACATGTCTGGTGGAAGCAGGAAGTACAAAGGGATAGAAACATAGAAACATAGACAATAGGTGCAGGAGTAGGTTATTCGGCCCTTCGAGCCTGCACCGCCATTCAATATGATCATGGCTGATCATCCAACTCAGTATCCTGTACCTGCCTTCTCTCCATACCCCCTGATCCCTTTAGCCACAAGGGCCACATCTAACTCCCTCTTAAATATAGCCAATGAACTGGCCTCAACTACGTTCTGTGGCAGAGAATTCCACAGATTCACCACTCTCTGTGTAAAAAATGATTTTCTCATCTCGGTCCTAAAAGACTTCCCTCTTATCCTTAAACTGTGACCCCTAGTTCTGGACTTCCCCAACATCGGGAATAGATGAATTGATTTTTTTCTCAATTCCTCTCAAGCTGTCCATGTTGCTATGTTTTCTATTTTAAAATCCCTGTGATCCTCGTTTCCATTATTATGTTAGGGAATGTACTTCACAAAGGGTCTTTGCATTGGTGGAACGGACAAACTTAATAAAAGGGCTGGTTGGCAAAGCTTTTGAGTCTTCTGCTGGTTCTGCACACAGGCCAAGCTTTCCTTTGTGATCTTCACACACAAGTCAGAATGGCCTCTTGTCAGCAAGAACAATTCATTTATTGTAAACTGAGGTCCAATGCCTGGAGTGCCTTGACAATCCTTAATAGCCCATTGAGGCTATTATAGATGTTTCAATTGTTTTTTTAATGTCTGTAAGAGAGGCATTTAAAAAGTTTGTGAAGTTATTTGAATAACAATCATGTAATTTGAACAAATAAAAGGAACATTAAAAGATATACCAACAAATAATTAGAACAATAAGATAACAGAATGAACCAACTATGTTACATCTTCTGTGTTTTTTTTAATGTTCTGTTGAGACTAATGGATTTACATTTGCATCTGATTATGTTGCATTGGAAGTGTTGACATTTTGTAAAGTTCATTTCGCTGTTCTAAAATATTCAACCATTCTGGCTGGGCTCGGCAAACTAATTATCCAACAGATGTCCCACACCAAGGGCCAATCTGACAAAATTCAACGGCTATTCTCAAAGTGTAAGGTTTGAAGGAAACATAGGGCCAGCAACAGAGAAAAGAATAACTGGTTATTCTGAAGATCTGGTTCATGACATTTTTCCTGGCCTTCTGTGGTGAGGCCCTTACACAGCCTAACACCTTACTATCTATCCCACAATATCCAACCATATCCACTTTATTATGGTATGGAATTTGTCCCAGTTGTTTCCGCTAGTTGGCAAAAGTGCTGAGAACTCGACATTTCGAGGTGCAGGTGGTATCGAGAAGATATCTAAGATGGGGGGGGGGGGGGGGGGGGGGGGGGTGTTTAAATTACCTTAATGTCATTAACCCTGATTTCTACATTGTCCAACAAAAGTGTGATGCTTTTCTCAAAATTAGCAGCTGACAGTGCCATAAATTGCAGGTGCTAACGTGTCTCCTATGTTAATAAAACACAACTGAATCGACTATCAATGCTGAGATGTATACACATTTGTTTGCTCGTGTGTCAGACGATGTGTAGCTCGCTGTTAGCTTCTGGCGCCGCCCAACATGTTGACAGAATTAGTCGCCCGACGCGTCACAGAGTGCATCGCGTCGTCGTTTCCGGGGATCACCACAAGGAGGCTTCTGTCATGATCCCCATATACAAATTGAATTTGCATCTAACTGTTAAGCTGTTGTGGAATTATAATTTGTACACGTCATATACCCGACGTTGATTGTTGTTCTTTGATTTTCTACGTTTGTTTCTATATATTGCTATTTATATTCCCTCGGCTAGTTCAATGATTGCTTTTAATATTCCTTCCATTAGTTCAATGAGACGGGTCAAGGCAGTCTGTGTAATCAGGCCATCATGTTGATCACAGATGGTGCAGTGGAAGAGTATGAACCAGTGTTCGAACAATACAACTGGCCTGACTGTAAGGTGCGTACATAAACAACATGATGAACTGTGGATGCGATGACACCTTCAACTTAGAGACATTTCTAGCAAAAAAAATGCAGAAGTCTGTGACAAATATCAGAAAAGATCTGATGAAGACTCAGGACTGACACAAAATAGCTCAATTCTTTGCATTGGTGGAGATGGGATAAACTATTTTTCTAACATGGAAGTGGAAATTTCTGTATGTGCACTACAGTCTCTATTTATTTATTTCTGGTTACATGTATTTCCCAGCCTCAGTAGGGTACCTGGATGCCATTTTAAGTAACTGGTGATTTGTGTGAGAAGTAGAATGTAAAATTTGTTATTTGAGATGAAAATATTTCAACTTGCCCATGTTGCCCTGAATAAACGGATACAACATGTATAGCCCGATGAAGCAGTCCAGAGTATCAGAAATTTAACGGTTACACACAGAGCATTGGATTTTATCCATTGCTATGTTATCTATGAGCACAGAAAAGATAATACAAAAGGGCCCAAAATTCTTATTTGATATCAGTAATGCATGCATGGATTATGTCAATCATTACCAGAAAGGAAGAAGTTGAGATAGTTGAAGAAGCATCGCATAGGAGAAGAATTCTCTTACTTTCAATGATCTTAATATCTCCATATCTATGGGATATAGAAACTTGAAAGATGACAATTGCTTTCTAAAGGACACTAGAGTTACAATCAAGCCTTCTCAGGATGACATGTTCCTGAGAACACTTCATCTTCTTACTCTTTGCTGTTTATTATTTGGACAAGCATCAGAATACCCATGAAGACTAATTTTTAGCATATTGGTGCATATGGTTGGGGCATTCTAGTAAAATGGAATAGTAACATAGAAACATAGAAAAATAGGTGCAGGAGTAGGCCGTCCGGTCCTTCAAGCCAGCACCGCCATTCAATATGATCATGGCTGATCATCTAAAATCAGTACCCCGTTCCTGCTTTTCCCCCATATCCCTTGATTCCTTTAGCCCAAAGTGCTAAATCTAACTCCCTCTTGAAAACATCCAGTGAATTGGCCTCCACTGCCTTCAGTGGCAGAGAATTCCACAGATTCACAACTCTGTGGGTGAAAATGTTTGTCCTCATCTCAGTCCTAAATGGCCTACCCCTATACCCCTTAGCGAACCATGACTGCAAGGTTTGACTTATTTGCGTATGAAATGTATTTCTCAATTGAAATAAGGGGCTGAGAGTGGTTTTAATATTGAAGTGACGAGTACTATTCTGAGATTTCCTTTTCATATCCTTGTTTGCACCTAGCTAGATATATTCTCTTATGTGAATTATTGATGGCCCTCAACTCTGAATGTTATTCCATTCCAAACCCACGTTTTCCTGCAATAGCCACAGATAGTTTGATTAGAGTTGATAGGATGAGCTGTTGAGTGGAGGCTAATAGTGCTTCAAGAACAGTTTGCTCAGGTTAAACGTAATGGAAACACCTCAGTGCATACTGTCTCTCCATAAAGACAAACTTCACAGCCCTCTGCAATGCTGACATATAATTGCTACTTGGGAATGCAAGAGAAAATCTGAAAAGTTGCTTCTTCCAAAACACAAGTTTACACCAGGATCATGAGGACTTTTCATTGCCACACATCATGCATCCTCATCAGATTGAGGAACACTCGTAAAAGTGTTAGAATATAACCTAAAACCACCGGAGTGGTCGGGTTCAGGGGTTTGTTGGCATTGTTTAGTTATTGTGCTTTTGGAAAGTAAATGCAGCTAACCACAATTTTTGGAGTTCTTTTAGAAACATAGAAACATAGAAATTAGGTGCAGGAGTAGGCCATTCGGCCCTTCGAGCCTGCACCGCCATTCAATATGATCATGGCTGATCATCCAACTCAGTATCCCGTACCTGCCTTCTCTCCATACCCTCTGATCCCCTTAGCCACAAGGGCCACATCTAACTCCCTCTTAAATATAGCCAATGAACTGGCCTCGACTACCCTCTGTGGCAGGGAGTTCCAGAGATTCACCACTCTGTGTGAAAAAAGTTCTTCTCATCTCGGTTTTAAAGGATTTCCCCCTTATCCTTAAGCTGTGACCCCTTGTCCTGGACTTCCCCAACATCGGGAGCAATCTTCCTGCATCTAGCCTGTCCAACCCCTTAAGAATTTTGTAAGTTTCTATAAGATCCCCTCTCAATCTCCTAAATTCTAGAGAGTATAAACCAAGTCTATCCAGTCTTTCTTCATAAGACAGTCCTGACATCCCAGGAATCAGTCTGGTGAACCTTCTCTGCACTCCCTCTATGGCAATAATGTCCTTCCTCAGATTTGGAGACCAAAACTGTACGCAATACTCCAGGTGTGGTCTCACCAAGACCCTGTACAACTGCAGTAGAACCTCCCTGCTCCTATACTCAAATCCTTTTGCTATGAAAGCTAACATACCATTCGCTTTCTTCACTGCCTGCTGCACCTGCATGCCCACTTTCAATGACTGGTGTACCATGACACCCAGGTCTCGCTGCATCTCCCCTTTTCCTAGTCGGCCACCATTTAGATAAGTCTGCTTTCCTGTTTTTGCCACCAAAATGGATAACCTCACATTTATCCACATTATACTGCATCTGCCAAACATTTGCCCACTCACCCAGCCTATCCAAGTCACCTTGCAGTCTCCTAGCATCCTCCTCACAGCTAACACTGCCCCCCAGCTTAGTGTCATCCGCAAACTTGGAGATATTGCCTTCAATTCCCTCATCCAGATCATTAATATATATTGTAAATAGCTGGGGTCCCAGCACTGAGCCTTGCGGTACCCCACTAGTCACTGCCTGCCATTGTGAAAAGGACCCGTTTACTCCTACTCTTTGCTTCCTGTTTGCCAGCCAGTTCTCTATCCACATCAATACTGAACCCCCAATGCCGTGTGCTTTAAGTTTGTAAACTAATCTCTTATGTGGGACCTTGTCGAAAGCCTTCTGGAAGTCCAGATACACCACATCCACTGGATCTCCCCTATCCACGCTACTAGTTACATCCTCGAAAAATTCTATAAGATTCGTCAGACATGATTTACCTTTTGTAAATCCATGCTGACTTTGTCCAATGATTTCACCACTTTCCAAATGTGCTGCTATCCCATCTTTAATAACTGACTCTAGCAGTTTCCCCACTACCGATGTTAGAATAACTGGTCTGTAATTCCCCGTTTTCTCTCTCCCTCCCTTCTTAAAAAGTGGGGTTACGTTTGCTACCCGCCAATCCTCAGGAACTACTCCAGAATCTAAAGAGTTTTGAAAGATTATTACTAATGCATCCACTATTTCTGGAGCTACTTCCTTAAGTACTCTGGGATGCAGCCTATCTGGCCCTGGGGATTTATCGGCCTTTAATCCATTTAATTTACCCAACACCACTTCCCGGCTAACCTGGATTTCACTCAATTCCTCCAACTCCTTTGACCCGCGGTCCCCTGCTATTTCCGGCAGATTATTTATGTCTTCCTTAGTGAAGACGGAACCAAAGTAGTTATTCAATTGGTCCGCCATATCCTTGTTCCCCATGATCAACTCACCCGTTTCTGACTGCAAGGGACCTACATTTGTTTTAACTAATCTCTTTCTTTTTACATATCTATAAAAACTTTTGCAGTCAGTTTTTATGTTCCCTGCCAGTTTTCTTTCATAATCTATTTTTCCTTTCCTAATTAAGCCCTTTGTCCTCCTCTGCTGGTCTCTGAATTTCTCCCAGTCCTCCGGTATGCTGCTTTTTCTGGCTAATTTGTACGCATCATCCTTCGCTTTGACACTATCCCTGATTTCCCTTGTTATCCACGGTTGCACTACCTTCCCTGATTTATTCTTTTGCCAAACTGGGATGAACAATTTTTGTAGTTCATCCATGCAGTCTTTAAATGTCTTCCATTGCATATCCACCGTCAACCCTTTTAGAATTAATTGCCAGTCAATCTTGGCCAATTCACGTCTCATACCCTCAAAGTTACCTTTCTTTAAGTTCAGAACCATTGTTTCTGAATTAACAATGTCACTCTCCATCCTAATGAAGAACTCAACCATATTATGGTCACTCTTGCCCAAGGGGGCACGTACAACAAGACTGCTAACTAACCCTTCCTCATTACTCAATACCCAGTCTAAAATAGCCTGCTCTCTCGTTGGTTCCTCTACATGTTGATTTAGATAACTATCCCGCATACATTCCAAAAAATCCTCTTCCTCAGCACCCCTGCCAATTTGATTCACCCAATCTATATGTAGATTGAAGTCACCCATTATAACGGTTTTGCCTTTGTCGCACGCATTTCTAATTTCCTGTTTGATACCATCTCCAACTTCACTCCTACTGTTAGGTGGCCTGTACACAACACCCACCAGCGTTTTCTGCCCCTTAGTGTTTCACAGCTCTACCCATACCGATTCCACATCCTGCAAACCAATGTCCTTCCTTTCCATTGCGTTAATCTCCTCTCTAATCAGCAACGCTACCCCACCTCCTTTTCCTTTCTCTCTATCCCTCCTGAATATTGAATATCCCTGGATGTTCAGCTCCCAGCCTTGGTCACCCTGGAGCCATGTCTCCGTGATCCCAACTATATCATAGTCATTAATAGCTATCTGCACATTCAACTCATCCACCTTATTACGAATGCTCCTTGCATTGAGACACAAAGCCTTCAGGCTTGTTTTTACAACACTCTTACCCCTTATACAATTTTGTTGAAAAGTGGCCCTTTTTGATTTTTGCCCTGGATTTTCCGGCCTGCCACTTTTACTTTTCACCTTGCTACCTATTGCTTCTACCCTCATTTTACACCCCTCTGTCTCTACGCTCACACATTTAAGAAACCCTTTCCCTTTAACTCCATCCTCCACTAGCCCATTCGACACCCCACCCCCCTTATTCAGTTTAAAACCACCCGTGTAGCAGTGGCAAACCTGCCTGCCAGAATGCTGGTCCCACACCTGTTAAGATGCAATCCGTCCCTTTTGTACAGTTCCCCCTTACCCCAAAACAGATCCCAGTGATCTAAGAATCTAAATCCCTGCCCCGTGCACCAGTTCCTCAGCCACACGTTCAGGTCCCGTATCTCCCTGTTCCTGCTCTCGCCAGCACGAGGAACTGGAAGCAAACCAGAGATAACAACCCTGGAGGTCCTGCTTTTCAGCATTTTTCCGAGCTCTCTAAAGTCACGCTGCAGAATATTCATCCCCTTCTTTCCGACATCGTTTGTGCCGACATGCACTACCACTTCCGGATGTTCACCTTCGCCCTTGAGGATTTTCTGCACTCTGTCCGTGACATCCTGGATCCTGGCACCAGGAAGGCAGCACACCATCCTCGCATCCCGTCTGTTGCCGCAGAAACCCCTGTCCGTACCTCTCACAATGGAGTCTCCCACTACAATGGCGTTGCCTGCCTTAGGCCTTTTTGGTTTTGGCTCAACAGCCCTATTCGCATCACAAGCCAGTCCGCCACCCAGTGTAAACACCTCTTCTGTCCCGACAGCTTCTAAGTGGGTGAACCTGTTCACAAGAGGTACAACCCCCGGGGACGTTGGCATTCCATGCTTCCCTCCCGTTCTCACTGTCTCCCACCTTCTCTCTTCCAGTACCTTAGGTGTAACAATCGTACTGTAGGACTTGTCGAGGAACGACTCCGTTTCTCAGACGAACCGGAGGTCATCCACTTGCTTCTCCAGTTCCCCAACACGGCCCTTCAGGAGCTCTACCTGGATGCACTTTTCGCATTTGTAGCAGCCAGAGGCACCAGCGGTGTCCTTGACCTCTCACATACTGCAAGCATCGCACTGAATCAGCTTGCCTGACATCTCCTTCTTTCGTCTCTCCCTCTGCAGTGTTTTGCATAGTCTCCTCTCCTCAGCCTCCTCTCCGAAGACTCTCGAGCCAAAGACTCACACTTTTCTCACAGGGACTCTCGAGCCAAAGACTCACACTTTTCTCACAGGGCACTTCACTCACTGCCGCTCCCTAAGAGCAGTCTTACTTAAATTGACTGATAAATTGCCTGATTTACCAATTTACAAATTCCTCAGTTTTCAGCTGTTTCCCCAGCACTGACTCACTTCTCTCCTCCCACTTGGGCTAGAGCCAATCAGTCGTATCTCTTGCTAATCTCCTACTGCTGCTGTTGTTGCTCCCAAAGCTACAGCAGTTCTGAGTCAAGTCTGCCTGTCCTTGACCTGTACTTAAACTGTTTTCACTTCTCTCCTCCCACTTGGGCTAGAGCCAATCAGTCGTATCTCTTGCTAATCTCCTCCTGCTGCTGCTGTTGTTGCTCCCAAAGCTACAGCAGTTCTGAGTCAAGTCTGCCCGTCCTTGACCTGTACTTAAACTGTTTTCACTTCTCTCCTCCCACTTGGGCTAGAGCTAATCAGTCGTATCTCTTGCTAATCTCCTCCTCCTGCTGCTGCTGTTGTTGCTCCCAAAGCTACAGCAGTTCTGAGTCTGCATATGTAGCAACTTTTTCAGTTGGATATTGGCATGTAAAATTCAGATTGGATGGATGTCCTTGGTTCATAGTTTTCTTTATTATCCATTTGGTAGCAATATTGCAATGTATCCTGGAAGCTGCAATGATGTGGGCGGCCCTTTATTTTAAGAAAATTTTGTCATGTGGTTAAAGGAGATTTTATTGCAAATCTGCTGTATATTTGTTTGGAATTTTGGGGTGCTTTCTGGTTACAAGCAAAATATTCCTGCCTTGGGTATTTTCATTTGTCATGCATCGTGTGTTTTTGCTGCGTGTTGAAATAAATGCATTTTGTGCATCAGATCAGTGAAAGGTTATTCATGTCATCAAAATAAGTTGCAAAAGAAATATCAATAATGGTGTAGAAGTTATCAAGTGAATGAGGAATAGCAAAACAAGCTGAACTGAACAAAGGACTTAAAGATGAAATAGGATTTAAGAATTAATTTGTTTAAATCTGCAAAGAATGGGTGCACCAGTCTGCAAACCACTTGGCTGCTTTCTTGATGTACCTTTGCTATTTGCATCCACCATACTTAACTTTTCTTGACAGGTGCGTCTATTTACATATCTGATTGGCCGGGAAGTAACATTCGCTGAACAAGTAAAGTGGATAGCATGCAACAACAAAGGTAAGAAATCTGGCTTTGAACAACCTTGAGAAAATCAGTTTTAGATAGATATTGGGTATTTGTAACACATATGCAAGTAATATCAATGAAGTGAGTTCCAAATTTCTTATAGGGCATAGAGGGATATGGAAAAAATGCAAGCAGGGTGGGAATAGTATCGAAAGGTATGACGATTGTCACAGACATGGTGGGCTATATGCTCTTCCATATTTTACTACCCTCTGACACTGTGACCCTATATTTCAGGCTATTTCTGGTTCAGTGCTGTAGAAACCAAACTTGAAACCCTATATCTGCTCCATCTTTTGAGTTTCTGTATAATCACAGCCCTTAGCTGAAACTGTACAATTTCCTAGTGCCCGTTGCCAACTTATGCTACACATACTATTTCGGTTAGCCATTTTCAGCTTTATAAATGTACACAATATTCCAAAGTTATATAAGTATAAGGTTATGAAATAACTATAAATGTCTCTTCGTAAATGGGGAATATACATCGCAAGTTAGATGTTTAGCGAACGCCAAAAAGGCAGAATCCACAGCTCATGGCAGAAAGCATGAAAGCGAGGACTTTTATGTTCCAATTAAGAAAAATCGATTCTAATTTATGTAATAGCATATCTCCGTTGTACGGCAACGTAGAGCAAAATGTGGAGGTGTAAATGTGATGAAGAATTATTCTCAATTTTGCTGTCGAGGTTCGCTGATGAAGAAGATACTTTGGTACAAGCAGCGAAAGAAAATCACTGGGATATTTTCAATATTAATGATAATTCAATTTTCTACGACAGCCATCCGTGATCTATGATTTGTAGAATTTCTCCTCAATTGTCCTTTAAATTATGCCCACTTGCAACAGGAATTACACTTTCCATCTACATTTCTCTTTTTATTTTTCCGGGGGTAGAAATCCTTTAGATTCTTAGAATGGAACAATTTTGTGCAAACCAATAATATACCAAGTCTGAAGAAGGGTTTTGGCCCGAAACGTTGCCTATTTCCTTCGCTCCATAGATGCTGCTGCACCCGCTGAGTTTCTCCAGCATTTTTGTGTACCTTCGATTTTCCAGCATCTGCAGTTCCTTCTTGAACAATATACCAAGTCTCTTAGGTTTGGAATCACATCTCTATTTTTATGTAGTATTAAAGCATATATCAGACATTTTTGGCAGAACTCATCATTGTGTCTTTTCTCCATTTTGCTTCTGAAAGTCTTTTGTTAGAAGAGACATCCTCCATTTTAAAAAGATCTAAAACATACACAACCTCAATAAAACTCTTGGCATGATCCTCTCATTTAAAGGTTTCTAGGGAATCCTTGGGGATTCATGTTATGAGGACTGTCAACTATTAAAATATTATTAGTATCATTAGTCGTCCTCCCCTAAAAGCAAAATCCGTCATGTTCTACAATGTAAAGAGAATCAACAATCTTTAAAGATTGCAGACATTATACATTATAAGCAAACGTGATTTATGAAAAATAGTGCAAACTAAGTTTCACTTTAGCTAATAAATCAGTGTGGAATTCTTAACAACTGATATACTATAATAATTGTGACATTTAATTATTGCCCCTACTTATAACGCAATAAAATAAGTTGTAAGCATGGTTTCTTCTGTGAATGGAAAACTGTCATAGGTAGAACTAATGGTACAGGTTAGAACAATATTCAAACGCCATCTATGCCTGTTTCATAGTGAAGCAGTTCATAGTGCTCAAAGCTTATATAAACACGTGATAACATATGCCATAAGACTGAAGGGACAGACAAGAGTTCTGACATTGACAAAGCTAACCAGTTCCTTCACATATTTCTCAACCTGCTTCATTGTTCATCAGACCATCCTCGTACTACTGTGTTCCTGATTCCAGTCCTCCTCCCCATCCCATTCATTTTTCAAGATATGGCCATTGTAATCCTTCTGGCGAAAGTTCTCCCACAATACTGGTGGAAAGGCAGTTCCTGGTTTTAGACCTGCAACAGGAACAGTAATACATTCAAGTAAAGACAGCGTGTGACACAGATGGACAGGCTAGATGCAGGAAGATTGTTCCCGATGTTGGGGAAGTCCAGGACAAGGGGTCACATAAGGGGGAAGTCTTTTAGGACCGAGATGAGAAAAAAAGGTGAATCTGTGGAATTTTCTGCCACAGAAGGTAGTTGAGGTCAGTTCATTGGCTATATTTAAGAGGGAGCTAGATGTGGCCCTTGTGGCTAAAGGGATCAGGGGTTATGGAGAGAAGGCAGGTACAGGATACTGAGTTGGATGATCAGCCATGATCATATTGAATGGCGGTGTAGGCTCGAAGGGCTGAATGGACTACTCCTGCACCTATTTTCTATGTTTCTATGAGATGTGACAATATCCAAATTCAGTGCAAAAGTCAATGCAGGGTTGTCCAATGTTGTCCTCTCTTTGTGTTAATGCAACAGTTTGATATAAATAAACAGATAACTCCATTTCCGAGGACAGTAAAGAGTTTGTCACAGGCATTGTGAGCTATAGGGCCACACTGACCCGGGCTGCACTGTTATACTGTATGTTTTATGCAAGAGGACAGTCAAGAATAGAAAAATAGGAGCAGAACTAGGCCATGCTGCTACTAGACTGACAGATAATGAAAGCAGATTTTCTGCCTTAAAGGTCATTCATTTCCTCCTTTAAGATATTATTTAAACCGACCTCCTTGATTAAGATTGTTGTCATCTTCGCTAATTGTTGTTGTTGATACCCTGAGATAGAAAATAAAGAATTTGCATTATTACGGCACCTTTCATAATTTTACCATTTTACACGCTCTGAAATGTAAGAAATGGCGCTTTAGATGACAAAGAATTAAGAGAATTTCCCAACACATGAGGTGGCCATTGTCATGTCGTGCCAGCTCTCTAAAGAAACATTCATCAAATTCAAATTTTCTATCCTGTTCTTGGATTTGTTTAAATTTGAGTATTTATTCGCATTGTTTCTGAAAGTACTTATTATTTTTACTGGTGTTACTTTTTAATGTTCTGATAAACTCTTTTGAGAAATAAAACCTCCTCAATTCTCAAACTCTTTTGGGGAAAAATGTTACATTAATGTATCAAAAATACTAACTGTAACCAGCGAGAATGCTTTATTCAGATCCCTCCACATACTGCAACCTCCCCACCGATTCATTTTTTTTTTTTTTTTTGTTTTTTTATTTATTTATTAGAAGTAGACATATTATAAAATGTAGTTACATATTATAGTTAAAAAAAACTTTTCATATACATCAGTCATACATTATTAAAATTTTCCATTATCAATTACTTCTGCTTCTAGTGTTTTTATTTTTTATAGAAAGAGGGAAAAAGAGAGGGTAGAAAGTTACAAATAAAAAAGAAAGTAAAAAAAAACACAACAGAAAAACAAGGGAGGTGGAATGGGTTACCTGTAATACATCAATGGAGATAGGTTCGTAGGTTAAAAAGTATAGCTTTTCATCTATTCCTGAGTTCAAGTTTCAGCTGGGTGCTCGTGCAGTGCCAATCTATCCCTTCAGATAGTTAATGAATGGAGCCCAAATTTTATGGAAAAAAACGATTCATTTTTGTTTTAAATCTAAAAATAAGAATTATAATTGAAGTTGACGATGATTCTGCCTTCACGCAGAAATCTACCATTGAAAGTATTCACCAAAGGTTCATCTGGGAATCCCCATTGCCAGTAAATCAGAGATCTAGCATTGGCTGCCCAACAGTAGTGCCTAAATATAGGAAGGCCCATGCCTCCCTCATTTTTTTGGCTTTTGAAGATGCGCCTTTGCTATACGGTGGACTTTATAATGCCCCCTTGTGACTAAACATTGAAAGCACAGCAGTGAAAAAAAAAAAAAAAAGAATAAAATAAAATAAGAAAGTATTCACCAAACTTTCAATTCAGATATTCAGTAACAGTTAAGAGGCGACTAAACAAAGTAAGCATTGGCAATAGTAGCCATAATAAATTACTGTCTTTATTTTGTTTAAGAAGGAACTGCAGATGCTGGAAAATCAAAGGTACACAAAAAAGCTGGAGAAACTCAGCGGGTGCAGCAGCATCTATGGAGCGAAGGAAATAGGCAACGTTTCAGGCCAAAACCCTGAAGGAAATAGGCAACGTTTCGGCCCGAAACCCGAAAGGGTTTCGGCCCGAAACGTTGCCTATTTCCTTCGCTCCATAGATGCTGCTGCACCCGCTGAGTTTCTCCAGCTTTTTTGTGTACCTACTGTCTTTATTTTGTTCATTTTAAATTCTAGTAACTTATAAAAGTAACTTGACGATCATATGTTAATTGATTTCAGGATATTATACTCACATTTCAACACTGGCTGGTGTTCAAGAAAATGTCATGGAATACCTTCATGTTCTCAGCCGCCCAATGGTGATTAATCATGATCATGACATTATATGGACAGAGGCGTACATGAACAAAGCGGTAAGTTTCTCTTCTACCATAGCGTGTGATCAAGTATATGCCAACGTCAATCGCGTAGGTCATTACATTGTACTCCTTTGTAGAAAAGTAAGGAACTTTAATTTATTATGTTTCGCTTACTTTAGAGCGGAAACAGGCCCTTTGGCCCACCGAGTCCACGCAGACCAGCGATCCCTGCACACGTACACTATCTAACACACACTAGGGCCAATTTACAGTTTTAGGGAAATCAATTAACCTACAAATCTGTACACCTTTGTAGTGTGGGAGGGAACCAGAGCACCCGGAGAAAACCCACACAGGTCCTGGGGAGAACGTACAAACACCATCCATGGTCAGGATCGAACCCGGGTCTCTGGCGCTGTAAGGCAGTAACTCTACCGCTACCCCCCCCATGCTGCCCCTTTATGTTATTCTTTATGTTAATTTTATCTGCTGTAATAATGTACCATCCCTGGGATCTCTTATAAACTGATGAATCAGGGATAGGAGTCGGTCGCTTTGCTCCTTTAATAAGATTGTGGCTGATCTGATTTGTTGCCTTTCACCACCTTTGTTGTAAAAAATAATTTAGGTTAAGAATAGAACAGAAAACAGAATAATAGTGGTTGCATAGACTGCCATAATGGGCCTGCAGAGCCAGCAGTGCCCTGGTTTTGGCATTGCTTACCTGCAGTACTTCCACCAATTCAGCAAGATCTTGGATCTGAGAGGAAATCAAGGAAATATCCTGAGGAAAAGGAGTCCTGTGTTCTTTAGATTATGTCGTGTTGTTCGGATACAATGGTCAGTTATTTAAAATGTAATAGTCTATTATAATATAAATATAATTTCTTCCTCATGATCGACAAATGGTGCAAATAGATGGTGCAATCTAATTTTATATAACTTTCTCACCTGTTTGATCCATTTTATCAGTTATTGTTTTTTTATCATTCTGTTGTCTATGTGGCTCAATATTCTGTAACTTCCCAGTGGTAATAGACTCTCCTCAATCCTTGTCCTGTGCTCATTCTCATTGTCCCTTTACCCTATCATCCTCATCAATGCTAACTGCTACGGTCTATGGACGTTTATGTTGATTTCTGAAATCAATTGTCATTGCCTTGAACATGTGTTGTGAGTATATAAAGTGGTGGTGTGTTTGTATAATGTGAACTGCATGAAGTTGGTCATATTTATTCATTGCTTAGGAAAGCAGAATAACATAGCCAGAAATTTCTTCAAAGGTTACAAACCAAATATTAAAGATTCACATGTTTGCAGTTAACTCAATAATGCCGATCTTTCTAAGATGTCCTGAAAAAAAATTGCTCCCATTAAGTAATTCTGCAAATGGTTTATTTTGATTTCTCAAACTGAAAGCTTGGCGTGCAAAGGCTTCGTAAGCTGAGATGTCTCTTAGCGGTGTGAGTTTCAGAAAACAATCCTATAATAGACACTTCATGCAGTGTTTTGCAAAACAGTACATCTGGATCATGCAATCTCACTTGGGTAGTTTGTTGGAGAAATAGGACATGTTTTCACTCAAGAACTTAATTTCTGTTTAACCACAAACAATATACAGTGAAGTGTTCAAAAGGGAACTGCAGATGCTGGAATATCGAAGGTACACAAAATTGCTGGGGAAACTCAGCGGGTGCAGCAGCATCTATGGAGCGAAGGAAATAGGCGACGTTTCGGGCCGAAACCCTTCTTCAGAGTGTGAAGTGTTGCCCTTCCCATTTCCCACCTTGCCCTAATGAGTGCCCCCCCACCCACCCCCTTTGGACAGTCTCCCTCAGATGGTCACGTCAATCAATTCAGCTTGCTTATTTATGTATTGTATTTATTTACCTTTCTTGTACATCAGTGGAGCTGCACACTAAATCTCGTTGCACTGACGTGCAATGACAATAAAAGATATTATTATTATTATTATTATGACACTGTCTGACATCTTGTGTTTTCTGTGTACATTCATAAGATTGTATGATTTGTTAGAACCTATCTCTTAACCCATCATGTTTTAAATATTAGCATAGACATCATGCCTTGTGGTCTATTTCACTTGAGATCCATTTTATAATCAGAGGTCCTGGAGCAGTTTCATGCCCTACCCACCTGTGTTATCTTTGCAACCCGGTGCAACCAGGTGTTTTTATTTATATCTAATCATCTGTTTATTTGACAGCTGTTTAAAACAGCTGCACGGAGTCTGATGCTCATGACAACAGTGGCTATGCCAGTCTTCAGCAGAAAAAATGAAACGGTAAGTGCCATTCATCATCACCCCTCTGCTCAGCCTTAGTTTCTATAGACTTGTCAGTGTTAATCATCAGACGATAACAATCCAAGCAGCATAGATATCGCTTTGGGAATTAATTTAGAAAAGATATAAACTGAAATGATACATAACTTTCCCTCACATTATATTGGATGCAATCAGTCCTGTAATTGTAAAACATGGCAACAAACATCTCAGATGTACTCAGTCTTCTGATTGTCATTGAGTGATTCCAACTAGTCCAGTGATCAAATCCAGTGATACAAATTTTCAAAATTACCTCAGATAATGCTGGACAATTATGAATAGCAGCCAATGCCCATTACTCCCACCACTGGAACACCTAATTAACTTTGGCTCAATGGTTCTAAATCGCAGATGAATCATTATAGCTGAAGTGTGGATCGCAATTCTCAGTGACAGTAACAAATTGAAATTCCTTCCTAGCAAAATGCTTCATGTCTTTCACCTGTTTCTCAACATTAGGCATCTCCCTGATGCTTCTAAGTTTGTAACTAATGGCGTACTGACCATCTGGTATAGTTTAGAGATACAGCGCAGAAACAGGCCCTTCGGCCCACCGAGTCCACGCCGACCAGCGATCCCAGCACACTACCACTATCCTACACTATTTACAATTATACTAAGCCAATTAACCTACAAACCTGTATGTCTTTGGAGTACGGGAGGAAACCGGAGCACCTGGAGAAAACCCACGCAGGTCACGGGGAGAACGTACAAACTCCATACAGACAGCATCCGTAGTCAGGATCGAACCCGGGTCTCTGTCAGGCAGCAATTGTTCTGCTGCACCACTGTGTCACCCTCTCTCGGTGATAACTAATCCAGGTTCAGTCCAATGTATGTACGCACCATACGAAGCATTCAAGCTCAAAATGACAACTGCATTTTATAATAGTAACAATATGGAGTGATATAGACAATAGACAATAGGTGCAGGAGGAGGCCATACGGCCCTTCAAGCCAGCACCGCCATTCAATGTGATCATGGCTGATCATCCACAATCCTGTTCCCCGTTCCTGCCTTCTTTCCATTTCCCCTGACTCCGCTATCTTCAAGAGCCCTATCTAGCGCTCTCTTGAAAGTTTCCAGAGAACCGGCCTCCACCGCCCTCTGAGCCATAGAATTCCACAGACTCACAACTCTCTGTGTGAAAAAGTGTTTTCTCATCTCCGTTCTAAATGGCTTACCCCTTATTCTTAAACTGTGGCCCCTGGTTCTGGCCTCTGCCAACATCGGGAAAATGTTTCCTGCCTCTGGCGTGTCCAAACCCTTAATAATCTTATATATTTCAATAACATATCCTCTCATCCTTCTAAATTCCAGAGTATAAAAGCCCAGCCGGTCCATTCTCAACATTAGACATCTCCCTAATGCTTCTATGTTTGTACCTAATGGTGTACTGTATTCTGTATTCGAGTATAGTTTAGAGATACAGTGCAGAAACAGGCCCTTCGGCACACCATGTCCACGCTGACCAGCCACTATCCTACACGAGGGACTATTTACTATTCTACCAAGCTCCATTCTCATAAAGGCAGTGACTTTAAGATGTTTATCTTTTGTGACTTAATTTGCCCTCTCATATCTCAATAGAGAGCACGTGGTATTCTCCTGGGAGTTGCGGGTTCAGATGTTCCAATGAGAGAACTATTGAAGTTAGCTCCAAGGTATAAGGTATGTTGGAAACTGCTTCAAGATTAAAGTCTGGAAGAATAGCAGAAAAAGTTTGAAGCTCGACGTTAATTAATGTATTGCATTATATTCTTTCATTACTAGTTTATAAGAAATGAGTAGGTTCAGATTTAATAATTAAGCAGAAAATAGATGTCAGGAATATTCCACCACACAAGATATTTCTTTAAAAATAAAAAATAAAATTCTCTTTTTTCCCCCCTTTTTTTTAATTTATTTTTTTATTAGAAGCATTGTACATACATTTTATTTATTTATTTATTTGTTTATTTGTTCCGAACAAGTAAAGACATAAATAGGAATAAATAACAACAACAAAATCGAAATAGTCAAACAATTGGACATTCCAGGCAATATTTGCAAAGCAATGAAAAGCATAAAGCAAAATTTAAATGTCCAACACTTTTTCTTTACAAGCTCGAAAAGGAGTGAGAAGAAGAATAACTTATTTAATCTCACCCCTTCTCCCTAAACCCTTCTTCCATATTTAATAATTAATTAATTAATAATAATAATACCCCAGACAATTTTTAGAGCTGCATACAAACATATATATACATACAACTGATATACACTTACAAGTAATATGTATGAAAACCATAATATGTATGTAACCAAAAAACATAATAAATAATAAACAAAATAATAAACAAACACTAACCTGTACTTTGTGAAAAAAACGTTTTTTGTATGTCATTTTGAACTGGTTCATGTTTGGACATTGCTTTAACTCCACATTCAAACTGTTCCACAATCCTACTCCACAGAAAAAATCTTAATCATGATATGGAACATAATACATTTCGTGTACAACTTCTCTTTTTTTTCCTTTTATAAACTTTAACCTATAATAGAAAGAAAGAAAAGAGAAAGAAGAGAAGAATGAGAATAGTAGCACAAGATATTTCAGGGGTTGTTTCAGACTTTTGTGCATCTCATATTTTCAAAATATTTAATTGACTTGAATCTGAATAGTCTCCATTCCCCAAATATGGGACGTGTGTGGTGCAGTATTGTTTAAGAAAGAACTGCAGATGCTGGAAAAATCGAAGGTAGACACAAAATGCTGGAGAAACTCAGAGGGTGAGGCCTATTCCTCACCAGAGGGTGAGGCCTAGTCGCCTATTCCTTCTCTCCATAGATGCTGCCTCACCCGCTGAGTTTCTCGGTCTCGACCCGAAACGTCGCCTATTCCTTCTCTCCATAGATGCTGCCTCACCCGCTGAGTTTCTCGGTCTCAACCCGAAACATCGCATATTCATTCTCTCCATAGTTGCTGCCTCACCCGCTGAGTTTCTCCAGCATTTTGTGTCCACCTGTGTGATGTAATATTCTCTTTTTCACTAATACGTAACTGCTCCTCAATATCACAGTGGCTCCTGGTGTTTTGATAAGTGCTGATTCGTGTGAGAGTCTTGCAGCAGGAGGCAGATTGGAGCCATGCTTCAAGTACATTTTTGTTACTCTGGTTTGACACAGGGATTCTGAGTGGTGTCTGTAGTGTTCTATCTTGATGCTGTGCCCTCCCAAGAGACATTCAGCATGACATTTAGAGAATTAAACATAAGCTAATGGAAGAGCTTTCAATAGATGCACAGTTCAACCAACCACCACTTCCTATCAAACAAGGCGAAAAGCATCACGCTTATGAGGATTCTTTAGAATTCTATATTGGGCATTTTTCTTGCTATCACTTCATGCATCAGGGCATTAACTTTCCCTTTCAGTAAATGGTGTCAGGACAAAATTATTCAGCTTTATAGTAATAGAGTGATACAGCATGGAAGTAGGCTCTACAGTACCAGTTTGGTACTCATTTGTGTTAATTCCATCTTCCAGCACTTGACATGTAGCCTTCTATGTGCAGGCAATTCAGGTGCTTGTCTAGACATTTCTTAATTGAAGTCAGCAATTATGCTTCCACCAGTTCCTTAAGCAGTGTATTCCAGGCACTCACCACTCTCTGAGTAAAACATGTCCCGCTCACAGCCCCTAAACTCTTAAACCCATGTCCTCTAGTTTTATCTCTCTATGATTTGGAGAATAGTTTCCTAGAGTCTACCCTATTTATACCACTTATAATTCAGCATTCTTCATTGTGTTCCCTCTTGACCATAATTCCAGGTAAAACAGACCTATCCTCTCCGGCCTCTCTTCATAACGTTGACCTTCCATCCCATACAACGCACTGATGGATTCCACTGTGACTCAAAGATGAGGCAAAGATTCATGTAACCTTCTCCAACCTGATGTTCTACATTTGGTGCTCATGATGTGGCTCGCTGTGCAGCAATGAGACCAGGAGCAGACCAGGTTTGCAGCACGTCTGCATCTGCACTCTATCCTAATGAACATCCTGACCTCACAGTTGCTCATCATTTCGATTCCCATTCATATCCCCACATAGACCTGCCCATCTTTGGCCTTCTTCACTGCCACTGTGAGACCCAATGAAAACTAGAAAAAAACAACACCTCATATTCCACTTGGGTGGTCTGCAGACTAACGGTATGAACAATGTTTTCCAATTTCAGGTGCCTCTTACCTCCTTTGTTCACTCCTCGTCTCCTTCCGATCCAAACCTGGTCCTCTCATTTTTGTTCCCATATCCCTTTCCAGCCGCCCATCACTCATCTCTGTCCTCCTCCCTCTCCCTTCTCAAACCACTCACTACCCAAATATCCAATCCACCCCTAACTCATCTGCCTCCATCTGTCCATCATCCTTTATCTCTCCGCAGTGCACCAATTATCTACTGGCCCCCTATCATACCCATCCCCTTCTCTGTTTGTCCTTGTCTATTTTCCCTCTTCACTCACAATTCTAATGCAGAGTCTCAACATGAACAGCAATAATTCCCTTCCATCTGACCTGCTGAATTCCCCCAGCAGTTGAATTTTTGCTCAAGATTCAGCAGTCTCTTTTGTCTCCATCCCAGTGAATATCTCCTGCAACCTCTTCAATGCTATCACATCTGTTCTTTATCAACAAATACAATTTCATTCTTTTATATTTAGTTGTCCAATCTTTCATCCACCTGTTGGTTCTTCCTTCTTGCTTCATTTCCAAAGAATGAAAACTTTAAAATAAAAATATTTTTTATTAACATTTTTAAAAATCCGCAATTTCTTACTTTGTTAAAATGATGTCTTGCTAGGAAAAGGGGTGGGACCTTTTGAGGTGATGGTAAAACCAAATTTCCCAAAAATTAATTTTGAAGAAGATAGTGACACCACCAACAGCTAGATAGGGAAAGGAGTGTTTAAAACTGATGTATTTTTATACCGTAATGGTTTATATTCAAAAAATGGGAAAAACTAAAATCTTACTGGCTTACTCAGATTTGTGACAGATCCACTGCCCCATCTTATCAGAACGGCAACTCAACTGCTAATTTGTCTTCTCATCGAGCCACTTGGCCATTTCACACAACCACACTTCTGTGCCAATGTCATTCCTCTTCATTGCATTTTGCATTTTTACATTCCTGCTCCATTGAACATGGCCCCATCATCCAATTCGATATAGTTCTCCCACCATCCTCCTCATCACTGTGGTTAACATCTATCATTATTCAATCAGGGCCACTTTGGCTACTTTATTTTCTCCAATTTTTTTTTCCTGGTTCATCAACATTCATCCAGCAAATTTACTTTTCATCCCATAATTTTCCTCACAACTTGACTTCTGTTATTGCCGCAGTATTAAATTAATTTTTGCAGTAACCCTCACCAACATTGGTAGTATTCAGCCACCTACTGGAGCAGTAACAAGGTGAGGACAATTCTAGTAACGGTTATTTTATATCTGAAAGCAAGCGGTGCCCGCTTTAAGTTCTGATGCAGCATGAAACACAAGCCATAGGTATGCATGCACAGGTTTATATAATCTTCAACAATAAATTGGAATGTACGCTACGATGCGATAAACCTTATTTTGCACCGTATATCTTTTGCTTTTCTATACCTATTGCTCTTGCGTTTGGCATGATTGTATTAATGTATAATATTGTTTGATCTGATTTGTTAGCATGCAAAACAAAGCTTTTCTCTGTACCTCGGTAGACGTGACATTACTAAACCTAAACCTAAATAAACAGGGAGCACTGTCCATTGTTGCAACAACATGAAGTGCATCCTGATCCCAGACTGGATAAATAATCAGCTTTGGAGAAACAGAGAGGGAAAAAAAATGTGATTGACTTTACTTCATAGTTGTCACTGCTGTTTAAATTGTTCATCCCTTTATCTTGCTTTCTCATGCAGCTTGGTGTCCATGGTTACGCATTTCTGAATACCAATAATGGTTACATCCTTGCCCATCCTGATCTCCGACCTTTAGTAAGTCATTGTAATCATTGTATGTGGATGTACACACACATTTGCAATGGGAAGGAACAGAATGAAATGAGTTAATTCCATGTGAGATGTTTAGAGTGGGAGGGTAGCTTTCTGGTCATGTTCTTTGCAAGAGCAGTCAGTGCTTAATGGCAAGCTGGAAAGTAACCTGTCTTAAAAAAGATTGCAACTGCTGTTTAAAAAGACAATGCAATTACACATTGAACAATCAAAAAAGGAATGAATATCTGTTTTCCACTTCGCATAGAGGAAATCCTGACTTTGGCACCCGAGCTGTTAATTCTAAATGATTGTATAAGAGTCTCCCTAATTTGTGGATAGATCTCCGATGCACTTTGAGCAAGCAGGGAGGAAAATATATAATGTAGCAAAGTGCACCTCGTAACTGTCACAAGTAAAATTACAACTTTTCTTACATTAGGGTGAGCAATGCTTCCTCCTCAGGCTGCTTCTTCCCTGAAATGCATAGAATTATCAGTCAACCATCAACTTGCTCAAGATTCCCAGGACCCGGGCTATCTGTATTCTCTGCCTTGGCTGCAGTACACATGCCCAGTGCTACCATGTATAGACCCGTCCTCTAATTAAGTAGCTGCAAGTATTACACGCAGTGGGATGTGATGTTGGTGGGAGATGGGGTGAGGTCAATTGAACTGGGTTTGACTGGAAGAGCAATCCACTTAGAATGGCATTTGAAGATGTAATTATTGGTCTTGGCTCGCATGTGATGTGCTAAGTTTCTTCTGGCACTATATCCGTGCCTTTACCTTCTGAAACTGCCGGTTCCCACAATTTTGTCATTGCAAGTTTGGAGGAACAGTCTCCCCCCAAGAAAGAGGAAGTCTCCTCATTTACACTCCACCATTGATCAAAAATCTAGCTGCCGACTATTTCCGATGGTTCATACTTAAAAATGCTAGAAATACTCAGCAGGTCAGGGAGTATCTATCAAGCGGAGTCTTCAGGTTATTAATAGACAATAGACAATAGATGCAGGTGTAGGCCATTCGTCCCTTCGAGCCAGCACCCGCCATTCAATGTGATCATGGCTGATCATCCAACTCAGTATCCTGTACCTACCTTCTCTCCATACCCCCTGATTCCTTTAGCCACAATCAGTACCCCGTTCCTGCCTTCTCCCCATATCCCCTGATTCCGCTATCTTTAAGAGCCTTATCTAGCTCTCTCTTGAAAGTATCCAGAGAACCGGCCTCCACCGCCCTCTGAGGCAGAGAATTCCACAGACTCACAACTCTCTGTGAGAAAAAGTAACATTTCAACAACTTTACTTTTTTTTTAAACTCAGGACTGATTTAGTTGTAGAACTAACAAAACAAATTCATCTGAAATACACCTTCCCTTGTTTGCTTCAAGTAGTGCAAGTCAATAATGATACTAAAGCCTCCTGCTGGCGTGTGGTGCCAGCAAAAAGCGTGGGCAATTCTGGCTGCATGTAGAAATCTTTATAATGAGCTGGCAGCATGGAATTGATGTGCTGTCTGCATTTCACTGAACACAGATATGTTAATTATGCATTGGGGATCCTATCTGGTTTGTTGGCTATTTTATTTAACCCACAGTCTTTTTAGCAAAAATCTAAAGGCATAAATACTGCTGATTATTTATTATGTTCCCTAATGTTACAGCACAGCACCAAAGTCTATGACTCTCTAAATGAAACTGACCTAAAAATGCAGCACATCTTAGCATGTTTAAGAAGGAACTGCAGATGCTGGAAAATCCAAGGTAGACAAAAATGCTGGAGAAATTCAGCGGGTGAGGCGGCATCTATGGAGCGAAGGAAATAGGCAACGTTTCGGCCCGAAACGTTGCTTATTTCCTTCAGGGTTTCGGCCCGAAACGTTGCCTATTTCCTTCAGGGTTTCGGCCCGAAACGTTGCCTATTTCCTTCGCTCCATAGATGCTGCTGCACCCGCTGAGTTTCTCCAGCATTTTTGTCTACCTATCTCACTCACATGTCTAACATAAGATTCCCAAATTAGAACGTTTATTCCAAGTCTTCTCACAGAATTACCATGAGGATAGAGGACAATGTTAACGGATGAACTTAAATGCTCCTTGTCACTTGTGGGAATCCCTTGACTACTAATGTTCAAAATGGTGAAACGACACACCCATCTTTCTCACCCTGTCACTCTAGCCTCATTTATGAGGGAGTCTGTGAATCCTATGTTAGCTTCATCAGCCATCTCAGAATCCTCAGAACTGAATTGAACCAGGCCATTATCAATCCAACGGGACTGCCTAGGAAGAAGAATTAGTGAACCCACTGATCATTCTTGTATTCTTAAAATTTACTTTACCTTAAATTTACCTTAAAACATTTACTGGACATGACTTGAGAATTAAGGGACAGAAGTTTAGGGGTAACATGAGGGGGGACTTCTTTACTCAGAGAGTGGTAGCTGTGTGGAATGAGCTTCCAGTGGAGGTGGTGGAGGCAGGTTCGATTTTATCATTTAAAAATAAATTGGATAGTTATATGGATGGGAAAGGAATGGAGGGTTATGGTCTGATGGGACTAGGGGATGGGACTAGGGGAGAATAAGTGTTTGGCACGGACTAGAAGGGCTGAGTGGTGAATCTCTGGAATTATCTGCCACAGAAGGTAGTTGAGGCCAGTTCGTTGGCTGTATTTAAGAGGGAGTTAGATGTGGCCCTTGTGGCTAAAGGGATCAGGGGGTATGGAGAGAAGGCAGGTACAGGATACTGAGTTGGATGATCAGCCATGATCATATTGAATGGCGGTGCAGGCTCGAAGGACCGAATGGCCTACTCCTGCACCTATTTTCTATGTTTCTATGTTTCCGTGCTGAAATTGTTATATGGTTATATGGTTACTTGTGCTATCCAGCTAGAGTAAGAGAAACATCACCCCTTTAAGATAATGGCATGATCAAAAGGAAGCAAATAGAGTTGTTCTTCATTAAATAAAATTCTGAATTCTTGCAGGCAATCTTTAAGAAATTACACGCTGGCCCATCACAGCTCCACATCTGCTTTGTTCATTAATACAAGGACTGAAAGTATGATGGTGGAATTGCTTCATTTGTTGGACACCCCCACACTACTGAGTTGCCATGGAGACGCCCACAACTAGTGACACAAAGAAAAATAATCCCTGAACCTCAACATTATAAAAATAAAATGCATTTTAAATAATGAAAGTAAAAAAAGTGATTAAATGTTCACCTGTAAATTGAAGCAAGTGTAAGGTGGATCTGATTGGTAGCAGCAAAAAAACCCCATAAAAAGGGCTTTCTAAATGTTCACTCCTAATGGAGTCATAGTGTCATAGAGTGATCCAGTGTGGAAACAGGCCCTTCGGCCCAACGCACCCACAGGCACATTAGACTATAGACAATAGGTGCAGGAGTAGGACATTCAGCCCTTCGAGACAGCACCGCCATTCAATGCGATCATGTCTGATCACATTAAAGAGTAGTATCTTATCTGATGCTGAACCACACAAATATACGTTCGGGCAGATGACCCAAAGATAGTTCAGAGGTAGGTTTTAAGGAGCCTCTGTAAAGAAGAGGGGCAGAGACATTTAGCGCAGGTGATTTCTAAACTTAGGGCTTTGGCAGCACTCGTCACATCTGCCATTACTGGAACATACAACCACCGTGATGATCAAGAGATCAACATTGGAGAAGTGAAGACATCCGAGGTCTGGTGTTGGAGGAGATGGCAAAGAGGGAGGGGGCGAAGCTGATAACGATGGCTATTTTGATATCAAGGTGATGTTAACTTAGACCCTGGGTAGATCAGCAATCACAGGGTAATGGGTGAACGGGATTGGAGGTGAGCTAGGACTTGGATAACACAATTATAAATGGTTTATGAGACGGTGAGGGCGACCCTGACACTAAAAAAAATAAGATGGGAATTGATGCTGTCATTTTATTTGATGTTAAGGGGTAACAGGTAGATGGGAAAAGGGGGAGGCTGCTTGCAGAACCTTGAGGTGATGTAGTAACTAGAGCAAGTGAAGCCTCTAAAGGGCCTGTCCCACTTGGCGATTTTTTTCGGCGCCTGCTGGCATCATTGACTGATGTATCAGGTCACCGAAAAATACGCGGCATGAAGACGTATGACGCGGCGTGACGACGTATTGATGCGCGGTGTTTTTTCACGTTTCGCAACGTTTCTTTTGTCGCCGCTGGATTTTGAAATGTTCAAAATCGTTTGGCGACACTCTGGCAAAACCGGCAGGTGGGACAGGACCTTGAGATACCGTATCTGCAGCTACTCTTTACATATTCACACAGACATTAACACTCCGTGAACCTGGTTTTATTTTTGTAAAACTGGTTTCTCTTTCAGGCACGGTGCTATTGAATGTGCCCAATTAACACCACAGGAAGACGAGAGTTGAAGTCCTTGCAGTATTGTTCTGAAATTTCCCTTAAGAAATACACAAAAGTGTCTCAGATAATTTTCACCTGCTCCCTTTGGAGAGTGCCTGACCTTCACTGCATGCTTCCCTCCTGTCTTCTTCTGCCACTTCAGAAGGTCTGAGAGTCAAATAGAATTGACTAGAAATTGTGCCCTACTGTGGTAAACTACCGTGCTTTAGTCCAGTGCTTTATACTGATAACGAACTAGTCTTCACGATCCTTGCACTCATGTTGATTCATTCTTACTCATTTCAGTATAAAGATGGAGAGAAAGTTAAGCCAAAACCAAATTATAACAGTGTGGATCTGTCAGAGGTGGAATGGGAAGATGAACATGAGATTGTGAGTTGTTTCTGCCTGTTTTCTGTTTCTATTTTTCCTCCCACATCTTTATTCATGTTTCACACGCTGATTTAATCTGCTTATAAAACTTTCAATGTTTTTAACTTCAAAATTAAACAGATTCTCCCAATGTTCTCTCGGCAGTCATCCAATAATGAATCATGCATGATCCTAAACTAATCCACAGCTCTGTGGCCCTATTCTAATCCTCAGTGAATTCTGCTCACCCATTACATCTGCCTTGGTACCCATTTTACTGATATCTCAATTTTGTAATTCTCGTCCATGTGCTCAAGTCCATTAATGGGCTTTGCATTAACCAATCTCTCTCATCTATTCCAGTCCTACAATGCTCCGATATTCCTCCAGTTTGATGTTTAAGGAAGAACTGCAGATGCTGGAGAAATCGAAGGTAGACAAAAATGCTGGAGAAACTCAGCGGGTGAGGCAGCATCTATGGAGCGAAGGAATATACCTTCGCCCCATAGATGCTGCCTCACCCGCTGAGTTTCTCCAGCATTTTTGTCAATCTGCCTCCAATGTGAGATCCTTTTGAAAACTCATTTAACCCACCTTTGGCAGTTGCGCCTTCAGTCATTACACCGAAAGATCTCAAGATGCCAGCTAAACATCTTTTATCAATATCATTTTCTTTTTAAATTTAAGACTTGCTTAAAATTTTGCCTCTGTCTAGTCAACTGCTAACTTGCTTCTAATTTCTTTACAAGGTTCTAGAAACATAGAAACAAAGAAAATAGGTGCAGGAGGAGGCCATTCGGCCCTTTCAAGCCAGCACCGCCATTCAATGTGATCATGGCTGATCGTCCCCAATCAATAACCCGTGCCTGCCTTCTCCCCATATCCCTTGATTCCACTAGCCCCTAGAGCTCGATCTAACAATTTTTGTTAGATTATGGGACAATTTTTGTCTCATCTTGTTCTTCTGAGTATTTTGAGTTGCCATAGAAATGCAAACTGTTTCCTTTGTCTTTTTAAATTACATTGCTGCCGGAGTCGAACAGTTATATTGAACCCTCCACCTCTTGCCTACCCTGCCACCCAAAGGATATAAGTAAAACTGCACCCCCTCCACCATCACACATGCAGGAGAGTGTTGTTGCTCAGCTCACTTTGTTCTATGACTCACATTTTAAAATTTCTTAACCCTTAAATGTCACATCACACTTTAGTTACGTTTCAGAAAGAACTGCAGATGCTGGAAAAACCAAAGGTAGACAAAAATGCTGGAGAAACTCAGCGGGTGAGGCAGCATAGATGCTGCCTCACCCGCTGAGTTCCTCCAGCATTTTTGTCTACCTTGCACTTTAGTTATTTCCACTTTCATCTCTATTCTCTGTGGTGGCAATTGTTCCACGAGGACATTAAAAACAGTACAACCGTTCAATCTCACGGTATCCAAACTGCATAAGGTTATCTGATTCAAATACATCTCACAGTGTTTGAAAACAGCAGACTGGTTCCTGACTAATTGGAAGGGTGATACTAGTTGGTTGTCATTGAAAAGTTGTTTCAAAATGCATATGTTCACTGAACATTTGGTTAAGAAAGAAAGTCTGAAGAAGGGTCTCTATCCGAAACGTCACCGATTCCTTCGCTCCACCTGCTGAGTTTCTCCAGCATTTTTTGTCTATGTTCACTGGACAATTTTGCAAAGAATCTTTGATGGCCTGAAGCTGTGATTATCAAGCTAAATTATAATACTATTCCCAGATGCATTACACAATATCCTCCTCTTCACATCCACCCACTCCCCCCCCCCCCCTCTCCCCCAGCAAATCCCCTACCATCTTTCTTGCAACCTACCACTCTATTCTCACCTTCCCTCCCATTTCCAACCTGCACCTCTTTAAAGTTTGTGCAGCAGAGCCTGGTTTCCACTTATCTTGGATCCCTCCCATCAGCCCATTTGCATCAACCCTGAGGCCGCGTTAGATTTCTAGAAACATAGAAACTAGGTGCAGGAGGAGGCCATTCGGCCCTCCGATCCAGCACCCCCATTTATTGTGATCATGGCTGATCGTCCCCAATCAATAACCCGTGCCTGCCTTCTCCCCATATCCCTTGACTCCACTAGCCCCTAGAGCTCGATCTAACTCCCTCTTAAATCCATCCAGTGACTTGGCCTCCACTGCCCTCTGTGGCAGGGAATTCCATAAATTCACAACTCTCTGGGTGAAAATGTTTTTTCTCACCTCAGTCTTAAATAACCTCCCCTTTATTCTAAGACTGCGTGGCCCCTGGTTCTGGACTCGCCCAACATTGGGAACATTTTTCCTGCATCTAGCTTGTCCAGTCCTTTTATAATTTTATATGTTTCTATAAGATATCCCCTCATCCTTCTAAACTCAAGTGAATACAAGCCTAGTCTTTTCAATGTTTCCTCATATGACAGTCCCGCCATCCCAGGGATCAAACTCCTGAACCTACGCTGCACTGCCTCAATCACAAGGATGTCCTTCCTCAAATTTGGAGACCAAAACTGTACACAATACTCCAGATGTGGTCTCACCAGAGCCCTGTACAACTGCAGAAGAACCTCTTTACTCCTATACTGAAATCCTCTTGTTATGAAGGCCAACATGCCATTAGCTTTCTTCACTGCCTGCTGTACCTGCACGCCAACTTTCAGTGACCGGTCTGCTCCATTCTTGAGAAAACCCTCACCAACTTGCAAGAGGGAGACAGCTAATTCTTGGGACAGTTTCAATGTCGAGGCTGGAAAGGGCACCAAGCCTTTTTAATGGAATGATTAACAAGGAAGGTGGAGGAATTGCAAATCTTGACCAATGTCCACAACAAATCCCTGAAAAAGCGGATCCCTTTATTGATGTCAGGAGCTACCGGTCAACCAAGTGGTGAAATCCTTCACCCTTTCTGGTGCATCTAGCCAAAAGATTACTCAAAGATCAAGACCTCAACCCAACAAATAGCTTCTATGTGAAGTGATTGAATTTGGATCGCAGATATTGACTGAAACTGCTTTCTTCTCTGTCTGCAAGAGGATAATATTGCATCTTAGTATCAAGTACCTAGCTATTGGTTGAGGTAAGTTGTTTCGAGATCATTATGAAGTCAAGGACATGAGTAATATTAATTGTGTGTAAACCATGTAAGTATCTGATGAAGGACAAGTGCCTTATGTGAGAAAGCTGACACTTTCATCGCCTTGTCCTTGAACATTTAGAAATCGCAGTATAATGCTCTGTGAATTGCAAGATTATAATATATCCTTAAGACTGCAGGATTATACACTCCACATCTGTGCAATGCTTTCATAATACAAGAGATTACAGGTGTTTTACCCCCACTTTATTTACCCTCACTACTGAAGGTAAAACTGTTTAAGATGTTTTATTTAAAATAAAATAAAACCATTGCATGTTTCATCTCTACCATGTCGGATTTCAGGAGTGCTTAAAGAAACCTACATGATACATTGAAAGATACGGAAAATTGATAGCGATTTTCTTCCCCCCTCACATGCAGCTTAGAACAGCTATGGTGAATGGAGAAAATGGAACAATGTCAATGAATGTGAAAGTACCAGTTGATGGAGGGGTAAGAACTGTACTTGTATTTATCACATCACTGTGTTAATAACCTATTCAGTTCAATGTCCTTTATGCATTTTGAAAATTCAATTGGCATTCTTCCGCTTAACAGATACGATGGATCTTTTTGTAGACAAAATTGCTGGAGAAACTCAGCGGGTGAGGCAGCATCTATGGAGCGAAGGAAATAGGCCTATTCGCTGAGTTCCTCCAGCATTTTTGTCTACCTTCGATTTTCCAGCATCTGCAGTTCCTTCTTAAACAATGGATCTTTTAGTTTATTCATCTGTATAGAACTACCCTGTCAATTTGTAATTCTACACAAGGATATTTCAAATATTAGATGATTTGAAGGTCAATGACTTATTTCCTAATCGGCCAGTGAGCTCTTAATTAGAAATTGAATTTCTCCTTTTGGTGGGTTAAACGTGTTAAATTTTGCCTAATTCCAAATTTGCTAACAATTTGCTACAATAGGATGCCCTTTCTTAAAAAGATCACTATTGGTGTTTCCTTTAATTCTGCAGTGTTAAAGGCAAGTGATCTAGGGGAGAAAGAAATAGGAAGATAATTAAACACATGACCAAGGAGTTGGCACAGGAGGGAGGGCTTCAAGTACATACAGTAGATCGACTTGTTCTCTTCTAGGTGGATGTGCCCTGTACAAGAAGGATGAGTTGCACCTAAATTGAAGAGCTGAAGTATGTTTAATTCATTGCAAGGAATATTACATGTAAGGCAAATGAATTTAGGGCTTGGATTAGTACTATGGAACTACGAGATTGTAGATATTATAGAGACTTGGTAGAAAGAAATGCAGAACCGGCAGCTCAGCATTCCAGGATTCAGATGTTTCAGGTTCAATAGAATGTGTACTAAAAGAGATGAGAGAGTTTCTGATAAGAAAGAATGTCATAGTGGCACTAAGGAGCCTTCCTGGAAGCTCATTCAGTGAGGCAACTTGGGGAGAATTCAGGCATGGGTAAGGTGTAATCACCATGATAGACTATATCACAGTGATGCCTTACAGCGCAGGAGACCCTGGTTCCATCCTGACTATGGGCGGGTTTTCTCTGAGATCTTTGGTTTCCTCCGATCCTCCAAAGACGTACAGGCTTGTAGGTTAATTAGCTTGGTATAAATTGTCCCTAGTGTGTGTAGGATTGTGTTAGTGTGCGGGGATCGCTGGTCGCTGCGGACCGAGTGGGCCGAAGAGCCTGTTTCCGCGCTGTATCACTGAAAAAAATCATAGACCTCCCAACAGCCAGTGAGAGATAGAGGAACAGATATGTAGGAAGGCTAAGGAAAGATTTAAAAGCAACGATGGTAGTAGTGGATGACAATGTTGACTTGGATCGCCTAATGCCAGAGGCTTAGAGCGGCAGAATTTGTTAGATACATCTTATCTGCATTCTACACACCATCCCAAGCCAATGCTAAGATGGCATTGGACAAATTATACTCATCAACTCTCATGAAACATCAAACTCTGGTGCCTAATTCATCATCGCCGGTGATGGCAATCACGTAAACTTCAGAAAGATACTTCCCAAATACCAGCACCAAATATCATGCCCCATGTGGGATGTTAACACTCTAGACCACTGCTACACCACCATCAAGAAGTTTACGAGAGGGCTTGACCGAGCTATATAAAATCGTGAGAGGTATAGACAGGGTAGACCGCAGGAAACTATACCCCAGAGCAGAGATAGATGAATCTGGAGGATCTCAATACAGGGTGAGGGATAAATAAGTTATAAGGAAGCCTTTTTCACCCAGAGAGTAATGAGTGTCTGGGCTGCATTGCATGAGAGAGTGGTGGAAGCAGAGTCGCTGGCAGCATTTAAGAAGGGTAGAGATGACCACTTAAGTCGCCTAGGCATAGAAGGCTATGGCCCAAGTGCTGGAACATGGGATTAATACAGATGGTTCCCAACTGGCTAACATGAATGCCCTGTTCTCATGATGTATGACTCTATGAGTCAGTAACGTCAATATTGACCTTTTAGTCCTCTCGCTAAATAACTAATACTGATTTAATTTTATTCTCTCTATTTGGATTTCTAGAAACGCGTCTTATTTCTAACCAATGACTACTTCTACACACATATTGATGACACGCCTTTCAGGTGATATTCTATTTCAAACATTGTGCTTCTCAGTAATTTCTAGCCAGAGATATCTTATAAAACAAAGAATATGATGCAAGTGACCTTTTGTAAATGATGTAATTAAGTGAACCAATCTAATGCAATGAAAAAATAAGGGATTTGAATGCATTGTATCTGTCATTGAAAAAGCACACTGCTCAAAGGTCAGCAAGATAGTTGTAGCTGTCACCATAGTGATAAAGTTATTGATGTTGCTTTAATGCAAAGTAGATGTGAGACAACAGGTTCAAGGGAAATAAATGGGAAAATGACAATAAACTCACTTGAACTTGAACTTGAAATGGGACTCATGTGAGGGCTTTGAGAGCTACTATTGACTTAAGAGACCAAACGCCCCTTTCCTGCATTGTAAACTGCATTAGAAATCCAAAAGGAATTGAAGTCAGGGAGATTGAAATGCCTCTTTGACTGGTTAGCACGCAAGAAAAGCCATTCACAGCACCTCAGTACATGTGATAATAAGCTGAGCTCAAACTCAAAAAAACCCTCAAACCTTTGTAATTTTAAATCAAGATCTCCTTCATCTAAAGCAGATCCTTAATATAAAACTGCAGGGAACAAGAACAAAAATCCTAAAGAATCATTGAGGGAACAGGATTTATGCTGCCCTGAAATATATAAAGAAAATAATATAAGTGTTGACATGATATCCTGATGATGAATCCCATCGTCATCAAATCCTTTCAACTGAAAAATTAACTTCTATAAAAGCTTTAGATTATAAGCAATCTCGTAGGAACTAACGTTAAGGAATCAAGTCTTGTGATGAATCTTTCCCATGGTAATTTACCTCTAATTTCCTAGAACATCTTCATTCTCCAGGGAAAGCTGAAAGGAGTAAACACAAAAGCACTGCAAAAACTGGGAACTTGAGTCAGAAACTGTTTCCCAGTGAATGTCTAGCCCATAGCTGCACACCTCCCACCCCAGCTCCATTCAACCTCAGAGGATATTCATAGGTCAATGGCAAATAGAGAAAACAGAAATATTGATTTAAAAAAATATATATGTTTTTTAAAATATTTGTATTTATTAGATGTACAGTAAATTACAGTAAATTACAGTAGTACAATCCACATATATCTTATTACATTTATTGTACCCCTTCATTGTTTAAGCTTTAAAGAAAGATAGAAATAAAGAAAGTAAAGAAAGTGAGAAAGAGTCGTGTTAGTGTGAAAGAGTGATCAAAAAGAAAACCCCATTAGCCAAAGAGTTAGGGGAAAAAAGTTAAGAAATAGGCCATAGAAAAAAAAGAAAGAAAAAGAAACAAAAGCTCTATTATGAAAACCGCGCAAAAAGGGATATACCAACTTCAGAAATATTGATGATTGCAGTAGAATCCTTATCAAAAGAGAGTCTAGTTTTTCCGTAAATAATATCCGACCAGCTGACAGTTTCTGGCATCTGTTAATTCTGGAGAGGGGAATAGAAATTCTAGATTGGTTATTGCATGTGAACCAATCATAGTAGAAATAGCATCACTAACCCCACCTTACTGTATGATTCAATACTAACACCCACTTCCTATACTGGTCAGTCTTGGAAGTGGTAACGATGAACTAACAATTAGCAACCTGCTGTACCGTTGTACTATGTGTACAGATTAAAGATGATCTTGAACTACAGATTGTGCAGCTTGCTTATTTACAGAAATGAAGGCAACAATATATTCCAAACTATTTACTGGACTTCCTAAGTACAAAACAGACACATCTCCAATAAAGATATCGGCAAAATAGTTAATTTGCTGAACGGTATGCATCATGCGGTAATCTACTGCTTTTTTTTTCTTTCAGTCTATGTATTGTTCTTACTAGAGGTCACGGCGAATCTCTGTTCATTGGAAATATCTCGGTGGAAGAAGGTAGGTGTCTACTGCTTGACTATTATCAGTAGAAGGTAGACAAAAATGCTGGAGAAACTCAGCGGGTGCAGCAGCATCTAAGGTGCGAAGGAAATAGGCAACGTTTCGGGCCGAATCCCTTCTTCAGACTGATGGAGGGTGGGGGGGCGGGGAGAAGAAAGGAAAAAGGAAGAGGAAGAGCCCGAAGGCTGAGGGAAAGCTGCGAAGGGGAGGAGACGGCAAGGACTACCGGAATTGGGAGAATTTAATGTTTATGCCACTAGGGTGCAGACTGCCCAAGCGGAATATGAGATGCTGTTCCTCCAGTTTCCGATGGTGCTCACTCTGGCCATGGAGGAGGCCCAGGACAGAGAGGTCGGATTGGGAATGGGAGGGGGAGTTGCTGAGCCACCGGGAGATCAGGTTGGTTAATGCGGTCCGAGCGGAGGTCTTCGACGAAACAATCGCCAAGCCTACGCTTGGTCTCACCAATGTAGAGCAGCTGACATCTAGAGCAGCAGATGCAATAGATGAGGTTGGAGGAGATGCAGGTGAACCTCTGTCGCACCTGGAACGACTGCTTGGTTCTTTGAATGGAGTCGAGGGGGGAAGGTAAAGCAACAAGTGTAGCATCTCTTGCGGTTGCAAGGGAAAGTGCCCGGGGAGGGGGTGGTGCGGTATTATCAGTAGAATTTGAACTACTATTCTAAATCATATTAGAAATGGAATAATGTGTATTATTTACTTCCTTGCAACTGTTATTTACGCACAAATTATGAAAGGCATGAGATAATTGACACTTCAATCTAAGAATGATTGGAGTAACTTTGTTCCAAATCTGAATCCAGTGACAGCATGAAGTGGGACATCTGGAGGTGAGGAGTGCTGCAGGGAAACACAATCATTCACATTTTCTCCCTTTCTCTTCTCTCAACTTCAAGTAATCCAACGATCCTTACACAGTTCTCCCAAAACATTGTTAAGGGCCTGTCCCACTTGGCAATTTTGTTTTCGGCGACAGCTGGCATCATATCAGCGTGGCCAAAAGATTTTGAACATTTCAAAATTCAGCGGCAACAAAAAAAAATGTTGCGACACTTGAAAAAACACCGCTCGTCAAGACGTCATCACGCGGAAAAGTTTTCGGTGACCTGATACGTCAGTCAATGATGCCGGCAGTCGCCGAAAAAATCGCCAAGTGGGACAAGCCCTTTATTTTTCACAAACTTGCCTCCTCCTTTCTAATTAATCTGCTTCTCCATAAATTTTTGATCACAAATGTTTGTAATATTTTATTGTGAGAAGTGTTATTATATAGGTGTATTATTGTATTACCCTGGCTAGATGCACCATGAATCACCTAAATGTTATTTACTCCAGTTTAGTTTTATCACCTTGCAGTTTTTATTTTGCCCATTGTCCATCAGGAAAACCCCTTCTTTGTCATTGGTTGCAGGTTTCATCTGATGGACTTGGAAATAATTTTGATCCTCCTTTAAAACACAAAATGAATCAATGTTAAGTTGCTGTTTATTTTAAATCACAGGGTTACATGACATAGACCAACCTGATGTGATACTAGCAGATGAATGGTAAGATGGTTTTACCGAACACTGTAACCTCAAATTTGTACAAGTAGACTTTAGATTCGCTTGCTATTTTTCAATAGTTATTTATTTGTAATAGGCACTAGAAAAATAAGTGTCACTAGAAAAATAAAATTCATTCAGCACATTTCACAATGTTGGGACACTTCAAATTGCTTTGATGTAGGCATTGTGGCAGCCACATTGTATACATGTAGCAATGTGTGTTAATGTAGAGAAATCAATAAATCATGAGTTACTATTTCCTTACCAGTAAATAAGAAAGAAGAGATAAACCTTTAATGTATATTTATTTAATCTGGGACTGAACTAGACTCTTTGGCTAAATACTATTCTCAAATCCTCAAGCGGAGCTGAAACAAATGATCTTCTGATGGGGAGGAGATGGATAGTGCCGAATCCTAATAAATTTAGACAAATGGTGTCCAATTCTGTTAGAAATTCCTCAGTGAGTTAGTTTGAACAAATTGTTGCAGTATAAGTATTGGACGATAAATATACTTGTTTGTAAGATGCCGCATCTGAATTTCTTTGACATTCTAATGAGCATGGAACCTGATAGACTTAGGAACTTATATGTGTGAATGAAAGGACTTTTATTTCTTTCCTTTCTATCAGGATTTACTGTGTAACTGATATTGATCCACACCATCGCAAGCTATCACAGAAAGAAGCTGTCATTCGTTATCTTTCTGGAGAGGAACCTGATCTGGACTGTGAGCAACAACATATCACCTGTAGTTTGAACCTATTCATTTATTGTGCAAGACATTATTTTTCCTATTAATAAGTAATATTTAATGTCATCTGCTGAAAGAATTTACACAAAGAATTTGAAGCCCTCATGTTATGTACCCAGCTGATATGAAATTGAAGTAGAATCTAAGGCTCTACGTTTTTGAGGGGATATTTTCTGACCACATTATAGATGATTCGCTGTTTCTATGCCTACCCACATAATGTGCTCTGATATCCCGATTAACCAACCCTGGTGATTCATTGTAGCACCCTTTGATGCCCCAATTGAAACTCAAATGTAAATATCATCCTATACTTTAAAAAACCCATTTGCTCATTCTTTGTATGCTGCTGTACTAGGTAATTGGGCATCTCTCCAGGTGCTCTTGGAACAGTGAATCATTACCCACTTCAGTGTAGAGACAATGCCTGTGAGGGCTTTGTTAGGTTGCAGTGAGACCAGGCAGGTTGAGTAAAGTAAATTTTATTCACAGAAAAAACGGAACTAAAACTCGTGCAACCCGCGTTCCTGACTTAGCTAACAAAAAACACAGCTCCTGTCGCTGGGAGGAGCACTGAACAACTGGCTTAAAAAACCCCGAACGAACCCCTGTGGTCACGTGACCGTGCCGACCAATGACGAGGGTTCTGACTTCCCCATCCCACCACTAGATGCCGCTACAAGGTGTGTTAGGGCCTGTGGTGCGATTGATCACACTGAGGCTCTGGGGCTCACGGATGCATCCTGCTTGACAGGGTGAGTGTTGGCCATTGCTGGGGAATGACAGCCCCTGCACCCTGTGTTAACAGAGCACCTAGATCTGATCTCTCTTGCCACCTCCAAATGAATGTGATAACATCTGCTGTCTCCATTTCTCCTAGCTTGGTCACTTGGCATTTCCAGATCAGAAATAATTTTTGTGGTAACAAGCTGAACTAAGAGGAAAAGACAGTAGCTTCCAACATCTTCGATGGGTGATGAGAGAGATGGTAGGATTCATGAGCTCTGTAAACACGGAGCAGCTGCCATCAACTCCCAGTAATAGCATCACCTCAGCACTGTGTGCCAACAGCACTTTCCCTGGCTCAATGAATATTAGCTCCCACAGACAGCCCCTCCCCTCAGTTGTGGGCCATATATTGTTGGATTTGTGTCAAATTCCCATTTCAGCATCAGGATCACAGGGTTCTGCACCAAGTTCCCAGTACAGCAATGAGCAACAGCAGAGGAGGGCAGCAGTACATAGTTGAGTAAGTTATTGATCCCAGTATGTATAATGCTCTAATGACACATATAACGCTGATTCCATTCGTGCTCTCTTCCTGACAATGCAAACTGAACGCTAAGTGAGGCATTAGTGTGCATTTATTTGTTTTGTGTCTTTGCCATGAATGTATGAGTCTTTTTTCATCCAGTATCCAACTTTGAACACATCTTTGTTCATCTACATATAACAATATTCCTTGTGTTTGTCTGCCTAAATCTGTCTTCCGTTCCCATCTATTCTGTGTCACTTTGAAATTGTTACCTTTCCTTGAAGGTGATGAGGAGCTGGTCCAAGAAGTTCTCTTTGATGCCGTGGTAACTGCTCCAATTGAAGCGTACTGGACAGCCATTGCCATGAATATTTCTCAGTAAGCATAGTCATTATAAAAAACATTGTTTTAAATATAAAATATATTTGTAAACGACTCAGTTATCAGAATTTAACAGCCCTTCAGGTTTATGTAAAAAAGGAAGTTGAAACGAAGATGTTATCGGGATTTTTAAAGAATATTTCTGGTTAACAAATTTATTAATTTAATTGTATCCTCAAAATAATTCATTTTGATATGTGTGCTTACTGGATATAAACATACTTGCCGATATGCCAGCTGTATCATAAATTTCTTAAATTATTGCTGGTTCTTGTTTTATATTAATTATGGGTTTCTTGATGTGCTCATTTGTAATTTGTTAAATTTCTTGCTGTTCCATAATTCTGCCAAGTAATTCACAGTTGTTTTTTAAGTTTATTTAATTGTTATCTACAGCTTATTAATTTGCACTTTGCCGTACTTTGATGTGTTACTGTTACATAGAATCATTGTCAAAAGTGCCCTCTATACTATTATTTTATTAATTTGTTGCTCCAGCCTCTGTTCTATCGATTTATTGATTTGTCGTTGTATTACATGTTTTATCATTTACACAAAAAATAATTGATTAGCTAAGATCAAGGTCAAACAGGAAGAATTGAAATGTAATACTGCTCAATGGGCACAACAGCCGTTATTTTCTTCTCAGCAAACAAGCCTAATTAACAATGGCCAACTCCCGAGAGCCAGCCTTATTTAAATAAACTTGACATATTCCAGGAAAAAAATCCGTACCTGGATTTGGATCTTGGTAGTGGATAGATTGGGTAGGGGGGTGGAAGGGGGAGAGTGAAGGGAGAGTCATAGGGTCCAAGCACGGAAAAGGCCCTATGGCTCAACACGTCCAACAAAGATACTCCATCTAAACTAGTCCCATTTGCCCAAATTTGGTCAATATCCCTCTGTCCATGTACCTGTCCAAGTGTCTTTTAAATGCTGTTATTGTACCTGCCTCAACTACCTCCTCTGCTTCTCATTCCATTTACCGACCACTCCCTAAGTGAAAAGGTTGCCCCTCAGGTTCCTATTGCATCTTTCCACTCCCATCTTAAACCTATGTCCACTGTTTTTGAGTCCCCTACCCTAGTAGCAGACTCTGTGCATTCACCCTTTCAATACACCTCAAAAAAATCACTCCTTCGCTTCCTGCAATGCAAAGAATAAAGTCCTAATCTGCCCAATCCTGGCAAATCCTTGCAAATCTTCTCTGCATTCTTTCCAGCTTAATGACAACCTTTCTATTGCAAGGTGACAAAGTGGGAGGTGAGGTACACCTCCTGCTTCAGGCGTTGAGTGCTTGCAGATCCTCATGGGCTAAGAGCCTCTCCTACTGAGACAATGATGCTCTCTCAGAATATTGCACCACCCTCTTCCTTTAATAAGGACATACTTAGTGTTGGATGGAACTGCAGATGCTGGTTTATCCCGAAGATAGACACTATATGCCGGAGTGACTCAGCGGTTCAGGCAGCATCTCGAGAAAAAGAATAGGTTACGTTTCAGATCAAGATCCATCTTCAGACTGAGAGTCAGGGGAGAGGTATGGAAAGGTTCAGAACCAATCAGAGATGGGACAGATGACCAAGGAAAGGTGGAGCCCACAATGGTCCATGTTGGCTGTGGAAAAGGCGATAATAAATGGGATATATTTCCTTCACTCCATTATAGTATCTGATGTTTTAAATTTAATTCAAATGAATTAAATTTAAAATTGAATATCTGGTAAATGCTTGCATGAGAAGCATGTGGAGTTACTTGGGTCCGATGGATAATGCAACATTTGGCATTGTTATTTTATTTTATTATCCTCAATCATATTTTGGTTAAAATAAGCAAAAGTAAGTTAAGACAGGAGAATGAGAAAATCTGCGTGAATTGCCAAGTCACACTCAGTTTTCTTATTTTTTCATTGTTTCTGTTGAACTAATGGAACTAACGGAAAAGTAGAGAAATTCCTTTCTTGTTTACTTTCACATCTGAGACCATAGTTTATTAATCAAATGATTTGTAAAATTAATAAACTCAGTATACTTCTTTTTACCAAGTATACCATTCTGTTTCTACCCTCATGATGATAATAAATGATAAAACTCCATGCTATTATTAGTTTATCATCATAGAAACATACAAAATAGGTGCAGGAGGAGGCCATTCGGCCCTTCGAGCCAGCACCGCCATTCATTGTGATCATGGCTGATCGTCCCCAATCAATAACCCGTGCCTGCCTTCTCCCCATATCCCTTGACTCCACTAGCCCCTAGAGCTCTATCTAACACTCTCTTAAATCCATCCAGTGACTTGGCCTCCACTGCCCTCTGTGGCACGGAATTCCATAAATTCACAACTCTCTGGGTGAAAAGGTTTTTTCTCACCTCAGTCTTAAATAACCTCCCCTTTATTCTAAACTGTATGGCCCCTGGTTCTGGACTCGTCCCACATTGGGAATTTTTTTCCTGCATCTAGCGTGTCCAGTCCTTTTATAATTTTATATGTTTTATAAGGTACCCCATCATCCTTCTAGACTCCCTTTTATTATCTAACATGGATGAGAATCTCCGAGTGGTTCATCAGTCGTAATTATTCCGTTGTTATGTATAGGTGAGAATTTTTTTTGACAACTTCTGATATTTATTTCTTTATCTTGTGTAAAGAAATAACGAGGATGGTGTTGAAATGGCTTTTCTAGGCACCCGTGCAGGCCTGATGCGAAGTAATCTCTTTGTTGGAAAGGAGAAGCGCTCAAACAAGTAGGTACAAATCATTAAAATGTGTATCCTCACCTCCTCCTCCTCATGAAAATAAGAAAAATAGCAGTGACTTCCTCACACGATTGCATGATTTACAGATAATAATGGAGACAATCTTTGGATGACAGTCAATGCTATTGACAGGCAGTTCTATTGAGCATTAAAACAGTTTGTTGAATATTCATAGCAACCATTGATATTGCTGGAAATTTCACACCCCACCATACGTTATTGAGTTAGTTTCAACTGAGAAAGCTTCTCCAGATTTACCATTTGTAGGAAAATAATACATGTCTGTGAAGAAGGAATCATTTACATTTTCATAACCATGTGCAAAGTTAGGAAATACTCTATATTAACACCAAAAGTTGGGTATTATAATTAGCCGAATATATTTATTTTGACAAGTTACTGTATAGGATGCATACAATTGGGGGAGAAAATCAGCCAGAAATCTATTTCCTTCTATAAGGCCTCGCATCTGCTATTCTGTTACGAAGGATGCAATACCAACTGGATTTTCTAAACATAATTGCCTACCTTATCCTTCTCTCTTAATATGTTGAGACACAGCCCTTAGATTTTGGCTGTAAATCCACTCACAAATAACAATTTTAATTGTGCAAGAAGATAAAAAAGTCAGTGTCTTTATTAAAATGACTCGACATAGACTAATGACCCCTTTCACTTTGTCGATGGAATCCACGATGAGATCGACATTCAGTCTTGTATGATTGTAATGAAGATGATGCAAATTCACTTCCGCAGCCCCTTAATGTCAGCAGAACATTGAGATATAAAATGTCACAGATACTTTGACATTTGGAATTGTGAGTAAACTTGTGAGGGGTCTTTGATTGGAGACCCACATGAATTGCTGAAAGATAAATCTGGAATACAGGGATCTGGAAGGTGATAGTGCAGGCAGATTAGACACCTGATAAGAGATGCCCTTTCAACCAATCTAAAACAGTGTTCAGTAATCATTCGGGTGGTGAATCTGTGGAATTCTTTGCCACAGAAGGCTGCGGAGGCCAAGTCAATGGACAATATACAATAGGTGCAGGAGTAGGCTATTCGGCCCTTCGAGTCAATGGATATATTTAAGGCAGAGAGAGATCGATTCTTGATTAGTACGGGTGTCAGAGGTTATGGGGAGAAGGCAGGAGAATGGGGTTAGGAGGGACTTGAAGGACCGAATGGCCTAATTATGCTCGTATCACTTATGATCTTATGTTTTTATTAATTTGACACATGTCAACATCACATCATCCTCTTTCCCCTTAAACTATTTACAAAGTAAGGAAAATCCATTTGCTTTGTCAATTCTTCCTAAATTAAATCTTCCAAAAATCTGAAATTTAAAAAATCCAAGATTCAGACTGATAGAACATCAACTTTTACGATATACCATTAGAGATTCTTTATCTGACTGCAAACAACTGAACCAGAGGAGGAGGCTGAGGTGAGACTGTGGGAATAGGGAGGGGAATTATAATGGCTAGGGATAAGCAAAAGGGAGCTCCAGGTGGCTAAGACGTCTGCACTTGGTCTCACCAATGTGGAGACGGAAATCTTCATGATTCAATGAGAGTTTACTAGGCTAATCCCAATTTTTTTTTTTTTTTGTTCTCTGTGCTATCCTTTGGGTCACTCGGACCACAAAAGCACCCGTAAGTTCCCAATGAAACACCTCATCCTCTCTACTCTGGTCTTCCCTTCTCCTCCTCTGATGTTCCCTCTACACAGGCCTCTAGGCCACTCTTGTTTTTAATTTCCAAAACAAGCTGGAAAAAATCCAGTCAATACTCACATCTCGATTTAGGGAAAGCAGGGCTTTTCTGAAATGTCTTTGATCTTTTGTTTCATTTTACAGAAAGTTCTTCACAAATCAGGACAAACGTAGTATCTTCACCATGGATCATTTTCCTCTATGGTACAGACGGGCTGTTGAGCAACCAGCTGGACATTTTGTTTACTCCATCGCCTCCGAGGCTGACATGGGTTAGTATGTAGCAAAACATATTTTCTCAAATGCTACACTTAATCCCCAAAGAAACACTGCAGCTTTTTTGGGTCCTGTTCATCTTCTCCTCTACTGGCTGCGATTCTAAAAAAGACACAAAGTGCTGGAGTAACTCAGCAGATCAGGACTGGACAAACTAGATGCAGGAAAAATGTTCCCAATGTTGGGCGAGTCCAGAACCAGGGGCCACACAGTCTTAGAATAGAGGGGAGATCATTTAAGTCTGAGGTGAGAAAAAACTTTTTCACCCAGAGAGTTGTGAATTTATGGAATTCCCTGCCACAGAGGGCAGTGGAGGCCAAGTCACTGGATGGATTTAAGAGAGAGTTAGATAGAGCTCTAGGGGCTAGTGGAGTCAAGGGATATGGGGAGAAGGCAGGCACGGGTTATTGATAGGGGACGATCAGCCATGATCACAATGAATGGCGGTGCTGGCTCGAAGGGCCGAATGGCCTCCTCCTGCACCTATTTTCTATGTTTCTATGTTTCTATCAGGCAGCATCTCTGGAGCACATAGATAGGTGATGTTTCCAGTTCGTTGTTACTCCAGCACTTTGTGTCTTTCTTTGTAAATGAGCATCTGTATCTCCTTGTGTTATCTCTGGTATTATCATATTGCTTATTTGTAAGTACACCTACCAGCATGTATACATGTTGCTTATTTGTAAGTACACCTACCAGCATGTATACATGTTACTTATTTGTAAGTACACCTACCAGCATGTATACATGTTACTTGATTTGTGCGTGTACCTGTTTGTATGGCAATTATCTAAATTATCTTATTGAAACACATAAGATTGTTAAGGGTTTGGACACGCTAGAGGCAGGAAGCATGTTCCCGATGTTGGGGGAGTCCAGAACCAGGGGCCACAGTTTAAGAATAAGGAGTAAGCCATTTAGAACGGAGACGAGGAAACACTTTTTCTCACAGAGAGTGGTGAGTCTGTGGAATTCTCTGCCTCAGACGGCGGTGGAGGCTGGTTCTCTGGATACTTTCAAGAGAGAGCTAGATAGGGCTCTTAAAGATAGCGGAGTCAGGGGATATGGGGAGAAGGCAGGAACGGGGTACTGATTGGGGATGATCAGCCATGATCACATTGAATGGCGGTGCTGGCTCGAAGGGCCAAATGGCCTACTCCTGCACCTATTGTCTAATGTCTATTGTCTAAATGTACTTGTGTAGTAGTATTGCAGCATCAGCCTTCTTTGAACATTTTGTTGCAGAGGCATTAATTAATTATGGGAGATTTCAACTACAGGTACTTCCAAACACATTTACAGATAGAGCAAGACGACGGGAAAGTGTAGATGAATGTAAGGTGAAGCACTGTCATATAAAACACTGTAGTCTGCATGCTATAAAAACTGTGAAGAAGCTGCAGGGAAAGTTCAAAATGTATTTATAAGATTAGTGGCAGAACTGGAAGATTATACCAGTGGTGAGAGATTGAACAGATAGGGCAGATTTCTTAAGAATGAGAAATTAGAGGTGGTCTATTAGAAGATTTTTAAAGAAATCTATTGTTTCCAAAAGCACAAAATCTAAAACTTGACTTGACTTGAAGGTTAAGTGCTTTCAAAAGTAGAATGATCTAACAATGATAAACGGAATAGAAAGATCAGGTGTAATTGGAACACCGATACAGATTTATTGGACTGAATACCCACTTCCCGTTCGTAAATTTTACGTTTTATTTAATTTTTATTGTTTTGTAATAGGATTTATTTCAGGAAAGACAAACAGAAATAAAATGGTGACGGCCAGTACCTCAGTGACGGTGACTGTGAGCAGAAAGACAGCCATTGCAGCAGGTAGGACATTTGGGCACGGGTTAGAATTACATTTGATTCTGCAAGTATGAAGCATTCTCACCTTTTCGCTGGAAATTAGTAATTTGTTTCTCTGTGACTAACTCTATGGATTCATTCAGTTTATCCAAACACAATTCTCATATTAAGGATTGGTATATTAAGGACTGGATAGACTCAGCTTGTACTCACTAGAATTTAGGAGATTGAGGGGGGATCTTATAGAAACTTACAACATTCTTAAGGGGTTGGACAGACTAGATGCAGGAAGATTGTTCCCGATGTTGGGGAAGTCCAGGACAAGGGGTCACAGCTTAAGGATAGAGGGGAAATCCTTTAGGACCGAGATAAAATTCAGTACCAGTCAGAATACCACTGTATTCTCTCTTGGTGTGGAAATATAACATCAAAATCACTATCACTTCTACATCACCATTCCCACAGTTTAAGGATAAGGGGGAAATCTTTTAGCACTGAGATGAGGAAAACATTTTTCACACAGAGAGTGGTGAATCTCTGGAACTCTCTGCCACAGAGGGTAGTTGAGGCCAGTTCATTGGCTATATTTAAGAGGGAGTTAGATGTGGCCCTTGTGGCTAAAGGGATCAGGGGGTATGGAGGGAAGGCAGGTACGGGATACTGAGTTGGATGATCAGCCATGATCATATTGAATGGCGGTGCAGGCTCGAAGGGCCGAATGGCCTACTCCTGCACCTAATTTCTATGTTTCTATATCCTATTGTAATATGCTCGCGAGAAATCATCATAATGCAATGATTATGAAGAGAGTCTCAGACACTTACATTATTTTGTACATTTGCTCTTATTAGTAGAAATGTATTAATGGAAACCCTGTACACTTCTGTGCTCTTCTGAAGTTTCTGAAAGAACTTTGCATTCTCGTGTCACTTGAAACATGCAATATATAATTTCAGCCTTTATGATCCAATCTAGATTCAAATGGACAAGCAAGAGTTTGAATGTAATGAATTAGTTAAAAGTCACATTTAATGAGTTAAAAGTTAAATCTAAAGAAAGTAGAGTATTACCAGATAAAATAAAATTCTGCATGATGGCTGAGAGTAACATCAGAGGAGCGTTAGTAATAGCTTGTTTAATTCCAAAGGAAAAGAGCAAAACTATGTGCGTAGCAGTTGGTGCTGTCGAAACTGGAAGCTGTGAAGGAACAATACAAATAAACAATGAACACCACAGATTTATCATCGCATCCTTTGTTCTCATTTTATATTTCCATACTGTGTCGTTTATTTTGATTTTTCTCTTATGGATTCAGTTTGAACGGCAATGAATTGGAATGAATATTATACAAACTCCAGTGGAACACTGCATAGTTTTATTTTTCTTCAGAGTAAGCTCGCTATTACAATTCTGAGTAACATGCGGTATCGATGGGTATGGAATGCATTTTTGGTGGATGAAGAAAGTTGAACCACAAGTGAAATTTAAAGTGATATTGACCAGTGAAAGCCTCTTCTTCTTCTTGCGAATGAAACATAAACCAAAGGAATAGTTAGTTCTCAAGCCGGGTGTTGAGTAGCCAGGTTGTTGTCTCTGTTGGCGTCAATGTCTGCCAGGCCCTGACGGAGCTCCATTTGGTGGGTGGTAGAGCGGGCACCCAGAGATGACATGGTTGGCTGTCTGTTGTTCTGCCCCTCATTCACAGGCTGGGCTGTTGGTGAGTACAATTCCCCCTCATAGAAACCAACTAATAGTCTTTTCTGTATGTGATAGAAAAGAAGAAAAATGCATATTTTATGCACATAAATGATCTAACTGTCCGATAGTCTTTATATTTCATGGATCCTATTATATGAAGAGAAAAGGGTAGCCTAATAGACTGGTTTGAGATAGTGGGGGATAAGAGGAAAGTCTTTAAAAGATGCTGTTTAAAAAAACCCATCTGCAGTTGAATTTTGAAGCTAGTGATTACTTTCTTGAGGAAGATAGATTGTTACAGAGCATGGAAAACCACTGTTCAATTTTTAATTTTTAATGTGTGCAATAGGGGAATTATTTTCCGTGATCCTAATTAAAATGTTCTTTTTTGTAAAGTAGAATTTTGAAAACAAACCAAACTCGTTTGACTTCAAAGGTAAATAGGAAGGAAACTTCCTAAGTGAGTGAGTAGCAGTGAATATGGGTGAGAGATATCGCTAGTATGAGGAAAGAGGTAGCGCTAACAATAGGATATCAGAGGATGGAGAAAAATGAAAATTTCAGTGAGAAAATGAAGTACAAATGCCTGATTGGAAGTTGGAGAACGGCACAGCCCAAATACAGCCCAAATATTTTTTATTTTCTCTGTCATTTTAGTTGTCAATGAGGGCCAGCAAGATATGATTTTATAATGTTTCCCTATTTCTCTGCATTTAGTAGTAAACGGGAGCATTAACGTGATTACTGCTACAGTCAAAATGCTTTGGCTTGAGAGATCAGAAAATATCTCTGGGCACCACTGATTATTATTAGTATGTTGACATTGACTAATTAAATGAAAATGCTGGATTAAGTGAGCTCCATTTAATCAATATTATGCTGTTAATAATAATCCAGTTTCACATGTAAAGAATATGTTTGGATACCATTCTGGGAAGCTACAAATACAGTTTTTTTCCAAATGTCAACATTTTCAAAATACGTAGATTTTCATGTTTTGCTGTGTGAAACCTTATAAATATAAATTGTCATACGGTACTTATTTCTCATGATATTTAAAACTTTGTTTCCTGAATTACTTGAAATATACTTTATTTTTGCCTTTGAGACTCCTGCAACTGAGAGATTGTAGGGGAGGCATTTATTTATTCACCTATGTTTACTGTCCCGGTAACTTGTTGTTAAGTAAGTAAGTAAGTTTATTGGCCAAGTATTCACATACAAGGAATTTGCCTTGGTGCTCTGCCCACAAGAAACAACATGACATACAGTGACAGTTACGAATGAGGAAAGTTGCCTGATATAGTTGCCTGATATAGTGTAAAAACGAATCTCTTCCCAAGCTCTTTTCTTTCTGCAGGGAGAGTCTGCAATATCAGCTCCCTGTGCCCCAATCACCACAACTCAGATCAAAAGCTAAATTGAGTTGACATGTATTCCTGGCCTTGCCTTTCTCCATGCTAATGCCTTAAAGCCAGTACAACTGCGTCACCAGAAACTATTTGCATATTAATAATTATTTTCCATTTCCTCATAATTTCTGTATATTCCCAAAAATATGAACAGTCCTCCTCCATTATCTGATGTGGAATGACTTATTCATTAGAAATGACTTCATTTCAAAATTAAAGGTAGACAAAAATGCCTGCTTCCCGCCTCCCCCCCACCCCCACATCAGTCTGAAGCAGGGTCTATACCAGAAACGTCACCTATTCCTTTGCTCCATAGACCCACATCCTTCACCCACTGAGTTTCTCCAGCATTTATATCTACCTTTGATTTTTCCAGCATCTGCAGTCCTTTCTTATTCATTTCAAAATTATGTTATTTGCAATAAAATACGTTGGCAGCCCTGAAGATTTGAAAGGAAATTAATAAAAACAATACTTTTTTTAACCATTAATTTCAGTGTTCCAGATATTTCTGTGAAGAGGGTACCTTCAAGTGCTCAGTCTCTGTACTACCTTAATGTAGCAGACTTTAAACTATTACTGATGACACAGTCATCTTCAATCATCAACAGTACAATAGATGAGGGTGCTATTCTGGTCTGAATATAAACATAGAAACATGGAAAATAGGTGCAGGAGTAGGCCATTCGGCCCTTCGAGCCTGCACCGCCATTCAATATGATCATGGCTGATCATCCAACTCAGTATCCTGTACCTGCCTTCTCTCCATACCCCCAGATCCCTTTAGTCACAAGGGCCACATCTAACTCCCTCTTAAATATAGCCAATGAACTGGCCTCAACTACCTTCTGTGGCAGAGAGTTCCAGAGATTCATCACTCTCTGTGTGAAAAATGTTTTCCTCATCTCGGTGCTAAAAGATTTCCCCCTTATCCTTAAACTGTGGGAATGGTGATGTAGAAGTGATAGTGATTTTGATGTTATATTTCCACACCAAGAGAGAATACAGTGGTATTCTGACTGGTACTGCATTTTAAAAGCATGTGGTATCGAGGCAAAACAAGAATAATATTGGTCACATCTAATAGGCTTGTTCATTAAATGGGCATGATTCCGTGCTATGGAATAGTCCTTTGTGAGATTTCCCCCCTCTTCCCTGTACTAAATGTTCACGTTCCTACTCACATTGTAAGTTTATACGATGTTTTTCAAGCTGTTTTGCATTCTTTGTTTTCAGTGGTTTGGTTTTGTATTGTGAGCCAAACAGAGCATGTTAGGCAATCTGTTGCTGGATTGTTTATCAGAGTGTGTTGGAAGGAACTGCAGATGCTGGTTTAAACCAAAGATAGACACAAAATGCTGTAGTGACTCAGCGGGACAGGCACCCATTCCTTCTCTCCAGAGATGCTGCCTGTCCTGCTGAGTTACTGCTGCATTTTGTGTCTATGTGCTTGATTGTTAGAGCAGATTGACTGAATTAATAATATTTTAACAAATAACTCCACTTGCTTCTATTAATGTCAATAAGCAGTTGATTGTGGGTACATATTCACATAAAGAAAATCTTAATCTTATTCTTGTTGGTCAGTTTAGCATGGATTGCAAATCCTATCCAGTACCATGTCCTTTATGTTGACTTCATCTGTCTTTCATAATTCATAGCGTATTTTATTTCATACTTCATATTTCATAGCAGTCTGAAGAAAGGTCTCGACCCAAAATGTCACTCACCCCTTCTCTCCAGAGATGCTGCCTGTCCCGCTGAGTTACTCCAGCATTTTGTGTGTCTCTTTCATAATGAGAAGCTTCCTTGTAATCATAAAATCATATTCCAAGGGCATCATTTTATATGTAAGAAAACTGCTTTGGTGATAACACTCAATACCATACTAAGTGTCACACTCTGCTGAATAATTTATGTTTTATGCTGATATGAGTATCGGGCCCACAGTTTCTTTGCCAGCTGGCAGTACAGAAGGAAGCAGATAGTGGAAACCTGTTCCACCCCATATGTTCCTCACTGAGCTGTACTGCATTTCTATTTGCCACTTCTCCATGAAAATTTACAGCTGTGATGATTTCACGATCATGTTATTGATTATCCTAGGGGCCAGAAGTGCCGATGTTTGATGTCCTCCTCATTTCCCAATCAGAAGTTTATCGTTGCTCTATCTCTTGTGGGGCCATCTTCATATTGTTTGAGAAAACCTTCTTGACACATTTACCTAGTTCTGCCCCTCCGATATCTTTACACTTAATCTTAATATCTTAATGTGGTACCAGCCATATTAAGGTATGTGGAGATCCTGATCTAAGTGTGATTTATGGTAGACAAAAATGCTGGAGAAACTCAGCGGGTGAGGCAGCATCTATGGAGCGAAGGAATAGGTGACGTTTCGGGTCGAGACCCTTCTTCAGACTTATTCATAAATAAGTGTGATTTATGCTCACCCATTATCGTTTGTGCATGTACTGATGTTACATAGAAACATAGGACATAGAAAATAGGTGCAGGAGTAGGCCATTCGGCCCTTCGAGCCTGCACCGCCATTCAATATAATCATGGCTGATCATCCAACTCAGTATCCTGTACCTGCCTTCTCCCCATACCCCCTGATCCCTTTAGCCACAAGGGCCACATCTAACTCCCTCTTAAATATAGCCAATGAACTGGCCTCAACTACCTTCTGTGGCAGAGAATTCCACAGATTCACCACTCTCTGTGTGAAAAATATTTTTCTCATCTGGGTCCTAAAAGATTTCCCCCTTATCCTTAAACTGTGACCCCTTGTTCTGGATATTACCAATATGTGTCATATTTTTGTTTGCCTTAATGACAGAATTTGAAGCAATAATGTCTGACCCACAAGCTTCCTTTATAAAAGCAACGACCAAACCCCATGGCAAGTTGATAAATCGGTCCCAACTGATACGTTGATGTGTTGCTGTCCAGTTCTACCTGTCTGTATTTGCGATGGAGGATGATGCAGGGCAATGGAGTCAATGCTTTTTTCCGAGGTGTGAACTACAGAGCAACCAGTGAAAAAAACCATAACGTTTGGCAGGCTTGTCCTTCCCTTCTGTTGATGGTGCTTGGATACTTTTATTATTTGTTTATTATTATCTATCCGGGCTGAGCCAGCATTTAATTACCCATCCCTTACTACCCTTGTAAAGGTAGTGGTGAGCTGCCTTCTTGAACTGCTGCAGTCTTGAGGTGTGGATATACCACAATGCTGTTAAGGAGAGAGTTTGTCTAGCGCCAGTGAAGGAACAGCTGTATATTTCCAAGGGCGGATGGTATGTGGCCTGGATGGACAACTTCCAGGGAGTGACTTTCCCTCTGCTAGCTAGTGGAATTTTCCCAACAGCATTGTGGGTATATCTACACCTTATTGACAGCAACAGTTCCAGAAGGTGCTGTCTAAGGAGACTTGGTGAGTTTCAGCATTGCATTCTGTAGATGGTACAAATGGTTGCCGCTGTGCATTAGTGGTGGAGTAAGTGAATGATTGTGGATTCAAGAGAGTTTATTGTCATGTGTCCCTGATAGGACAATGATATTCTTGCTTTGCTTCAGCACAACAGAACATAGTAGGCATTGACAACAGAACAGATCAGTGTGTCCATATACCATTATATAAATATATACACACATGAATAAATAAACTGATGCAAATAACAGAAAGTGGTTATTAATAATCAGAGTTTTGTCCGAGCCAAGTTTAATAACCTGATGGCTGTGGGGAAGTAGCTATTCCTGAACCTGGTTGTTGCAGTCTTCAGGCTCCTGTACCTTCTACCTGAAGGTAGCAGGGAGATGAGTGTGTGGCCAGGATGGTGTGGGTCCTTGATGATGCTGCCAGCCTTTTTGAGGCAGCGACTGCGATAGATCCCCTCGATGCAAGGAAGGTCGGAGCCGATGATGGACTGGGCAGTGTTTACTACTTTTTGTAGTCTTTTCCTCTCCAGGGCGCTCAAGTTGCTGAACCAAGCCACGATGCAACCGGTCAGCATGCTCTCTACTGTGCACCTGTAGAAGTTAGAGAGAGTCCTCCTTGACAAACCGACTCTCCGTAATCTTCTCAGGAAGTAGAGGCGCTGATGTGCTTTCTTAATAATTGCATCAGTGTTCTCGGACCAGGAGAGATCTTCAGAGATCTATGAAGATCTTTTCCTGGATAGGGTGCCTGTAATCAGGAAGTTTTGTCCTGTATAGTGGCGAGCTTCTTGAGTGTTGTTAAAACTGTACTCCTCTAGGCAAATGGAAGCATTCCATCTTACCCCTGACATGAGCCTCGTAGGTGGTGAACAGGCTTTGTGGAAATATAAGATGCATTACTCCCTGCAAGATTCTTAGACTCTGACCAGCTCTTGGAGTCGCATTGTGTATTTGGCTACTCCAGTCCAGTTTCTGGTCAATGGTAACCCCCAGTATTGATGGTTGTAGTGCTGTTGAATATCAGGAAGTGATGGCTGGAATTTCTCTTCTTGATTGCCTGATATTTATGTGGCGCAAATGTTACCTGCCGACCCAGGCCTGGATATTGTTAGTTATCGGGGGGAGTTGTAGGTAGTGCTAAACATTGTGCAATCATCAGCAAACATCCTGACTGCTGACGTTATAACTGCAGTAAAGGTCTGGCACTATACTGCCCTAATTTGACAATAGGAAGCAACTGACAATTTTGTCGACATTGAGTTATTGCTTGTTTTAGGGTATTTGAGATATGCTCTACACAATGGTGAACAAAATCAGTCTTCTCCGAGTACAATTTGAAAATATTTATACCAGAGAAGTAAGAAATTCCATCACAGACAGCTGAAAGAAAAACTCGTTTTCCTCATTTACAAGAAAACGCCTTTCTGTCAGTTGCTTTCTTTTGTCAAAGTAGGGCAGTACACCTGCAGGCACGGTGGATTATAATGTGATTGTCAGAGCCTGCGCTAGTTATTTCCTTGCATCTTTCAGGAGCCCGGGATAAATTGCTATGCTTTGGTGATTTATACACTTCCAAAGACACTTGACACTTAAATATGTTCTCTCCCTCTCTCTATTTATTAATTCCATTACTTCATATTCTTCCCCATTGATGTAAAATTTTGTATTATCCTTTTCTGTGAAGGCGGATATAAAATATTAATTCCGAGCTTTATATGTGTCTTCTGCCCCTTATCTAGTTTAATGGTTTGGACTCCAGTATGGACCTTGTGTTCTGTTAATATCCTCCTTTTATTTACTCGTTCATTTAATATCTAATGCTCAATTTTTTAAATTTTACCTGACAATATTTATTTCGTACCCAAAGATACGAAAATGAAAATCCCTCCGACTGGATAGGAGCTTTACAGCTGGTCTGGTCACACCGCAACTGGAATGAGTCCAATGTCCTTGCTGTTTTGGAGGTTTTCAACTAATTGTAGAGTCGGGAACAAAGTTCAGTCGAATTTAGAAGACAATCTGGATCAGGCCAAATTGTGAACATCTGTGATGTTGCAGTACCCCCCTCTGGCTACCAGGTAGCACTGCATGGCGATTTCAACTTCCAGGACAACTGCAAATAATTTCAGGATTGAATACCGTACAGACATTTTCAATTTATATATTTCGCTCCCATTCTGCAGTGTTCATGAATTTCATCTTCCAGCATCATTGGCATCTAATGTCTCTCTGAGGGACAGCCACCTATGGCCGAGATACCCATCCAACACAATTCCCCAACACTGATGATTATATGCTGATCCACTACTTTAACCTGGACTTTGGAGTCCCAATCTTTTACCTGTGCGTGCTGCTGATTTTCAGCCCCTATTTCTACTTTTCTGTATTCTGCACCTGTTCTTGTCCTGTTGTGACTGTATTGATACAAAAAATAAGCACTCCTTTGTACACCTGGCTTACAAGAGGGAGACTAAAGTTTGGAAAAAGTGCATTGTAAAAGGCAGAAGGAAGTTGCTCGCAGAAGACCTTATGTTTGAGAAGACAAAAGGAATACACTGAAATAAAATGCAGCCATTAGATTCCTTAGATATTTCTTTTTTTTTTAAGCTGTGTCCCATTACAGGAACTTTACATTTCACAAGGGAACTACATTGCAGGTCCAATTCCCCACATTGAATGCTGTGTGACACCAACTACGTATTTGAAAAACAGCAACCAACATGCATCAAAAAATAAACACAAATTTTAATGGTTTAACAAAATCCAGAACATTCGAAGAAAGGATATGATTATAATTAACATTGCACAGGAAATAGAATAACTTTAACGAAATTCTTGATACAAATTCTCCAACATTCTATTGCATTTAACAGCAAGAAGATCATTTTTTTTCAACTCGGACACACACACACACACACAATCTAATTACTATAAATAAATTATTCATTAAAAGAGTAGGTATTTTACATGCTAAATTAGCGGAAGTTAGATGCGTATTGTCTTTCATATAATCAATCTGTCATTTTAGGTTCATTATGTCACATCCTATCAATAGCCAAATGCTTTAGTAATAAACAGGGCCATTGTAATGAAGTAAAGCATACACATTTTCATCAACAAATAAAAAAGCTTATTTATTACTTTGTGAATAAAATATCTAAATATACCCTATTTGCCTAAAACAATGATAACTATGAGCCTGCAAACGATGTCTTCAAACTAATTACAAAATATTGATTTATTGACTGAATACTTCCACTCTGACTAATGAGAAGTGATGAGAACGTAAATGGTCTTCATGTGACATCCAACCACATCAATTATTTTTCTGATGCTGCCAGAATAAAATCTAGTAGATTTGTCAATGGGTTTTTCTTCATCAACAATGCCAATGGTCTACTGTACTTGTTTCTGAGATTGGCATTGATCACACATCCACAGGGTGGATCCAACTAGCTCAAAACAATGATTAATTTTAAATTCTCCTGTACTAGCGTTCAATTTCATGTTTTAACTCATTTATCTTTTTGACTTCTCTAATATTGACAGTCAGTTGTGAGTGATTTAGCTTTGTAGATCTGTGCGGACATAAACCAAGCCAGTCCAATCTGCTTCATTTTATAGGTAATATAATGGCAAACCAATCATTCAACCCAAATTGTAATAAGCTTTTAATCAGATTGGTCTAATAATTGTCAAACTGGTACATAAGGGATACTCTTGAGTTCGGAGAATACATTTCTGGGGTATACAGAAATACTTTTACTTGAAAGCTTTGTTACACATGGGTATAAATACAATATAGATACTGAGAATCCTAATAAAGGGCCACAGTTTAAGAATAAGGGGTAGGCCATTTAGAACGGAGATGAGGAAAAACTTTTTCACCCAGAGTTGTGAATCTGTGGAATTCTCTGCCTCAGAAGTAAGTGGAGGCGGATTCTCTGGATGCTTTCAAGAGAGAGTTAGATAGGGCTCTTAAAGATAGCGGAGTCAAGGGACATGGGGAGAAGGCAGGAACAGGGTATTGATTGTGGATGATCAGTCATGATCACAGTGAATGGCGGTGCTGGCTCGAAGGGCCGAATGGCCTACTCCTGCACCTATTGTATATTGTCTATTGAGACGGTGTAAACAGTAAAACCTAGATGAAATTTAGGCCTAGCATAGAACATGTGCCGAACATGATACCAAGATAAACTAATCTCACCCCCCTACACATGATTCATATCCCTTCATTTCTTATATATCCATGTGCCTATCTAAAAGCCTCTTAAATGCCACTATTATATCTGCCTCCACCACCACCTCTGGCAACGCATACCAGGCAACCATTTGCATGTTTCCTCTAAACCTTTCCCCCTCACCCTGAAGCCATGCTCTCTAGTCTTTGACTAGGCTGATAGGTGGCAAGTCATTTAATTTCACAGAAGTATCTGGCCAGGCAATGACCATCTCTCTCCAAAAACCTCGTGCTTAACTACCTGCGTCACATAATCAATGGCATCACCTTTGTCAAGTCCTCCACCAAGATCATCAACACTCTTGGAGGTCACAATCGATCAAAAACTGACCTAAACTAGGCACATTAAAATTCTGGTCACAACAGCAGATCAGAGGCTCAGTATCAGTAAACGACTCATCTCCTGCCAAGCCAAAGCCGTTCCAACATCAGGAGTACATCAGAATTATTTGCACTTGTCTCAGCGATTGCAATTCCAGCAGCAATCAAGAAAACAGTTCCAGGCTGATTTGCTTCCGAGTCACATATATATTGTTGATAGATGCTGATCATCACTGCGTCCAAATCCTAGCAACGTTTTCCAGGAGTGTAAGTGGTACAAGAAGGTACTGAGTATATCATATGATATGGGGATAGGGGCAGAACCCAGTTGACAAGGAAGTTTACTATGGACCTATTGCATGTTTAATAGGCTTGAGCAGCTGTATGACCTTTTCTATCTTCTTATTTTCTTATGTCAAAGCTATAAGGCAGCCAGCATTGTCAGACACCCACACCACCCTGGCCACACACTCATTTCACCCCAGCCATCGGGATGAAAGTACAGGAGCCTGAAAACTGCAACATCCAGGTCCAGGAACAGCTTCTTCCCTACAGCCATCAGGCTATTAAAAACGGCAACCTCCAATTAGCTCTGAAGCACATAGACTATTATTGTTATTAATGCACAATGATTGTTTGTTTTATATGTGTACGTATGTGTGTGCATGCGTGTGTGTATATATATTTATATATGTGTGTGTGTGAGTATGTATATATATATGTATATGTGAGTATGTGTGTATATATATACACACACGGAACTTTTATTTTTGTTTATCATATTGTTTACAGTGTACTATGTTTACCTATTCTGTTGTGCTGCTGCAAGTAAGAATGTCATCGTTTTATCTTGGACATGTGACAATAAAAGACTCTTGACTTGACTCTTGTCAATTTAAAGATGTCTTAAAATGCAATAAGACAACACTGGCAATTAATTAAGTATCTTGATTGTATTGCTTAAGAAGGAACTGCAGATGCTGGAAAATTCGAAGGTAGACAAAAATGCTGGAGTAACTCAGCGGGTGAGGCAGCATCTATGGAGCGAAGGAATGTGCCTTTGCTCCATAGATGCTGCCTCACCCGCTGAGTTTCTCCAGCATTTTTGTCTACCTTCGATTTCCCAGCATCTGCAGTTCCTTCTTAAGCACCTTATGAATTAGCTGGTGAGGACCATGAAACTATTCCGCGTTATACTTTTAACAATTTGTTGGAGGTTACTATTTTCCTTTAAAAAAAAAATCTAATGATTCTCAAGCAATTGTGTTGCATTCAGCAATTTAAAATAAATTCACCCTACAAAAGCAAGTTTTCAATTTTGGTTTTAATATTTTTGGTTGACAGCCTTGCAAAGTAATCAACCTTGTTGCTACATGCATTGGTACTTGAAGCCAACTACCCTTATACTGAGACAAACTACAATTGTATCCATCATGTGTCATCTTTCTCGACGATATATATTTATATTATATGTTAAAACTAACTGGACAGCAAATCACACAAAATATAAAAATGCCGAAGAGGAAACAAAAGGCTCAATTCTTGTTCCTCCAACTAAAAAATACAACTTCAAACAAAGGATGGAGTTTGCCATTCTGTCTTGAGTTCTACATATCTGTCAAATAAACAGCATGCAGTCAGGTTTTGAAGACCACCTCCTTTCTTTTAGTGGTGGCCCATGTATCAGTGGTTGCTACATTTCCTGAAACTCCAGAAAATAAACACAGCTGGATTTAAGCCGGTAGAATAAATTTTGATGAGGTGATTTTGATTGATTCCCTGCACCTCAGTGAGAATTTTTTAAACCAACACTTGTATTAGCACTGCAACAAGCACACAGAGGTCTAAACTGGGGACAAGAGAAGATGGTAGCTTTTTTTCTTACAAATCAGAGCTCTCCTTGCACCTGCTTCTCAGGCCATGGAGGAAGCTTGCTTTTGTTCCTCCGGCTCTTGCTCACCATCTCCCATCAATGGCTGGCGCTTTTTAAGCTCCCGGTGATATTTTGCCATCAAGGAGGCGTATATGCAGCCATATGCTCCAGCCACCACCATCATAATGCAAACAATGCCACATAACACCCCAGCAATGATGACTGTCCCAATGGCTCGCCTGACACTGACTGGCCGGTAGCGTTGTCTTATACAGTCTGTAGTATGAATGTAGTGTGGTCTTGCAGTGACAACCTCTTGCTTCACACAGGGAGGTGCAGGCACTGTTTTTTCATTTGCTGAAGATTTATTTTCATCCTCCAGTTGGATGCAATAGTTGAACATCTCGATTGGGATTACTCTGAGATCTTTCCCGCGGAGGCCTTTCGGCAGAGAACATTCAATTCCATCAAGTTTTCCACCTAGTTTTAGGACAGAATAATCAATTTAAACAATATAGGTTTGTACCCCATTCAAAACAGAATAACTTTACAAGATTGCCATCTTCTTAAAAACAAGTTTATGTTAGCAACAAACATTCTCTCTTTTCTTGAACTCTGCCATATCGGGTTTGATTTTTGATCTGGGTGGTCACACCTAGTCAATTCTTTGTCCCTCAGTAGGTAACATGTGAAATCATGAGAACATAGCTCATAATTTACCCTGGCACTTTCCATAATTTTATTGGGAAGAAAATAATTTATTATAATTCCTGTATGTGGTGTTCTCTAGTGGAAACATGGATTCAGTATTCACCAATGAATCAGTTGCTATCCTGTACAAGTCTTCATTTTACTATCTAAATGGCGTCAAGTTGGGAAAAGGGGACGTACAGTGGGATCTGGGGGTCCTTGTTCATCAGTCTATGAAAGTAAGCATGCAGGTACAGCAGGCAGTGCAGAAAACGAATAGCATGTTGGCCTTTATAACAAGAGGAGTCGAGTATAGGAGCAAAGAGGTCCTTCTGCAGTTGTACAGAGCCCTAGTGAGACCACACCTGGAGTATTGTGTGCAGTTTTGGTCCCCTAATTTGAGGAAGGACATTCTTGCTATTGAGGGAGTGCAGCGTAGGTTTACAAGGTTAATTCCCGGGATGGCGGGACTGTCATATGATGAGAGAATGAAGCAGCTGGGCTTGTACACTCTGGAGTTTAGAAGGATGAGAGGGCATCTCATTGAAACATATAAGATTGTTAAGGGTTTGGACGCGCTGGAGGCAGGAAACATGACCCGATGTTGAGGGAGTCCAGAACCAGGGGCCACAGTTTAAGAATAAGGAGTAAGCCATTTAGAACGGAGACGGTGAAACACTTTTTCTCACAGAGAGTGGTGAGTCTGTGGAATTCTCTGCCTCAGAGGGACGTGGAGGCAGGATCTCTGGATGCTTTCAAAAGAGAGCTAGATTGGGCTCTTAAAGATAGCAGTCGGGGGATATGGGGAGAAGGCAGGAACGGGGTACGGATTTGGGATGATCAGCCATGATCACATTGAATGGCGGTGCTGGCTCAAAGGGCCGAATGGCCTACTCCTGCACCTATTGTCTATTATCTATTGAAATACACCTTCTACCAGATATAATAACCAGAACAGTTATATTTCTATATAACCTTTGACATAGTTAAGTGGTTTATTTTAATGCATTATGGCATTATCATCTAAAATTTGAAATTTAATCACACGAAGAGAAATTAGCCTAGGTGTCAGAAGTAGGTTTTATGCAGCATTTTAAAGGATAAAATAGTATAGATTAGAGGTAGAGGGAGTGAATTCCAGAGGGATAGCAATGGTGGTTCAAGGCTTGGTCAATAATGGATTTGTGGGTGTTCAAGAATTAGAAGAGCACAGAGACCTCAAAGAGTTAAATGATTGTTCGGTCAATTTGTCGCATTGCTGTTCTGTCCGGGATCATCTATCACAAAGACGAGGGATGAGGCTTATGTTTTTGCCTCTTCGGTTCATTAATATATGTTTATGCTCCGTTTTAATCTTCATGTTAACTTGATTTTGGAGGAGATGATTTTTAGCTACTGTGGGCAGTACTCACGTCTGTAATTGTACTGGTGTGTTCTTCTTACCTTTGTACTGGAACCACTCCATCCAGTGTTTGAAATCCCTCAGACTGCAGTCACACTCCCAGGGGTTTCCGCCGAGTTGTAATTGCTGAAGAACCTCAAGTGGCTCAAAGATCTCCCTTTCCAGATTTGCCATCCTGTTCTCTTCCAAGTTCAACCAGGTCAAGTTCTGCATCTCATCAAATAAGAGCAGTGAAATCTGGGAGATGCCGTTAACAGATAGATCTAATCTCTGCAAGTTGGTGGTCTTTTCGAAGATGTTTTCATCCAGGCTTCGAATGCTGTTATTTCGTAAGTTGAGGTCGACCAGGTTCTTGATGTAATCAAATACATTTGTCGGTAGTTGGTCCAGGTAGTTGTTGGACAGATCCAGTTTCTCCAGTGTGGTGACATTAGCAAATGTGCGCGCCTGCAAGGTGCTCAGTTTGTTGTTGCTGAGCGAGAGAAACTTGGTGTTTGATGGAATGTCTGTTGGAATCGTCACCAGGCCAAGATTGCTACAATCCACTTCATAGTTTTTACAAGAACAGTGTGTGGGACATGCTAACAAGTCATCAACAATAGTTAGTACCACAAAGACCAAGAACGGAGGCCCTGTGGACAAGCAGAAACATGGGATACAGATATCAGAGAGTTCAGTACTTACTAATGCTTGCATATTCTATGTCACAATGGAAAGGTGACTGCATACCCTGCCTGTCTAAAGCCCTCTTAAATGCCACTATCGTACCTACCTTCACCACTGCCCCTGGTAGCACATACCAGGCGCCCATCACTCTCTGTATAGAAAACCTGTCCTGCAATGTCAAGTCAAGTCAAGTTTATTCGTCACATACACATACAAGATGTGCAGTGAAATGAAAAGTGGCAATGCTCGCGGACGTTTGTGCAAAAAGACTAACAAACAAACAACCAAACAAACTATAAACATCTCCTTTCTACTTTGCCCCTCTCACCTTAAAGCTTTGTCCTAATGTGTCCATTGTGAAATGTACAATTAGGATTGCTGTCAGTCTATAGCTGTGCGTGATTATTTGTCTCTTTTTAACCTACCTCTCCCTGTTTTTTTCCTGGTTCTGAGTTCCTTTTATTTGCTCTTCTCCTCTCCTCTAACTTTCTATATTTCTCATTTTCTGTAACCTTCCCACTCTTTCTTGATGTTCTTGCCTGCGTTCGGTTCTTCCTCCTGATCTCTCTGCATTTCCTCTTTCCGTATCCTCACTCTCCCTCGCTCTCCCCTTTTTTTTCCCTTTCCAAGGACTTTATTCAGCAATTGCATACTACAGTGTACCAAAAGTACATAAACGTCCAATGGTTACAATAGATCAAGTAATGCATTATAGTGCAATGGTTGAATCTCTCTCTCTCCCTCTCCCTCTCCCCCTCCCCCTCCCCCTCCCCCTCCCCCCCCCCCTCCCCCTCCCCCTCCCCCTCCCCTCCCCCTCCCCCTCCCCCTCCCCCTCCCACTCTCCCCCCCCCCCTCCCTCCCTCCCCCTCCCCCTCCCTCTCCCCCTCCCTCTCTCCCTCTCCCCCTCCCCCTCTCTCCCCCTCTCCCCCTCTCCCTCTCCCTCTCCCTCTCCCTCTCCCTCTCCCTCTCCCTCTCCCCCTCTCCTGTGGTCCTTATTTCATATAATTTATAATTCTCGTGTCAGAGTTACATCCTCTAGATCAGAGAGATATGAGATGGTGGATTTATGTCTGCTGAGGCTGGCCAGGCAAAGAGGACTGGAAAATTATAGTTTTGTGGATATAAAAGGAAAAAACGGTACCATGGTTGGAACTCAGAAATAATGAATCATCAAGTTAAAATGATCACTAGGGGAATGAAGAAAGCTGTGAAAGATGTTTACAATCTTCTCACTACGTCAGAATATTGAATACTTTGTCATGAAATAGTCATGCGATGAATATTGGCTAATTTAATAGATATATATTTGTATTAGAGGCAATGGCAATGATGACATCTATAATAATGTCACTGGTCTTAGATTGCTACAACCATACATTTCTATTGCTCAGATATTCAATAGTACTGTACCCACTTGTTAGCCCTTTTCACTTTTTATTAGATATTTATACTTCGGATTATGTTTGAGCAATCAAGGTGAAAGGAAATGTGGAGAAGATGGTAGACAAAAGTGCTGGAGAAACTCAGCGGGTGCAGCAGCATCTATGGACTGAAGGAAATAGGCTAGGAAGGAACTGCAGATGCTGGAAAATCGAAGGTAGACTAAAGAAAGAACTGCAGATGGTCCACCTTCGATTTTCCAGCATCTGCAGTTCTTTCTTAAACAATGTAGAAAAGATGTTCCACTTTACGAAATCTGAGACGAAATAGCTGTTTCTGAGGTATTAATATGTAGAACAAGTGCTCGAAGCAAACATGGGCGACTGAAAGGATGTTTTCATAAAATACTAATATGTGAAGCTTTTAGATAATTAGCTGTTAAAGTTAAGTTAATTCTGCAATTAACCAGGAATTTGAAGGAAGAATGATATCTGAAGAAAATTAGATAACAAAGCTTCTTATAGAAACTTACAACATTCTTAAGGGGTTGGACAGGCTAGATGCAGGAAGTTTGTTCCCGATGTTGGGGAAGTCCAGAACAAGGGGTCACAGTTTAAGGATAAGGGGGAAATCTTTTAGGACTGAGATGAGGAAAACATTTTTCACACAGAGAGTGGTGAATCTCTGGAATTCTCTGCCACAGAAGGTAGTTGAGGCCAGTTCATTGGCTATATTTAAGAGGGAGTTAGATGTGGCCCTTGTGACTAAAGGTATCAGGGGGTATGGAGAGAAGGCAGGTACAGGATACTGAGTTGGATGATCAGCCATGATCATATTGAATGGCGGTGCAGGCTCGAAGGGCCGAATGGCCTACTCCTGCACCTATTTTCTATGTTTCTATGTTTCTAAAAGTGATATAGTTGGGCCCAATATCAGGCTAGAAATGGTACAGGTATGACAAGAAGAATAGTGTCCTTCACACCCACATTTTATCTCCTCCTCCATTTTTAGAACCTCTCAAATCACTTTACAGCCAACAATGAGACAACAGCAACTTTACAACAGGATAAATGATAAGGATAATCTATACTCACATGTCCGGGCAACCTTACTCCCCTTCATCACAATTGTACTTGTTACAGCATTCATCATTAACATATTTGAAATGATATCGTGGCTTCCCTTTTAGTGTTGATCCGTGCCTTGTGTCTGGTGTTCTGCAAAATAGGAATTGCAGCAGTGTTCAAGGTCACAGTCTAGTGGGACTCCAAGACAATAAGACATTGTTATTTCATTATTTACAAATTAATTTTGTAAAATACAAATGGTTGTGCAATTGTATCAGTTATATTTGTATGGCCTTTACACATCACTGGTCTAAGGACTAGGGACGACAGATGGCTCAATGGGCTAAGTGTTCGGCTGGCGACCGGAAGGTAGCCGGTTCGAATCCCGCTTGGAGTGCATACTGTCGTTGTGTCCTTGGGCAAGACACTTCACCCACCTTTGCCTGTGTGTGAATGTGTGTGAGTGATTGGTGGTGGTCGGAGGGGCCGTAGGCGCAGATTGGCAGCCACGCTTCCGTCAGTCTGCCCCAGGGCAGCTGTGGCTACAGAAGTAGCTTACCACCACCGAGTGTGACTGAGGAGTGAATGAATAATGCGATGTAAAGCGCCTTGAGTATTAGAAAGGCGCTATATAAATCCCATCCATTATTATTATTATTATTAAGGTGAAAAAGCAACAGTGAGAACCTCTGCTATCTCTCGATGTGTGCAAGCTGTTATATGCTGAACTATCAGATGCTGAGTGCTATATTTGAACAGACTGATCACAGGAGTGCTACAAGAGGTGTCGCTCCATGTCGGAAATTCACCCTAAATTTGATCTGCTCACACCTACCCTGCAGCAGAAAATTACAAAGTCACTTTAGCTGGGTTTTTTTTAATTGATGTACTTTATTTTAATTTATGCATTTTCACAGGATGTGCAGGTTGCTGGCAAGCCAGCCTCTAGCATCCTCAACTGCTCCGTAGAAGACTGGTGAAGTCATACCTTGAAACTCAGTAGTACTATAGGAGAAGAGGCTGCCACATAATAGGGTGTTCCAGCATTTAGACCCAACAGCAGTGAAAAAAATGCTAATATATTTCCAAATGAGGTGACATGTGACATGGAGGAGCTCTTAATGTTGGTGGTGGTCCCATGTATCTTTCTTGGTAGCAGAGGGTTGTGCATTAGGGTGATGCTCTCAATAGACAATAGACACTAGGTGCAGGAGGAGGCCATTTGGCCCTTCGAGCCAGCACCGCCATTCAACGTGATCATGGCTGATCATCCCCAATCAGTACCCCGTTCCTGCCTTCCCCCCATATCCACTGACTCCGCTATTTTTAAGAGCCCTATCTAGCTCTCTCTTGAAAGCATCCAGAGAACCTGCCTCCACCATCCTCTGAGGCAGAGAATTCCACAGACTCACCACTCTCAATGTGAGAAAAAGTGTTTCCTCGTCTCCGTTCTAAATGGCTTACTCCTTATTCTTAAACTGTGGCCCCTGGTTCTGGACTCCCCCAACATCGGGAACATGTTTCCTGCCTCTAGCGTGTCCAAGCCCATAACAACCTCACAATTGACTACTTGAGCAGTAAAATGATCTTCAGTGGATGGTACACAATGCAGCCCCAGTGTATTGGTGATGGAGGGAGTGAATGTTTGGAATGGCAGAACATGTGGCAGTGCAATGGGCTGCATTCTGCTGCACACTTGAGTGTGATTGGAGATGCATCCATTCATCAAGGTAAATGGAGAATATTACTTACCAAACAACTAACGAATGAAGGATAGGCTTTGGGGATATCATTATACCAGGTCTCTGATCTGTACTTTTAATACCATTCAACCAAAGAGTTGAATTCCAATGGAAGGATGAGAATGATACCAAGCAACCTTTGACTCTATGTGGCATTAAGAAGCCTTGATAAACATGAAGTCAGTGGGTATCAAGCAGAAGACACCAAGGCTTTGTTATGGCTTTTTAAAGTGTGGGAATCTGTGATTTCTAAATGGAGTCATGCAGCACAAGAGCATGGAAGTTATGTAGAACCTCAATACACGAGTTGATAGATTCTTGTACAGAATTGTCCAATTTGAATAGCACATTATAGGAAGCATATTAAGACCTGGAGAGGAAAAGACTACAAAAAGTAGTAAACACTGCCCAGTCCATCATCGGCTCTGACCTTCCTTCCATCGAGGGGATTTATCGCAGTCGCTGCCTCAAAAAGGCTGGTAGTATCATCAAAGACCCACACCATCCTGGCCACACACTCATCTCCCTGCTACCTACAGGTAGAAGGTACAGGAGCCTGAAGACTGCAACGACCAGGTTCAGGAATAGCTACTTCCCCACAGCCATCAGGCTATTAAACCTGGCTCGGACAAAACTCTGATTATTAATAACCCATTATCTATTATTTGCACTTTATTTATTCATGTGTGTATATATTTACATCATGATATATGGACACACTTATCTGTTTCGTAGTACATGCCTACTATGTTCTGTTGTGCTGAAGCAAAGCAAGAATTTCTTTATCCTATCAGGGACACATGACAATAAACTCACTTGAACTTGCACTTGGACCTACAGAGTGTGCAGAACTGGTCTCTTGGAATGGTAATGAGGATGAGGAATTTTGCTGAAGTAAAAAGACTAGAAGAACATGTATTGGTCTCCTTTTACCCCGTAAAGTACTGGAGAGATTTACAGTGTGAATTGTTTGATGGAGTAGTATTATGCGGTTTAGTAATCAGAGGACATTGATTTAAGATGATTAGCATGAGGAGGAGGCAACTGAGTATGATTTCCTTTTGCAATATGATGCTGCCATAAAGTGTGGAGGAAGCAGATTCCAAGATGGTGATATCTAAAATTGGAAAAGAAAAGTTTGCAATGCATGGAGAAAAAAATGGAAAGTTTTGAACTGATTGAACGGTTGCTTCAAAGAAGTAATTACATCTATGAAGGGAGAATTTTCCTCATAGAATCAGAGATTTGTACCATGTCGTAACACACAGACCTGTGAGCATCCTTCCATATTAATCCCAGCCCAGCACTTAGCCATCTTTTTTCTTTTTTTTTTAAATAGGTGCAGGAGTAGGCCATTCGGCCCTTCGAGCCTGCACCACCATTCAATATGATCATGGCTGATCATCCAACTCAGTATCCTGTACCTGCCTTCTCTCCATACCCCCTGATCCCTTTAGCCACAAGGGCCACATCTAACTCCCTCTTAAATATAGCCAATGAACTGGCCTCAAATACCTTCTGTGGCAGAGAGTTCCAGAGATTCACCACTCTCTGTGTGAAAAATGTTTTTCTCATCTCGGTCCTAAAAGATTTCCCCTTTATCCTTAATCTGTGACCTCTTGTCCTTGACTTCCCCAACATCGGGAACAATCTCCCTGCATCTAGCCTGTCCAACCCCTTAAGAATTTTGTAAGTTTCTATAAGATCCCCCCTCAATCTTCTAAATTCTAGCGAGTACAAGCCGAGTCTATCCAGTCTTTCTTCATATGAAAGTCCTGCCATCCCAGGAATCAGTCTGGTGAACCTTCTCTGTACTCCCTCTATGGCAAGAATGTCATCTATGGTGAAGCCACTCACCTAGACACGTTTTAGATGCTATCACTGGCACAGCTTCCACCACTCTCTCAGGCATTGTATTCCAATTGTTTACCACCCGAACCCCTTCCCATAATCTCCTCTAAAGTCTTCCCCCTTACTCTAAGCCTTTGTCCTCGAGTTGTATCTACTTTTTATATGAAGAAAGGTTTCCTGCAGTCTACTCTATCTCCCTCAATGTTATATACCTTAATCATGTCCTGCCCTTAACCTCCTCTACTCCAGGGAGAACAGACTTTGCTTCTCAAGTCTCCATTGATAACCAAACTACTCCATCCCAGGTAACATCCGATGAATTTCCTCTGCACCCTCTCCAGTGTTGTCGCATTGTTTGTAAACTTTGGTGACCAGAAATGTGTGGAGTATCGCAGCTGAGGTCTGACTAAGGTCATATAAAGTTGGAGCGTAACTTCCCTACTTCTCTATTCAATGGTCCAACTAATGAATGCCAGCATATCTTTCTAACCCACAGTATCTACCTGTATTACCACCTTCAAGAATCTATGGACGTACTCCAAATGCCTCCTGTTCTTCAAGATCCTACCGATGGATGGTATATATATGCTCTGGCCTGATTAGTGCTTCCATGAGTCCTTCTGTTCTATGCTCATGATGAGATTGAAAGACTCCCGATATGTTGAGTTGTTCGCAGAATGAATGCAAACATATTGTCATATGTGGCAACAATTATAACTCAAATTATTTATTACAACTAAAGTCTGTATTGTGCTTCCTGTCAAAATGAAAACTGGCACAAGCTGCACTATCTGCCTAAATCATAAATTAGTGCGTAACGAGTTGTATACAGCTTCTCATATAACACGTTCATATAATAGAGAATGTTTTTATTACCAGTCTGTCATAACATTTAAAACATTCATCTTATCACACTGTTTTCACTGTAATAATGCATCAAACTTTCATCAAAATAAATCAATCAATTAGATTTCAGACATTGATATAGATGGATATGAACAATATATACTTAGACGTAACTGCAAGCAGTGATGGAAGTTAAAAGATAGACACAGATAATAGAGAGACTGCAATGCACTCAGGCATTGTTACAGCTAAAGATAGATGGAGTTTAGCAGACAGTCTAATGTTAATAAAAATAGAAAAAGATGTTGGTAGAGAAAGCATGCAGTATTAGAAATTCGACCGGTTATTACAGAGAAGAAACAAAAACATAAAGAAATATATTGAGGAAAGGTGCCGAAACGTGGTCTAACCAATGAACAGGCATAGACAGACTGCCAACTGGTTAGCTATAGGTAGATATAGAGAGCCTGACCAACTACCTTGACAGATAAGTAAACTAACAACTAGTTAGCCAATGAGGGATACCGGGAACTGCAGATGCTGTAATCTGGAGCAAAACACAAAGTGCTGGAGTAATGCAGTAGGTAAGGCAGCATCTATGGAGGGAATGGATAGGGAACATTTTGGGTTAAGACCTTAACTCGGCCTGAAGAAGGGTCCCAACCCAAAACTTCACCTCTCCATTCCCTCCACAGGTGCTGCCTGGCCCTCTGCGTTAATTCAGTACCAAGTGGCAGCCACAGATAGTCTCAGTGGATTACAATGGACTCAGATGATCATTTAGGTGCATTACAATGGGGACTCAAAAAACTGCAGATACTGAAATCTCCTACTGAAAACAATCTGCTGTTAGAACTCAGCGGGTCAGGCAGCATCTATGGATCTCTAGCATGTGTGGGCCATCAGTCTGAAGAAAGGTCATCTGCCTAAAATGTTATCTATCCATTTGCCTCCACAGGTGCTGCCTGAACAGCTGAGTTCATCGAGCAGTTTGTAATTTGATCATGAAGATGCAAATAGTTTGATGGACAAGTGAATATATTGAGAACAAACATGGCTTTAGCATCTGAATTTACAGCATTTAAGACTTACTTGAGCAGAACTGACTGTTAAGATGAGATAAACTGCAGGAAGTAATACTTTAAGGGGCTTAAGCTACTTTTCTTCCAGTTAAGTGAGAGGACAGCTATAGCACATAAAAACATAGAAAATAGGTGCAGGAGGCCTTTCGGCCCTTCAAGCCAGCACCGCCTTTCATTGTGATCATGGCTGATCGTCCCCAATCAATAACCCGTGCCTGCCTTCTCCCCATATCTCTTGATTCCACTAGCCCCTAGAGCTCTATCTAACTCTCTTAAATCCATTCGGTGATTTGGCCTCCACTGCCCTCTGTGGCAGGGAATTCCACAAAAGCAAATTCTGCGTGGTTTTATTGTGATTGACCCAAATGTCTGGATGTTCATGCTCTCAAACATACATATTTTTTGTAAATATGATCTATACTTCATATGTGCAAATATTTAATAAGATAGAAGGAATATAATATTAATATTCCATTTGCTTACATTTATAATGAGCAAATTCATTATTCTTTCCAAATCCAATTTGTTCAAATGACTTTAATCTAGGCAGCAATTTACACTTTGCTTGTCATAAGTGGATACTATATAAAAATAGGCATGACATTTTTTTTATGCACAGAGACTCTGAGGAAACAAGATGTGATACATATATTTGAAGTAGAAATACATTTAAAGATATTTTTTTTTAATAAATCAGGTGACAGAAGTATATAACATAGCAATTAGCAGTACCGATTTGTAGAAATATCTCAAACATGCAGAACATACTGGGAAACAATGACAAATATACTTCTGACAAGACATACTTAGATCTTGTCACTCATCCCTGCATCGCAGATTCGTGCTCAATCAACATATTTCATTTAACGGTGCAGCGCAAGAATGTTTCCCACTTTAGGAATTCACTGTAAAATACTGATAGAAGCACAGACCCTGTTTAGTCTCCAAACCATTCAAATTTCAACAGAAGTTTTTAATGCACTTACATGCCACCTTGATGTCTCCGTTTCTCTGTTGATCAGAAACACTTGTTGCCATTTGTCCTTGCCATATTTTAAGGTGCTGGCTGTGGTGCAATGAATTCTATGGCACATACCCAGCTCTGATGTTAGAGGGACTGTGCAGCTCTGCTGCTGTTACTGTTACTGCTGCTGCTGCTGTTGTGTTATAGATAGAAACTTGAGAGCTACTGCTCTACTTACTGCTGATCAGCTGACAAAACCTGAGACCTTACAGAAGAATTGGTCAGTTGCTAATATTGTGTTGAATATTAGGAGATACTTAAATTAATTTTGCTTACTTTCAGCTCTATCCAGATTCCCATTTGTTCAAATGAATACATCTAATAGCTCACATGTTGGATGCCCATACTAGGTATTATGCTTTTACTGTATTTCAAGAATTTAAGAAAGAATGAATTGGATTTTTAAAAAAGCTTGGACGTAATGCGTATAGTTTTCCATTTTCAGGAGATTTTCAAGTTTTTATTTATGTTGCATCTTATCGCAACCTTCAAAATTTTCAAAGCCCCTTGCAATGAAATGTACAGCAAAATGCCACAAGTGCAACAAAAAATAATACTGTGTTTATTTACTTATGACGCTGTGGAAGGAAAGAACAGTAATCTTTGGACACCAGTGGATATCTCTTCTCTTAAAAGGTGACTCTTTCAATGATATAAGTGAAAAGTCGTCCAATTAACTAACTCTTTCGCAAAATTTTTGTTGTATGTCATGTTAAGCAAGAGCACAAAACTAGATGTTTAAGAAGGAACTGCAGATGCTGGAAAATCGAAGGTAGACAAAAGTGCTGGAGAAACTCAGCGGGTGCGGCAGCATCTATGAAGCGAAGGAAATAGGCAACGTTTCGGGCCGAAACCGGTCTGAAGAAGGGTTTTGGCTCGAAACGTTGCCTATTTCCTTCGCTCCATAGATGCTGCCTCACCTGCTGAGTTTCTCCAGCACTTTTGTCTACGTACAAAATTAGATGTTTGAGCTCAGTTGAGGCATTTGATGCAGGGAGTTAAGGACACAGCATGCGTTTTTCTGGATGCTGGAAACTAATATCTGGCTGTTGGTTACCATCCACTTATATTTATCACCTCAGCAAAGTTTCCTACAAAAACAAATCAAATGAAACTCTATATCAACCATCTAACTTTACATCCTACATTATTCATGTTTGATGAATTGCTTTCTGAAGCTTAATATTTCCTTGGCTTCAGGAACTTGAACAATACACACCATATTGTGTTATTTTCACTAGTATGGTTTATGGTATGTTTTCTCTTTATAGATCAGGGGTTCCCAACCTTTTTTGTCCCGTTTACCCCTGGCAACTTTAATGGCACATAACATTGTTATTTCACTTATTTATGAACAACAAATGATGAACAGATATACCAGAACCAAACACAGTCAGTCAATGAGAAAAAATATGTACAAATCCAGAATCAACAAATTTACCTCCTGGGTTGGTGAAATTTACCCCCTGGAGGTTAATTTACCCCTGGTTGGGAACTCTTGTTAGAGATGCTTTGTGGTTTTTATGTGCAGTTAGGCGGTATTACATATCAGCAGGACTAAACCTGAGCCTCAACCTAGTCCAGAACAAAAGCAAAGAGGGAGGAAAGGATATTGTGTTTATGCAGAGCTTAATTTCTTGCAGAGGCAAACATAGACATAATTTCACATTAATATTTGTATTTGACTTGCTGAGCTAAATAAGAATGGATATTTCTTGAAACTTAATGCACTGCATTTAATTTAAAATTAATTTTAATTTAAATCCTACTTAATGAACCTTCAATGTATGGGCCAGGCACCATCCATATTCAGTGCTATTTGTCCAGAGATAGTTTGAAACCAAGGAAAGTAACTGGAAATAAAAACAAAATATACTGGAACCACTGAGCACAAAGGTAAAGAAACAGAATTAATGCTTCAGATTGGTGACCTTTCACCAGAACGTACTTTAGTTAACTCCGTTTCTCTCTCCACAGAAGCTGGCTGCCCTATCGTGCATTCCTTGCTTTTTCTGTTTTTCTTTCGTATTTCCAGCTTCTGTTAGATTTCTGCCTTTTAAGTAACCATGGAAACCCGTTTATTAGCCAAAGCATGCAAATATTCCCAAGTGCTCTTCCATTACAGTTGCCTTCTGTGCATAGTGTATTTCAGTGGAATTTTCAGATGTTCCTTTGTTATTACAGCTGGGGTATCAATATGTGCATAAATGATATGTCCCACGAGGTCCTGGACTGCACTCCACTTTCTATTCAGTGAATTGCATTTTTCCTCAGCGTGTTTCATCCCACTACAAATGAAATATCCATAAGCAAGTTGTAGGTTACGTTGCAGATCCACCTGTGAATCAGATGGTGCACTTTGCAATATGTTTCGTACAGAGATGAAATAGAGTCAAAGAAGATAGGGACCATAATGAGGGAACAGTTTGAATGGCAATGCATTTCATTTGAGCATGTGTCACTTATTTGCTCTGTAACCTTCTGAACCTTCTGAATTTTGTAGTCGGAAGGGCAGTACTCTGCATATCGCCAACTTGGACAATTTTTACATTTTATCAAGCCAATTAATCAATCCAATTCACCTACAAACCTGTACGTCTTTGGAGTGTGGGAGGAAACCGAAGATCTCGGAGAAAACCCACGCAGGTCGCGGGGAGAACGTACAAACTCCATACAGACAGCGTCCCCTAGTCGGGATCGAACCCGGATCTCTGGTGGTGCATTTTGCTGTAAGGCAGCAACTCTACCGCTGCGCCACCGTGACTGTAACATCTAATTAGGAAAAGATAGGCTATATTGTTAATTACATTTGTACAGTTCTAATGGCAATGAATTCAAACCCAAAATACCATAGATGCTATAAGTATGAAATAAAATTAGAAAGTTGGTAACTTTTAACAGCTCAGGCTGCATCTGCAGAAAGAGAAACAGTTAGCATTTAAAGATTAAAGTAAATTGATAATATTACTTAGAACACAAGTTCCAATGACATTGAAGCTGATTTATACTAAATCAAATAAGGAGATTGTATTCAATATATCAGTACAATAGTCTATCTTGAATTGTATGGAAATTCTAAACTATAAATGTATTTCAAGTCACGATGAGCCGCCAAGATTATCCGTTCTCTTCATATTGCCTGGTCGGTAGGGTAGCGTCACTGTTTGATGTGTTGCTGAGATGTACAGAATTCAATCTAGAGCTGGAAAGTTAGGTTGGGACTGTATAAAACACAAATAGATCACAACTTCAAAACGCTGTCACCATTTCACAGGGAGGAAGATTAGCACCAGAAAGAGTACCTCCAATAAAGGACTTTGCCTGACAGAAGTCTACACTACAGGTCAAGGAAAACCCAGAGCCCAATAGTCTAACACTTCAAAAAATGGTTGCACATAATGTCTAAAATATCCTGGAATTTCTGATATGTTGACAGATAGAATTGCCTGGAGGGAGTTAGAAGCCAGCGAATGGTTCCATTAATACTTCTGCAATTTTCACAAAAACATTTCACACTAACACGTCTTCAACTTGTGTAGGAAGGAACTGCAGGTGCTAATTTACCCTAAAGATAGACCCAAAAGTCTGGAGTAACTCAGCGGGTCAGGCAGCATCTCTGGGGAAAAAGGAATAGGTGACGTTACGAGTCAAGACCCTTCTTCATCTGAATCCTGCCGGACCCGCTGAGTTACTCCAGCATTTTGTCTTTGGGTGTAGTCCCTCAGGCAGCGGCTGAGTTGTCCTATTGGCTATGATATGTTAGATGCAGCAGATGAAGACATGTTCGGCTTGAGTCTGGACTAGAGCGGTTGGTGGCATCTCAGTTTGAGTTAAGGGCCTGTCTCACAGGCTATTTTTTAGGCGACTATGCGGTCGCCACATGGTCGCCGGGGTGTCGCCTGTATGGTCGTGAGTAATCTCCTCAAGGGGCTGTCCCACTTGGGCGACCTAATTGGCAAGTTTAGAAGAGTTTAGGAGAGTTTAAAAAAATGTCATGTTGAAGACCTCCTTCAACTATGTTGAAGACCTCCTTCGACCTCCTTCGACTATATTGGACTAGCTTCGACTAGCTATGACTAATTTCGGGAAAACTGAACACCGAATAGTGGAGAGTGAAGACGACCTCCTTCGACCTCCCTTCGACTATGATGAAGACTATCTACGATTACCTTTGACTACCTTCGACTACCCTCGATTACCTACGACTAACATGCCGACCTACTACGACCTACTACGATTAAACCTACAAGTAAAAAAAGTATCGATTTTTTCCATGGCGACCTTTTCTTTACTCGCGGGCATTTTTCAACATGTTGCTGAGGCCTCGAGTACACGGGGACTACTCTCGAGCATGAAGGAGAGTTACAAAGACCTCCTCGGACCTTGTGTCGACCATGCTGCGAGTATGAGTCGAGGGCAAACTCGCCAGAACGCGCGGATTAGGTCGCCCAAGTGGGACAGCCCAAAGAGTCGTAGCGTCTTTCTGGTCGCCGCTGGATTTTCAACATGTTGAAAAATTTCCGGAGACAGTCAGCGACAGTGGGTTTTATGCCAATGAGCGTAGCTTAAGTTTTCCTGACGTAGGTGCTGTCGTAGTTGTCGCCAGGAGAACGTAGGTGGTCGCTCCAGGTTAACGTAGGTGGTCGCTGGTGCTGACTTCGTTTTTTTTTTTTTGTTAAATTAATGATTCTATTTCAAATTTTATGTCGAAGGGGAGGGGATCCAGTCGCCGGTTGTTCGGCCACCTGCTACAATTATGACAGTCGCCTAAAAATAGCCTAATTGGGTCAGGCCCTTAAGAAATGACATCCTACACTGGAGTCCTGGTGGTTCCATAGCTTTCATTGTATTGGTGTACAACGAGAGTTGACGGAGCAGAGGCAGATGTGTAAACCCATGGAAGGATCGATAGCTTTTTTCCCCAAGATTCAAACCTCAGGGCAATGCTAGCTTGAAAGATGTCCCTCTAAGTCAAATCCCCCAGAATTAAGGAATCATATGATTTCCGTGAACACATGGTTGACCATGAGAAAATAGTTTTGACTATCAACTGGGACTTGAACATTCAAGGAAAAGAAGCTCTTGAGCTTCAGGAAGAGCACTAGGTTTAGAAGTGAGCACAAAATATTCCAGTCTGCTAAGGCTGAAGTTTGGGGCGATCAGAATTGCTGGCAAATTTACGTGCTTGTTCGGTTTCATCTTCTTCGTTCAGGAGAAAATTGAGGTTTTTTTCTGGGAAATAGAACTTCAATGGATTTGTGACGAGTACCAAATTGTGAGGCAAAGCATACATTAGAGGGAGTCCGTGAATGCTCTTGTGGCTAGGAAGTCATATTGTCTCAGTGACCTTGGCCTGTTGAGGCAGATTAGTCTCGGTCGGCATGAGTGTAGGATTTTAGGTCTGCCAGAGATGTTCATATATCTCTCTGCGACGGCTTTAAACCTTCAGCATATGGAGCCATTGCTCCTTAGCGATCACAAGAGGGGAATGGACTTCCCTGTATATTATTGGGTTAGGGACTTCAAATGTGATTACCTCTGCATTTCATTCATTAGGATCCATGGACTTGTCTCCATTGTTAGGCCTGAAACTCACAGTCAGAAAGTTCTGCCAGTGGTTTTGACGGTAAAATAACCATTACACTCAGTTTCCTAAAAGCTGATATGTTGGTCATACTCTGCATATGTGTCTGTGGAGTAATCTCAATTAATGTCTAGGTAAAAGTACTGTTTTATTATGGCAACAAAGAGCATTAAGACAATTGTGTGTTGGACCAACATCATCCAATTCCCACTAGTACGTGCACAAGGATTGTGTCTGAGCAGAAACTGACATCATCAGAAAGGGCTGGTTGATATTTGAGAGTGCTGTCTGTATTGCTGGGAAAAGATCAAAATGTGTCGTTCTTCGGGTAAAATCACTTTTCATCAAAAAAGCACTGAGTTCTTGGCACAAAAATCATGATTTTTAAATGCTTTACCTCCCCCCTTGCTACACTTGTCCCTTTACCTCCCCCCCCTTGACTCCATCCAAGGCCCCAAGCAGTCTTTCCAGGTGAGGCAGAGGTTCACCTGCACCTCCCCCAACCTCATCTATTGCATCCGCTGCTCTAGGTGTCAGCTGCTCTACATTGGTGAGACCAAGCGTAGGCTTGGCGATCGTTTCGCCGAACACCTCCGCTCAGTTCGCAATAACAACCCGATCTCCCGATGGCTCAGCACTTCAACTCCCCCTCCCATTCCGAATCCGACCTTTCTGTCCTTGGCCTCCACCATGGCCAGAGTGAGGTCCACTGTAAATTGGAGGAGCAGCACTTCATATTTCACTTGGGTAGTTTACACCCCAGCGGTATGAACATTGACTTCTCCAATTTCAGGTAGTCCCTGCTTTCTCCTTCTTTCCTCCTCCCCTTCCCAGCTCTCCCACAGCCCACTGTCTCCGCCTCTTCCTTTATTCTTCCCGCCCTCCCCCCCTCCCCACTCCCACATCAGTCTGAAGAAGGGTCTCGACCTGAAACGTCGCCTATTTCCTTCGCTCTCCCACTGAGTTTCTCCAGCATTTTTGCCTACCATCGATTTTCCAGCATCTGCAGTTCCTTCTTAAATATTCTATCTTTATGTTATTTTTGCCTATTGATTTGCTGATCTTTTTCTCAAGTTATGCTAGGAGCAACCACTGCAGGAACTCCAGTCTGTGGCATCGAAACTGACTGAAAATCAAAAGAACTGTTGATCCTGGAAATCTTAAATAAGTTCTGACCAGGGGTCTCGGACCTGAAATGTTAACTCTGTTTCCTTCCCAGAGATGCTGCCTAACCTGCACAGTTCCACAATTAAACCAAGCACAGGCTTGTTTTAAGTTAACAATTTAAAAGCTTTGCAGTATCAGTTACCATGTTTCAATTTAGACAATAGACAATAGGTGCAGTAGGTCCACAAAAATGCTGGAGAAACTCAGCGGGTGCAGCAGCATCTATGGAGCCAAGGAGATAGGTAACGTAGGTTTCTCCAGCATTTTTGTGTACCTTCGATTTTCCAGCATCCGCAGTTCCTTCTTGAACACAGGTGCAGTAGGTCATTTGGCCCTTCGAGCCAGCACCGCCATTCAATGTTATCATGGCTGATCATCCACAATCAGTACCCCGTTCCGGCCTGCTCCCCATATCCTTTGACTCCGCTATTTTTAAGAGCTCTATCTAGCTCTCTCTTGAAAGCATCCAGAGAACCGGCCTCCACGCCCTCTGAGGCAGAGAATTCCACAGACTCACAACTCTCTGTGTGAAAAAGTATTTACCTCACCTCCGTTCTAAATGGCTTACCCCTTATTCTTAGAAACATATTAAAAAAATAGAAACATAGAAAATAGGCGCAGGAGGAGGCCATTCGGCCCTTCGAGCCAGCACCGCCATTCATTGTGATCATGGCTGATCGTCCCCTATCAATAACCTGTGCCTGCCTTCTCCCCATATCCCTTGACTCCTCTAGCCCCGAGAGCTCTATCTAACTTAAACTGCGTCCCCTGGTTCTGGACTCCCCCAACATCGGGAACATGCTTCCTGCCTCTAGCGTGTCTAAACCCTTAATAATTTTATATGTTTCAATAAGATCCCCTCTCATCATTCTAAATTCCAGGATATACGAGCCCAGTCGCTTCATTCTATCAACATTATTGGCGGATTTTATTTATTCAGCTATTATGCTTTGAAAGAATGAGAGACGTGCCATCCTTGCTTAAACCTTACAATACAACACAATACAATACATTTATTTGTCATTTGGACCCCGTTGAGGTCCAAACGAAATGCCGCTTAAGTGTCAATTTAAGTAAAATGCTTCAATGCTTGGTTGATGAAGGAGGAACAGGCTCACATTTCATCACTGTGTGAGTGATTTTTGCATCTTATCAGATGCACTACCTTCCAACCCTGCCACAAAAGCTTCACAGTAGCAGAAGGAGAGTCTGATTGAACCTGGATATTTACACATTTGACGAAAGATTTATCGTTTGATGAATCATTGTCACTCTGTTGCCATTCACACCAACCACATCTGAATGATTACCATCAGCTAACAAGCAGTCATAGTAGCACTCAGTCTCTGAGTCAGGATGTCCCCTGACACCCCCCCACCCCCACCCCCTCACATCCGATGTCGACAGTCACTTGCCTGTTGCTGGATGTGGTGATGCAGCATTGAAATGCTATGGAACTGTCATGTCAGTGATGCCTTGTACAATCTCCAGCAAAACATGATGCCACCCCACCCCCACTCTGTTCTAAATATCGAACAAAGGAATATGGAGCGACAGATGGGAGTTGCAATGTTGTAGCTCCCACTGTGAGTGCACTATCTCTGGCTGCCGGCATCAGCTGCTAAAGCAGCATTAATCTAGCTCCAGTGATCAGAAGGACAAAGAACCAGCAAACATTTAACCATCTAAATGCTGCTCAAATTCAGTAGATTACATCTGAAACAAGTACTATCAATGCTTTCACATTTTTGACTATAATGCGTTAAAACATAAATGGCTCAATCTATCTGTAATTGTTCTTCACCATCTTAAACCATAAATTGCTATTTTTTTCTTTACGCTGCCCCAGTTCTTCAAAACTCACTTTTGCAATGCTACTGCAGAACCTGACATGCTTTCTAAATTATAACGTTTAATTACTGGTCTTGTGTACTGATTAGCTGTTGCCAGCTTGACTTGGAGCTACATGGAAGCTGGAATTACCTCACAGTTGAATGGAAAAAGAGTAACATTTTATGTTTTAAATATAAGGGTTTTTTTTTTAATGGGAAGTGAAATGAAAGATCGGTGAATCTATGGCAAAAACAAGTGCTGGAGGAACTCAGCAGGCCAGGCGCCATCTGTGGAGGGAAATGGATAGATATGGTTTTGGGTTGGAGTCTTCTTCCGACTGATTGAGTGGAGGGGAGGAAGCTGGTGACGGGGGCGGGATGGGGCAAGAACTGGTAAATGATTATTGGATTCAATAGACAATAGGTGCAGGAGTAGGCCATTCGGCCCTTCGAGTCAGCACCGCCATTCAATGTGATCATGGCTGATCATCCCCAATCAGTACCCCGTTCCTGCCTTCTCCCCATATCCCCTGACTCCGCTATTTTTAAGAGCCCCATCTGGCTCTCTCTTGAAAGCATCCAGAGAACCTGCCTCCACCTCCCTCTGAGGCAGAGAATTCCACAGACTCACCACTATCTGTGAGAAAAAGTGATTCCTCGTCTCCGTTCTAAATGGCTTACCCCTTATTCTTAAACTGTGGCCCCTGGTTCTGGACTCCCCCAGCATCGGGAACATGTTTCCTGCTCAGGTGAGGAATTGTGCTGAGGGGATGGGTGGAGATAAAATGGAGACAAAAGAGTGTAGATGTGGAAGATTGAAGATTGAAGATTGAAGAGGAGGAGTGAAATGTAAAACCAGAGTGATAGTTAGTGGAAGGGAAAAGAGTGAATTGAATTGAATTGAATTGAAGTGTGGGTAGGAAAATAGGGGACTCAAAGAAGGCAGGGGTGGGAAGATGATTGGATGGAACAGGAAACAGGAACTGGGTGACAGGGGTGGGGGGGGGGGAAGAAAGGTGTACGTGGGCATGAGATGGGGGGGGAAGGAGTAGATGATGTCAGGGGAGGAGTTGGGGATTACCTGAAATTGGAGAAAGTTCATGCATTGTGGGCTACCATGTTCTCACCTTAGCACTTGAGGATGCTGACAACATGATGGTGGTGAGGCCACAGCATTGTGTTCAGTTTGTGTCACCCTGCTAGAGGAAAGGTGCCATTGTGCTGGAAAGAGGCAGAAACAATGTACATGGATGTTGCCAGGACCCGAGGGCCTGATCTATGGATGGGCAGGCTAGGACTTTGTCCTGTGAAGCAAAGGATGCTGAGGGGAGCTTATAGATGTGTATACAATCATGAGAAGAATAGATTGGGTGAATGCACAGAATCTTTTCTTCCCAGGGTAAGGGGATTCAAGAAGTAAGGGCATAGATTTAAGATGAGGAGAAGGATTTAATAGCAAGCTGAGCAGCAACTTTATCACATAATGTGTGGTGGCTATATGGAATAAGAGGCCAGATGAAGTAGTTGAGGCAAGTATAGTAACAACATTTAAAAGACATTTGTATAGGTACATGGATGGATAGGAAAGGTTCAGAGGGATATGGGCTAAAGAGGCAAATTGGACTAGTTTAGTTGGTCATCTTGATCGGCATGGATGAGTTGGGCCGAATGGCCTATTTCCATGCTGTATAATGCTCTGACTATCGTATCTTGCCATAGAGGGAGTACAGAGAAGGTTCACCAGACTGATTCCTGGGATGTCAGGACTTTCATATGAAGAAAGACTGGATAGACTCGGCTTGTACTCGCTAGAATTTAGAAGATTGAGGGGGGATCTTATAGAAACGTACAAAATTCTTAAGGGGTTGGACAGGCTAGATGCAGGAAGATTGTTCCCGATGTTGGGGAAGTCCAGAACAAGGGGTCACAGTTTAAGGATAAGGGGGAAATCTTTTAGGACCGAGATGAGGAAAACATTTTTCACACAGAGAGTGGTGAATCTCTGGAATTCTCTGCCACAGAAGGCAGTTGAGGCCAGTTCATTGGCTATATTTAAGAGGGAGTTAGATGTGGCCCTTGTGGCTAAAGGGATCAGGGGGTATGGAGAGAAAGCAGGTACAGGATACTGAGTTGGATGATCAGCCATGATCATATTGAATGGCGGTGCAGGCTCGAAGGGCCGAATGGCCTACTCCTGCACCTATTTTCTATGTTTCTATGTATGTATCCACCAAATGTAATGGCCAAGATTGGAAGAGGTGAATCAATTATTGGTTAAAGTGGGGAGTGGGTAGAATTCTTAGCCAGAGCACTGGGGGGGGGGATCTCCAGCTCTTCATACAATGGGTCATGGGGCCTTAATAACCATTCTGTTCATGGGGATCCCTCTACACATTTTAATTGCACTAGAGGCACCAGGCCTAAGAAATGTGTTACCTGAGGGTCAGAATCAGGGATGAAAATGTGAGGAAACTGTTCTGTAGTGATGGTGCAGGTGGAAGAATTATCAAGACAGTGGAGAGGCCAGTGTTGGGCTTGAAGAAGCCATGAATTGGAGTGATCGGGGTGGGGTGGTGATCCCAGTATTACACCCAAGGATCAATATAAAAAAGCATTGCTGTGAGTCGAGGGCAGCAATCAGATCCTTTGGGTACGATGGGGTTGTGTGCTTGGGATACAGGTGGGGCCTCAGGGATCAAGAGAATTACAGGGGCATTGATGATCGGGGGAATCACAGGACTGGAATATCAGTGGGATTGTGTCCGCTCATAAACCTGAAGGATTGAGGAATTCCAACCTTGACCTCAGAAAGGTGGCAGCAAGGTCAAGTGTGGGTGGCCTGCTCATGCCAAAGTAGGGGCCAGAAAGATGTGAGAGACATATCCACTAATGATCCTGGTCCAGCATTGCAATGGAATGACTTACTTGTTGTAGGAAAATGATCAAAATGTTTGCTTTCAAGACAGTTCATTCAAAATTCCATGACATTGTTCCAAAAGTACCATCCTTCCACAGTAACCCCAAAATAGTTGTTTTCATGTTTCACTCCAGTTGAAAATAATTTGCAATAGCATAACTCTAAAAATGTATTATGAGATTAAATTTGTGGACTACATTTAGATATTTGAGAAAAAATACCCTCGGATAATCTTCAAACCAGTCTACTTTGAATTCTGTGAAACCAAATTGCTCACATTTTGTTGAGGTATAAGGAGGCAATCATCTGAAATACACCTGGGATGGAACATTTAAACACCATTTGCTTCTTGGAAACAGTACATAACATGACTGGAGAGAGCGGGTCAGGCAGCATCAACAGAGAGAAATGGACAGCCGACATATTGGGTTGGAACCCTTCTTCAAATTGAGGTACGTGTTCTTTAAGCCTTGCATTTCGACTTCAGTCAGAGACTTACTGCAAGTGCCGAATGTAGATTCCTTAACACCACACTTTTGACATGAATATACGTATATCAGAGAGAACATTCTCCCTCCAACACAAACCCAAATAGTTTTTTTTCTCTCACATTTGATAAAATACCTCTCTCGCAAATTTCAAACAGATACATACATTTAGATCTCTCTTTAGTTTTATTTTGATAATTACAGTGTTATTTAATCCCTTGATACATGCAGAATGTGTGTCTTTCTAAATGAATAAATAAATACATTGCCTTACCTTTTCCATAGACTGTCATCGCTCATCCTACATCACGAGTGCAGATTTATTTTCTGTTGCTGAGTTGAATAACATTACAGTTAAATATACCGATGAACTGCAGATAAAAGAACCTGGGGAGATACAAGCTATCTCTTTTGTATTTTGAGCAAATCTTTCTCTGCCCGGAGTCTGATGTATTACAACACTGTAATCAGGTTGAATCTGAAGCACTCGGCTATGACACTGGGCTTGTGTGCTAAATTGATATTGCATATATTACAGCCACGTTGAAGCAAGATTTAAAATTGAACATCTCGGTGGAATATCTTATCCTCAATTCGAATTTTGAAATGAGATTTTATTCCTCTCTTTCTTCGTCACAACCGTGTGTGGAACATTAAATCCGGGCTCTCTTTTATGAAAGTTTAGGAAGATTCAGACCTCATTTGTCTCAGTGGATCAGACAGACACCTGCTCAAGGCAAACGTTGACGCTTGCAGGAATCCCCTTCCCCATTCGCAGATGTAATTCTTTCCTCCTGACTGCCAAGCTGAGGTTAACTAATGGGACTGCAGGGAAATCTCAGTTTTATGGTTGGCCTATTTAGACTGTCATTTGTGCAGTTTCTATTTCTAGCGTAGCCCAATTTGCAAATTGTTTAATAGCTGCAAATACTCCAAGTGAGACAAAGTGAATTTTATCATTGTCCTGCAGAATGTTCTTTAGAAATAATAGTGATCATTTCAAACCATTTGAAATCTATGTGAACAACGTAATTAATGAATAAATAGTTGTGACTTTCATTTTCAAAGCACACAAAGAGCACCCTAGCCCAATCAGACCTGCTCACAAATATTTGGTGATGTCCAAAAATCAGATGAGTTTACCCACAGACTAGTCAAGTAACTGCCTGCTTAAATCATTCTTGCAGTCAATGACTCCTCCATTATCATTATATGTCCTGTTTCACCAGTAATGCCCCTGTCCCACTTAGGAAACCTGAACGGAAACCTCTGGAGACTTTGCGCCCCACCCAAGGTTTCCGTGCGGTTCCCGTGGAGGTTGCAGGTGGTTGCCGGAGTGGAAGCAGGTAGGGAGACTGACAAAAACCTCCGGGAACCTCCGGGAACCGCATGGATACCTTGGGTGGGGCGCAAAGTCTCCAGAGGTTTCCGTTCAGGTTTCCTAAGTGGGACAGGGGCATTAGGCTCTAAATCTAGAGTGGCAGCAGAGTTGTATAAACATGGGAGCAAGTACCTTGGGAATCCTCAACATTGATTCAAGACTGCATGCTATTTCATGCCATCAGGTCGAGCCTGAGCAAGGAAATTCACTAACTTTTACCCAGTGCTTTCCATCAGCAGTCCATTCTGTTTAATACTATTTAAGAATTGAGGGCAGCAAAGATATGTATGTAAGTCTCGCAAAGGAGGGGTTCTGTTGTATGAACTGGCCAGTCCAGAAAGACAAAGCAACCATTCAGACACCTGAGTTAGATGGACGAGAATCCAATGAGTGATAGATCTATTTGACATCATTTTCATCAGTGTACATCTTGCAGATACATCTTCCAATTTCACTATTTGTGGAGTCCAATTCAATTGTAATTAAAACCATTTTTTTCCTGAGTAAAACGCAATACCTGATCATTTTCAGATCATTTCACTTTCTCCTGAAATTTGGTCAAGTACTTCTGAACTTGTGACTTTGACGTGATTTCCATTATTAGAACATGGATCACATTGCCCGAGGATGGACAATATGATCCAATGTCATTGGACAGTCCTGGATCAACCTGTGTATGTAGTTCAATACCCAACTCACACCCCCATCAAGTAGCGGCCTTATGCATATCTCATCCCACTTCTACTCCTTGCTCCCCTTCACAGACGCTCCCAAATATTAATCCCAACTCCGCATATCCTGAGATGGTGATCACATAATTCTCCAAGGCCGGAACCTGATGTCCACATCCTGCAAACTTTAAGACAGCCAATGGAGCCAATCACCAATGACAAACCCTTCCCACGCTTCTTACCCGATCAATGGCCCCACTCCTCAGAACAATCCTTTGCTCATTTCTTGAGTGCCTTTCCCGTTGTGCTCGCCCATTTATCTGAGGGAGTGCAGCGTAGGTTTACAAGGTTAATTTCCGGGATGGCGGGACTGGCATATGCTGAGAGAATGGAGCAGCTGGGCTTGTACACTCTGGAGTATAGAAGGATGAGAGGGAATCTCATTGAAACATATAAGATTGTTAAGTGCTTGGACACGCTAGAGGCAGGAAACATGTTCCCGATGTTGGGGGAGTCCAGAACCAGGAGCCACAGTTTAAGAATAAGAAGTAAGCCATTTAGAACGGAGACGAGGAAACACTTTTTCTCACAGAGAGTGGTGAGTCTGTGGAATTCTCTGCCTCAGAGGACGGTGGAGGCGGGTTCTCTGGATGCTTTCAAGAGAGAGCTAGATAGGGCTCTTAAAAATAGCGGAGTCAGGGGATATGGGGAGAGGGCAGGAACCCCCGTTACTGATTGGGGATGATCAGCCATGATCACATTAAATGGCGGTGCTGGCTCGAAGGGCCGAATGGCCTACTCCTGCACCTGTTGTCTATTGTCTATAATGCTCATTTGTTTAAGCATCGGGTCTGGGGCATTATATGGGTGTAAGGTGTGCATGGGGGAGGCCAGAAACTGAAACAGTCATTGGCTCCTCATTGTAACACCCACAGCCTTTGTGTTCTGTGTTGAGTCACGGTCTTGCTGGCTTTCCCCAGCATTATGCTCTGGATTTGTTCCTGCAGCCTGTGTCAGGTCAGGCCTGGGGTCTCAGCTCAAGACCCCACTGATTTCAATGAGGATAATAGAGCAACAAAGGGGAAAGAAGATCATTTTTTAAAATTAATTTTGCTTTAATATTTAACCTTTAATGATATAATTATTTACAAATATTCCCATTTGTTTTTCAATATCCATTCTTTCCAATTAACTCAATTAGTTTTTAAATGTCTGAATATTTGAGACCTGTCACATGCAATTAATGACAACGGTTTAAAAAAAATAATCTTAAAATAATCTAAAAATCAAAATAATTTTGAACATTTTAAAAGGTTTAAAGCTGACAAATGACCAATCTCCACCATCACAATTCATGTCGCTTTGCTGTGTCACAGGTATTGTAGAGATAGAACTTCCTCACTGCAAGGGCCTGGTTTCTGCCTGAACCAGCCTTAAAGGACACCTGAAAAGTGAAGGATCACAGTCTGGATTCATGTGGACGATGAATTATGCCTCAACGCTGTTAAACCTTATTTTTTAAATTAAAAAATACTAAACTTTAAACAAAATATTTTTGTAGGTATTATTCTTACAAACACTGGTAATGGTTTGTGTATTTGAAGTTATTGCATTCATATTACACAGTGATACTTTGAGAAATGTTATTTTTAATACAGCATCCCCAGGCCTCAGCGCCTTCAGGCTAACCATTACTTGATCGCTTGTGGTTAAAGGGATTTTTCTTCAGGGATTTTAGCATCATGGTAGGAAAGTTGAGTGATAGGCAAGAAACTAGTGTTCTGTTTCACAAATAAATCACAAGTTTCTATGCCTTGAGATCTTTGTGAAGCCATTACAAATTGGTGACATGGATAGATGACTTTCTTAGGGATTGTGGAAGGACATTGATTGCTGCTACTTGACAGGTTTTCTGATAATTCATTAGGACATAGAAGGAGGCCATTTGATCCATCAAATCTTTGTGGCACCCAGCATCCACCCATCAGTCTCGTTGCCCTGTTTATATCCGTTTATAGTGCCAAAACGTATATTTGCAAGGAGAAATATGTGTGCCAAATAAACAAATATAAATTAAGGCTCCAAAATCATTGCCAGTTTTGAGAATGGCTAAGTTTCACTTCCAATGAAAGGTTTGCTTTGTTCTGGTCCATCCATGTTAAATGATTATGGAGTTGGAGATTCTGCCCACCACCTGGGTACTGATGTATCAATCTGCGACTAGTTGCAATAGTGAGATGGCCTTCTGGATCTGATGAAGGTAAGTTCAAGGACCTGCCAAACATGGTGAAAAGCTTTGGCAGCCAGGCCCCATTAGAGAAAATTTGGGCCATCAAAATTGCCTAACTTTGGTAAATTCTTCTATGTCCCAATACAGATTTCTGATGCGAGGCTGAATTGTTTATCATTCCTCGGGTAGACTATTGAACTTCCTTTAATTTATGAAAATGTTAGTTTTAAATGTTTTGATTGAATGCTTGTATTGATTTTAGTTTGACAAACATATCTGATACCTTCCACTCAAATGGAGTAAAGGCCCTGTCCCACTGTACGAGGTCATTCAAGAGCTCTCCCGAGTTTAAAAAAAAATCAAACTCGTGGTAAGCACGTACAATGTACGTAGCGGGTACGTCGGAGCTCGGGACGTCTCTTAGCGGCTCGTAACGCTGACGGCAGGTACTAGGGAAACGCGGTAAGCTCGTGAAGATTTTTCAACATGTTGAAAAATGTTCACGAGAGCCCCGAGTACCGACGAGCGGCCATTACTGTAATTCTCCGAGTTCGAATCAGGGGAAACTCTTGAATTACCTCGTACAGTGGGACAGCCCCTTAATGGTTTTTATTTGGAAAAAAAAAATTTGAGGGACAACAGTCAACAATGCAATTAGCAAAATTAAACCTGTTTATAGAATTTTTTTAAATGCTGAGAATTGGTAAACTCATTTCACAAAGAGGGCGAGAATTTTGTTCAGACAGCTCCAAATTAAAAGGATAAACTACTGGAAAGACTCAGCAGGTCAGTTGGAGACACTAGGAACAGCAGATGCTGGTTTACTAAACGCTGGAGTAACTCAATGGGTCAGGCAGAATCTCCAGACGAGATGGATCAGTGATATTTCAGGTTAGGACCTTTCTTCAGGCAGGTCATCTTTGGAAGTGAAACAATTAATGTGTTGTGTTTGGTACCTGTAATTATCGGTCCTGAAACGTTAGCTCATTTCCTTTACATAAATGCTGCTTGACGTGTGTTTCCAGTCTTTTCTGATTTTATTCATATTTGTAGCATTTCCAGATTTTTTAATTTCCAAATCAAAAGTGTTGTACATTTGATAATAGGGTTATCATGAAGCAGAACAACTGCACACATTTGTGGATGCCCTGGCACCTGGCAGATATCACATTTTATCATTTTTTGGTTGATATTTATTTTCATATTTTTCCTGTGATTGCTAAAATAGACTATATTCATAAAGGGGCTGTCCCACTTGGGCGACCTAATTGGCGAGTTTAGAAGAGTTTAGGAGAGTTTGAAAAAATGTCATTTTGAAGACCTCCTTCAACCTCCTTCGACTATGTTGAAGACTAGCTTTGACTAGCTACGACTAACTTCAGGAAAATTGGACACCGAATAGTGGAGAGTGAAGACAACCTCCTTCGATCTCCTTCGACTTCCCTTCGGCCTCCCTTCAACTATGATGAAGACTATCTATGACTACCCTCGACTACCCTTGATTATCTACAAATAACATGCCAACCTACTACGACTAAACCTACGAGTAAAAAAAGTATCGATTTTTTTCCATGGCAACCTTTTTTTACTCGCGGGCATTTTTCAACATGTTGAAAAATATGCCGCAACCTAGCTGAGGCCTTGAGTACACGGGGACTACTCTCGAGCATGAAGGAGTGTTACAAAGACCTCATAAGACCTCGTGTCGACCATACTGCGAGTATGAGTCAAGGGCAAATTCGCCAGAACTCGCGAATTAGGTCGCCGCAGTGGGACAGCCCCTTTACTGTTACTTCTTACAGATATATCGAGCCAACCTCCTTCCAGAAATGCTGGCTATGATCCCGGAGAATCCCTATGGTCCTCTTCCACATAGAACATGCCTTCACTGGGTATTATCCTACATCAGCCTCTCTGGTTTCTCATGGCCTGGGAACATCAAATTTCTTCCCTTCTCCCACCATTGTAACCACTTGTCTTCAACTAACGGCGCTCACCATTGACATAAACAGTGCCGCTGCCAGTCACATACAATCCTTTACGAGCTGGCTTCTGGGGCCAAGATTTTAAGCCTGACACCAGGCTCCTCATGCTGACACTCTAAGCTCAGAAATAGCAAGACATTACCGGACAGATAGTGGAAAAGATGAAAGTACGCTCATAGCATAGTTGAGAAAACAACAAATCCAAGTTGACTCTTAAGAATTTCTGCCTCGCGACCATTTAGGTTTGATAAAGTAGGTTTGGGACTAGCACCCAGCATAAACCAGACTGATTCCTGGGATGTCAGGACTTTCATATGAAGAAAGACTGGATAGACTCGGCTTGTACTCGCTAGAATTTAGAAGATTGAGGGGGGATCTTATAGAAACTTACAAAATTGTTTAGGGGTTGGACAGGCTAGATGCAGGAAGATTGTTCCCGATGTTGGGGAAGTCCAGAACAAGGGGTCACAGTTTTAGGATAAAAGGGAAATCTTTTAGGACTGAGATGAGAAAAACATTTTTCACACAGAGAGTGGTGAATCTCTGGAATTCTCTGCCGCAGAATGTAGTTGAGGCCAGTTCATTGGCTATATTTAAGAGGGAGTTAGATGTGGCCCTTGTGGCTAAAGGGATCAGGGGGTATGGAGAGAAGGCAGGTACAGGATACTGAGTTGGGTGATCAGCCATGATCATATTGAATGGCGGTGCAGGCTCGAAGGGCCGAATGGCCTACTCCTGCACCTATTGTCTATGTTTCTTTGGTGCCAAGAATGCACTACCCGACAAACTAAGCACCTACATGTCTCTTCCAACATCTCTCACCCTGTCTGTGAACCGTCTGCAGTCCCCACATTGGTCTCATTTGTCATCTCAGTTCCCACAGAATTGGAGTGAACGAAAATCACGCTAGATCCCAAGGGGCTGCCTACGAATAAGACGACAAACCTGCTTCAGTATTCTCTAACTGCACAGCAGTGATTTCCTTCACCAGCCCTTCCGATCTTTCCCCAGTGTCAATTATTTAACCATATAACCATATAACAATTACAGCACGGAAACAGGCCATCTCGGCCCTTCTAGTCCGCGCCGAACACTTATTCTCCCCTAGTCCCATCTACCTGCACTCAGACCATAACCCACCATTCCTTTCCCGTCCATATAACTATCCAATTTATTTTTAAATGATAAAATCGAACCTGCCTCCACCACCTCCACTGGAAGCTCATTCCACACAGCTACCACTCTCTGAGTAAAGAAGTTCCCCCTCATAGAAACATAGAAACATAGAAATTAGGTGCAGGAGTAGGCCATTCGGCCCTTCGAGCCTGCACCGCCATTCAATATGATCATGGCTGATCATCCAACTCAGTATCCCGTACCTGCCTTCTCTCCATACCCTCTGATCCCCTTAGCCACAAGGGCCACATCTAACTCCCTCTTAAATATAGCCAATGAACTGGCCTCGACTACCCTCTGTGGCAGAGAGTTCCAGAGATTCACCACTCTCTGTGTGAAAAAAGTTCTTCTCATCTCGGTTTTAAAGGATTTCCCCCTTATCCTTAAGCTGTGACCCCTTGTCCTGGACTTCCCCAACATCGGGAGCAATCTTCCTGCATCTAGCCTGTCCAACCCCTTAAGAATTTTGTAAGTTTCTTACTTTGCTCCTATTCTTCATCTTAAGTCCAACCTCCGGCACCCACCGTGGGCCCATCTTCAGCTGCCAAATGCTCTCTTGGAGGGCACACCTTGATCTCTTTAACATCTTCGCTTGTGTTTCCCACCAACAAGTTGCTTCAGTTACGATGCTCATGCTCTCCTGTGTGGTCCTGGATGGGTCTTTTCCTCCTCTTCATCACTGGTATTTTCTTTTGTTCAGTGTTAAATTGGTGATGGGTCCATCTTCAGAAAACGGTGCATCATTCCTGGAGATTCTGACTTGCTAGCAGAGTCCTCCCCGAGCTGGTCAGGCTATTTGACATCTTTCATGTTACCCCTAAACTTCTGCCCCTTAATTCTCAAGTCATGTCCTCTTGTTTGAATCTTCCCTACTCTCAATGGGAAAAGCTTATCCACGTCAACTCTGTCTATCCCTCTCATCATTTTAAAGACCTCTATCAAGTCCCCCCTTAACCTTCTGCGCTCCAAAGAATAAAGACCTAACTTGTTCAACCTTTCTCTGTAACTTAGTTGCTGAAACCCAGGCAACATTCTAGTAAATCTCCTCTGTACTCTCTCTATTTTGTTGACATCCTTCCTATAATTAGGCGACCAAAATTGTACACCATACTCCATCTTTCATCCTGCGCTGTCAAAACTTGTAATCATTACAGGAAAGGAACGCGATTATTGTCTTATAACTTTGTTTGTTTTATAAATCTTATTTTGCAGCAGTCGGCGTGCAGATTAACCTCGCATTAATGCGGCGGAGATTCTGGGCAATTACACAACAGGTAAAAAGTGAATTTTGAGTAGTTATGTGACTCCTCCAGTTACTTCATACAGGTTGCATTTCTTTTAATTTTTAGTCTGCTCTTACAAAGGCCTGAGGATCATTTCTAGCTAATTTTATCTAGTTGTCACAGAGTGGATATTTTTAATTTAATTTGTATGAAGCACCATTCTTACAATCTATTGATTCAATAAATTAAATTTGACTGACGAGTCATATTCAGAATTAGCAATTCACAAATTATTAATAATGTATTTAGTAATTAAAACAGTAATTATATCATTTGTAATCTGGAGTAAATTTATAAAAAAGACCATGTCTCCTTGATTATATAGATTTTTCTCATTGTATGCTATTTTGTGTATCAAAATAATGAAATAACAATATTTCCAATGAAGGCATATTAGCCAGAGCAGTACAGCACGTGATCAGGCCCTTCAGCCCACAGGAACTGTTCTGAATGTGATACCAAGACCAACTCTCATCTGCTTGCACATAATCCATATCCCTCCATTCCCCACATATACACATGCCTATCCAAAAGTTTCTTCAATGGCACTATTGTATCTTCCTCAATCATTCCCCCCCACGGAAGGGTTTCGGCCCAAAACTTTGCCTATTTCCTTCGCTCCATAGATGCTGCTGCACCCGCTGAGTTTCTCCAGCACTTTTGTCCGAGGAGAAATTCTTTGCTCGAAATACATGGCACATTGGTATAATAGTTATATATCCACATGCAATTCCACAAATATTGATGGAATATTAAGTAGTATAGTTAAGAACATAACATTATATTGCAACATTGATAGTTTAGGCAAATAGACAAAACCATGATGAATAGATTTCAACATAGGCAGCAGTGATGTCATTATATATCCAAGGACTATACTGAATTATTTAAAGTGTAAAAAAGCTAGGAACTGTGAAAGAAATCAATGGGATCCATGCGCAGAGGTTTATAACGTACTGGTGAGGTACAACAATTAATCAAAGGAATATTGCTGGGAAGAACCCTTATATTCAAAGTGAGAGAATAATACTAACAATATCAACAGCTGTAGAAATCACAGTTAGACCATACCTGGAGTGTTGTGTATAATCTGGCCAGGTGTCCTAGATTTGAGGTGTGTGTTCCTGGAATGCAGAAGGTAAAGGGATAGCATAGTTGAGATTGTCAAGGTTTTTGAAGCTGTTAGAGCAGATATGCACTTCCATACACGGCATGTCTAGTGTAAAGAGACATAATACCCTGAAATCAGAGATAGACGAAAAAAACAATGTTGGGAAATAGTTCTTCCCAATAAAGAATAGTAACAATATAAAACTTCCAGCTTCAAAAGGCAGTGGATGTTCCTGCTAGTACCATCGGTGCTAATATTCCCATGACCACTTCACTCATCAGGTACACTTCCAGATGCCCCTCCAGTATGTGGTGCCTTGGGGTTTCTGAAATATTTCCGTACTGTGGCTCCTTGCCACTGCTTGATATTTTCTAAATAGGTCGCCTTTAGTTTTTCTCGTTCTTTTCTCCTTTGACTGGATCTTGAAATGTTACTTTACAAGGGGTTGCCGTTCCTCATATCGTAGCCAAATTATGTTTTAGCTTTCCCCTTTTAAAGGTTTTTTAAAAAGCTATTCGGCCAAAGGGCCCCCAGATCCAAATCGCCAATTGATTCTCCTGCCGCAGATACTGCCTGACCTGCTGAGTGATTCCAGCACTTCCTGTTTTTGTTGAGGAAACCGTCTTGTTTTTCAGCTTCAGAGTTATTGGTCCACTGTATTCATTCATTTGGCTTCTCCTTTGCAAATGAAATTCTCAGGAATATATTATAATATTACATTTTAAATGGTGAGAACTCTGAACACTTTGATATAAATTTTCTTCCTCGCAGTGCAGAAAACATAACATGGAATTCTTTGGTCTGTTACGATAAGATCCATTAGCTATTTAGCTTAAGGATATTCCAAAGCATATTCTGAAGTCTGAATGCCTGATGTATGTTATTTTAGGATGCTTCTATATTAAAAATTATTGCATTAAAAATGGAAGATAATAAAGGGCCTTATTAAGGCATGTACATAAGCTGTTGAAACCAAATAGTTTCCATGGGAATGCCTGCTGATAATTTAATATTGTGTTGTGCATGAGCTTTTAAGGCAGTTCCTGTGATCTGCAGCGATGATTACACTGAGCAGAGTGGGAGTTTCTCTCCTTGAGCAAAAAACAATCATCACCACTGAAACATGCAGGATCTCAACAATCTGCTGTGGCCAGATTTATTTCTGCAGTTTTTTCAGTGTTGTTTTAATTGCAAAACCTTCTAATTCATGCTGGTAATATCTAATTTTGTATCCTCATCTCTGGGTTTCATATAATCAGGGAAAAATGGTTAGTTGTAAAAGTAACGGCACCCGCTCTCGGAGGTTGCTATCTTAATTAATAGTTCATCCATGAAGATGCCTCATGCAAGTGAACAGAGCAGTGAACCAAACATGGGCACATATTAATACTACAATAATAATTTGGCCAGGTCCATTCGTACGTGTATAGGAAGGTGTGGATTGAGTTGACACTATAATGGCAACAAGCGGCACAAATATCTGTCAGTAGATTTTACTGCTGAGAATTTCATAGTCGTCTTCAGATCAGTGGATCCGGAGGTGTGCCTAGGAACTGCACCAAGGAGGATATGTTGTTTGAACTGCACCAAGGCGGATATGTTGATAGAAACATAGAAAATAGGTGCAGGATAGGCCATTCGGCCCTTTGAGCCTGCACCGCCATTCAATATGACCATGGCTGATCATCCAACTCAGTATCCTGTACCTGCCTTCTCTCCATACCCCCTGATCCCTTTAGCCACAAGGGCCACATCTAACTCCCTCTTAAATATAGCCAATGAACTGGCCTCAACTACCTTCTGTGGCAGAGAGTTCCAGAGATTCACCACTCTCTGTGTGAAAAATGTTTTTCTCATCTCGGTCCTAAAGGATTTCCCCTCTATCCTCAAACTGTGACCCCTTGTCCTGGACTTCCCCAACATTGGGAACAATCTTCCTGCATCTAGCCTGTCCAACCCCTTAAGAATTTTGTAAGTTTCTATAAGATCCCGCCTTAATCTCCTAAATTCTAGCGAGTACAAGCCGGGTCTATCCAGTCTTTCTTCATATGAAAGTCCTGACATCTCAGGAATCAGTCTGGTGAACCTTCTCTGTACTCCCTCTATGGCAAGAATGTCTTTCCTCGGATTTGGAGATAAAACGGTACGCAATACTCCAGGTGTGGTCTCACCAAGACCCTGTACAACTGCAGTAGAACCTCCCTGCTCCTATACTCAAATCCTTTTGCTATGAATGCTAACATACCATTGGCTTTCTTCACTGCCTGCTGCACCTGCATGCCTACTTTCAATGACTGGTGTACCATGACACCCAAGTCTCGCTGCATCTCCCCTTTTCCTAATCGGCCACCATTTAGTGAACACTTGATGAGTGTTGTGTAAAAGCTTGTTGTGGAATGTTATATGTTGGTGCAGTTTGATTTTAACTCGATATTTGATTAATATGCTGTGATATTATTCAACTTTATTTATTTCGGACTCAAGGTCCAGACATTACATAAAATACATTGCATATAAAAACACCATAAAATACATATCAAATCTTAGTATATCACATCAAAGCATGAATTAGCACTTAGAAATTATATACAAAAAAACACAATACATGATTTAAAATCCAGAATAAAAAAGATCAGTTTGCTTTGAAGTGTCTATTCATGTATGTTGGTATAGCAGATTATATTGATTTACACTGGTCTATAACCTGGTTTATACTTGTTTTCCTCTTCTTGCATCCTACTGCTTCCCCTGCCTGTTTCTGCTCTGCAGTCCAATGACACTGATGTAAGTGGAATTTTGGTGGAATAAATGTGTAGGAAGGAACTGCAGATGCTGGTTTACACTGAAGATAAACGCACAGTGCTGGAGTAACTCCGACAGCTTCTCTGGGTAGAAGGAATGGGCGACAATTCGGGTCGAGAGTCTGAAGAAGGGTTCCGACCCGAAACGCCACCTATTCTTTCTATTCAGATGGTGCCTGTCCCGCTGAGTTGATCCAGCATTGTGTGTCTATCTTTGGTGGAATAAATGTGTGTCAGGGATAACAGAGCTGCAGCCTGAGACAGCTATTGTTTTGTCTTTATCTGGTACTGCTGGTTAATGGCAATGAAACCAACGTAAAAACAAGTTCCATCCAAGAGAACTGGAATAGAAGCAAGCTGACATGATCCCAGATGACTGAGATATTACATATATTTCATTATCATTTCAAATCCATCTAAATTTTCTCCCTTCTATCTAATGACAAAGTAGCATTACAAGACAGGTTATTTCATACAAGCTGCTGCAGAATACTTTAGATGGAGAAAAATTACTTATTTTAACATTAAAATAAGCTAATAAGTTAATATTAAAATGTTAACAAATGCATTTATGTTTATAATAATTCTATTTGTGTTGTTAACTAGAATTTATTTTTTATAAAGCTACTTAATGCTTGGACTGTATTTGTCAAAATACAGTCTTTTTCAGTAACTTTCTCCCAACTTTATCAATTGGGTTTTTCAAGATAACAGATTTTTGCAACACAATTATTCACCAAAGATATGATGACCAGCATTTCTAAAATAATAGTCACCAAGTCAAAGAAAAACATGGACATGGAATACATAATTCCACTATTACAGCTAGAAAGCATATTTTAGCACAAAAGGGTATAATTTGGCCTGATAAACATGTGCAATAGACATTTGGCTTCAAGTGTACACACGTGGATACAACCAAGCCACCACATTGTCCCCTTGATTACTTTAGCCAGAATAGGCTGAATTTCTACACACTAGGACAGATAATGGCAAGAAAGACATTATTGCCACAGAGGGGGTGCAGAGAAGGTTCACCAGACTGATTCCTGGGATGTCAGGACTTTCATATGAAGAAAGACTGGATAGACTCGGCTTGTACTCGCTAGAATTTAGAAGATTGAGGGGGGATCTTATAGAAACGTACAAAATTCTTAAGGGGTTGGACAGGCTAGATGCCGGAAGATTGTTCCCGATGTTGGGGAAGTCCAGAACAAGGGGTCACAGTTTAAGGATAAGGGGGAAATCTTTTAGGACCGAGATGAGAAAAACATTTTTCACACAGAGAGTGGTGAGTCTCTGGAATTCTCTGCCACAGAAGGTAGTTGAGGCCAGTTCATTGGCTATATTTAAGAGGGAGTTAGATGTGGCCCTTGTGGCTAAAGGGATCAGGGGGTATGGAGAGAAGGCAGGTACAGGATACTGAGTTGGATGATCAGCCATGATCATATTGAATGGCGGTGCAGGCTCGAAGGGCCGAATGGCCTACTCCTGCACCTATTTTCTATATGTTTCCAAAACAACTACCATACATAAATAGCATAATTCAGAGACAACAAGTCTCTTAACCATATTGGGTGCAGACTGGTCACTGTTGATAAAGGCTGTTGAAAAATGATCTTGCTTATTGATTTTTAAAAAGGAAGGTCATGCCTCATTTTTCTTACAATGAAACAATGTTGGTCCAGTTATAGATTTGTAAAAGATTTTTAAAATGTTTAATAAAAGAACAAATGATTTGTTAAATTAGAACAACATTTTGACTCATTTATGCTGGACTTATTTATATTTTCACCTCATTTTCAGTGCAGCGATATTGAAGGAAGATGCCCCATCAGCTGTGAAGATGATGTGAGTTACAATCCATCCATTATTACGCTAGACAAAGGATTTTTTTAATATGTTTTGAAAAAAATTCAAGAAACATCTCAAATGAACTATAGTTTTATATTTATCATGCAGGCACTAAACTGTTTCTTAGTGGATAACAATGGATTCATTCTGATCTCCGGCAAAGTGGAAGATGTAAGTGTTGTGTTAATATGAAGCAGAAAGAAGGTAAATTGAACATGGTGAGATATTTTACAACAGTTGTATGTATTAATTCATGTTCTTGCAAATCCACTTTGAAATGTGAAAGGAGTATGTCACTGGTATTATAAATACTTAACCTATTGCAAATGTTTATTGGTAATTCTTTTCAATGTTACAAACATTCAAGTTTAGTGATGGCCATGTCCGAGCACATGGAGAGTGCTTTGTTCTTAGCATTTCTACTGTCAGTGAAGGAAAGTAATAATATGTTTTTCATCCAGAGAGTTGTGAATCTGTGAAATTCTCTGCCTCAGAATTCTCTGGATGCCAATTCTCTGGATGCTTTCAAGAGAGAGTTAGATAGAGCTCTTAAAAATCGCGGAGTCATGGGATATGGAGAGAAGGCAGGAACAGGGTGCTGATTGTGGATGATCAGCCATGAATATTGAATTTGTGGAATTCCCTGCCAATTTGTGGAATTCCCTGCCACAGAGGGCAGTGGAGGCCAAATCATTGGATGGATTTAAGAGAGAGTTGGATAGAGCTCAAGGGATATGGGGAGAAGGCAGGCACCGGTTATTGATTGTGGCCGTTCAGCCATGATCACAATGAATGGCGGTGCTGGCTCGAAGGGTCGAATGGCCTCCTCCTGCACCTAGTTTCTATGTTTCTATGTTTTTAATAGTGCTGGCTCGAAGGGCCGAATGGCCTCCTCCTGCACATATTGTCCATTGTCTATAGTCTATTGTCTGTGTACTCATATGTGAGGAACATAGTTGAAGAATACTTTAAGCAAGGATAATTAGGCTTCCAAACATTTTCCGAAGGGTCATGAGACCCTCTGGAGATTAAATAGAAAGTAACTGTTACCATAGTCACACATCAACTATTTCTCACTCCATGTGCGAAAATAGTTGATGTGTATATTGTAAAATATGTAAATTAAGATCTCTGCCTCTGAATATTCACACTTGCAGTCAAACTAACTTTACAGAACCAAAATGGGGAATGTCTAATTGGTGGTTGCCATGGCAATGCAGCTATGTGTGATAAACTGCAATTTCACTGAATTAGTAGCTTCATAAGTCAAAACCTTTACTTATGAATGCTAACTCTTTCATAAGCAGAGCAGTTGCAGCACATAACACGTACTCTCATTCGCAAATGTATTATTAACAGCCATTCTGTCATTCCTCCTTGCATCCCTTCACTTAAGAGATAATTTTGATGGACATAAATATTCTGCAGGACTAACCATATTGTAATGTAATGAGATCAAATAGATTCCACAATAAATTCATTGGGTTGTAAAGTGCTGAAAGTGCCCTGAGAGTTGCGAAGGATCTACATAGCACATAAGTGGACCATTTTAGAAAGGGTGGGACAGACAAACATCAGGAATTACATTACAGATCAGTTAATCTGACATCTGTTCTCGACAAAATGCTGGAGTACATCATTAAGGAAATAATATCGAGATACTTGGAAAGTCAGAATACGATTAGACAAAGTCAACATAATTACCGAGTCAAAGGAGATGAAGGGGTAGGAAGGTTTGGGGCAAGTACAAGTATATCCAGACCTTCAAAGCAAATTCATTAGCTATCATACAAAATGGCTCATGGGACTGGAGATAATATATACACGGGATAGAAGATAAGAAGAACAGAACCAAATTAAATTCAGCAATGATCAGGTCCAGACTTGAAAGAATATATATATATGTCTCAGAGAGCTCTATGGTCAGAGTGAATAACTAAAACAAATAAGAAGGTGAAGGGATTTGATCATGAGGATAAGAATTTAAATCTGAGGATCTGCTCAAGGAACCTGCATAGTTCAGGGAACACAATTTGCTGCAGGTTAGAATATCGGCAGCATAGTTTTGGATAACCTCACGTTTACAAAGTTAAAATGAAGGAGTCTGTTGCAATAGTCAAGTGTAGAGATAGCTATGGGATGGATGTGTTTTGACAATGGAAGAGTTGATGCTGCATCAGAAGGAAGTTGTGGAGGTGGAAATAGGCAATCCAAAGTGATCCAATGTTGACCTTGGTTTAAAATGAATGGATTGGTTCAATTTCAGGCAGCTAGCAGGAGGTACACAAAAATGCTAGAGAAACTCAGCGGGTGCAGCAGCGAAGGAAATAGGCAACGTTTCGGGCCGAAACCCGGAAGGGAGCAGATATGCACACTGACAGCTTTATTATGATCTTGTGGACACTGTGCTTGGAGAAAGAGTAAGAACATTTGAGAGAAAAATGCCAGTTCAGTGCTCAGATGGAAGAGGTTAAAGGTTTACCTCGATAAGCTAGGGATAGAAATTTAGAAACATAGAAAATAGGTGCAGGAGTAGGCCATTCGGCCCTTTGAGCCTGCACCGCCATTCAATATGATCATGGCTGATCATCCAACTCAGTATCCTGTACCTGCCTTCTCTCCATACCCCCTGATCCCTTTAGCCACAAGGGCCACATCTAACTCCCTCTTAAATATAATCAATGAACTGGCCTCAACTACCTTCTGAGGCAGAGAATTCCAGAGATTCACCACTCTCTGTGTGAAAAATGTTTTCCTCATCTCGGTCCTAAAAGGTTTCCCCCTTATCCTTAAACTGTGACCCCTTGTTCTGGACTTCCCCAACATCGGGAACAATCTTCCTGCATCTAGCCTGTCCATCCCCTTAAGGATAAAGAAGAGAGAGTCCGAGATAATAACTGGATGGTCTCGATCTTTCACGACAAAGAACTCGGAGTCTCGGCAGCTGTTGGATGTCATGTGCAGTGACAGGGAGGGTAAGTTTAAGGAAACAGTTTGCAGCAGAGAAATGAAGACAAGGCAGTGGAGGAAGCTTTATGTGGTCGAGGCAAACCCTTTGGTGACTGGCTTTACCAGTTATTCACAATTGCTGTTTGTGACTGCATTCTTTGCACTTGAGGGAATGGAGATGAGGAAGGGTGGGGGCGAGGACAAAGGCTAAAATTAAAAAGGTTTTTAATAAAATAGCTAGACAACAAGTAGATAAGCAGTACAATCTGAACAGGAAATGCTACAATTACCCAATTTCTTTCATTTCTCTTTCAGACAGGAAGGTTTCTGGGAGAAGTGGATGGATCGGTGATGACACAACTAGTGAACATGGGAATGTTTAACGAGTAAGATGTTGCCTCCTTATATTTGTTGCACGATTCAGACCTAGGTGGAGGCTGGTTCTCTGGATACTTTCAAGAGAGAGCTAGATAGGGCTCTTAAAGATAGCGGAGTCAGGGGATATAGGGGGAGAAGGCAGGAACGGGGTACTGATTGGGGATGATCAGCTATGATCACATTGAATGGCGGTGCTGGCTCGAAGGGCCGAATGGCCTACTCCTGCACCTATTGTCTATTGTCTATTGTCTAGATGCATGCCCTGTGAAGGTGCAGTTTCATTAAATCTGGAACACTTAAATAATAATTGCTGAAAAGCTCAGGTCAGGGCAAGTAGCTGAACTCTGAAAGCTGGCACTGCGGTCTTAATTATGCCCCTGTCCCACTTAGGAAACCTGAACGGAAACCTCTGGAGACATTGCGCCCCACCCAAGGTTTCCGTGCGGTTCCCGGAGGTTGCAGGTGGTTGCCGGAGGTTGCAGGTAGTGGAAGCAGGTGACTGACAAAAACCTCCGGGAACCTCCGGGAACCGCAAGGAAACCTTGGGTGGGGCGCAAAGTCTCCAGAAGTTTCCGTTCAGGTTTCCTAAGTGGGACAGGGGCATTAATAAATTTGCTAATTTGTGTCTGTTTTGACAGTGTTTGAAAAGCATTTCAACGAGGGAAGATTTGTGTGTCTGTGAAATTTTCTCCATGCAAAGAGTGGTTGTCATAAAAGATTGAGACCATCCTGTTATTGTCTCAAACCTCCTCTTCTTTGTCTCTAGCTTCCCAGGGCAAACTTTAACCTCTCTTCTGTCTGAGACTTGTTTGGAATCATAGAGTTATGGAATGTATAAGCAGGCCCTTCAGCCCAACTCAGCCATGACAACTATGATGGCTATTTGAGCTGGTCCCATTTGCCTGCATTTGGCCTATGCCCCTCCAATTTGTGATACATCAGGAAAACCTGACCATTTAATCATTTCTGCCGTTTAAGTTCCAATTATCCCATTTTCAGTTGTACTTTGATTTGGAGATAGAAACATAGAAACATTAAAAATAGGTGCAGGAGTAGCCCATTCGGCTCTTTGAGCCAGCACTGCCATTCAACATGATCGTGGCTGATCATCCAAAATCAGTACCCCGTTCCTGCTTTTTCCCCCATATCCCTTGATTCTGTTAGCTCTAAGAGCAAAATTTAACTCCCTTGAAAACATCCAGTGAACTGCCTTCTGTGGCCGAGAATTCCACAGATTCACAACTCTCTGGGTGAAAAGGTTTTTCCTCATCTCAGTCCTAAATGGCCTACCCCTTATTCTTAAACTGTAACCCCTGGTTCTGGACTCAATTCAACATTGGGGAACATTTTTCCTGCATCTAGCCTATCCAATCCCTTAAGAATTTTATATGTTTCTATAAGATTGCCTCTCATCCTTCTAAATTCCAGTGAATACAAGCCCAGTCGAACCATTCACCATATGTCATCCTGGGAACTAACCTGGTGAACCTACGCTGCCCTCCCTCAATAGCAAGAATGTCCTTCCTCAAATTAGGAGACCAAAACTGCACACAATACTCCAGGTGTGCTTACCAGCGCCCTCTACAACTGCAGTAGGACCTCCTTGTTCCTATACTCAAATCCTCTCGCTATGAAGGCCAACATGCCATTGCTTTCTTCACTGCCTGCTGTACCTGCATGGTTACTTTCAGTGACTGATGTACAAGGAAACCCAGGTCTCGTTGCACCTCCCCTTTTCCTAATCTGACACCATTCAGATAATAATCTGCCCTCTTGTTCTTGCCACCAAAGTAAATAACCTCACATTTATCCATATTATACTGTATCTGCCATGCATCTGCCCACTCACCCAACCTATCCAAGTCACCTTGCAGCCTCATAGCATCCTCCTCACAGCTAACACTGCCCCCCAGCTTTGTGTCATGAGCAAACTTGGAGATGTTACATTTAATTCCCTCATCTAAATCGTTAATATATATTGTAAGTAACTGGGGTCCCAGCACCGAGCCTTGCGGCACCCCACTAGATCACAAAATGCCACAGACCCAGTTATGCTGGATTGTAATTCTAATTTCTAAGCAACATAAACATTATTCTGATGGAAAATTATTATAAATTATTAATCCACAGCCTCTTATTTAGCTGGTCGGGAACCCTAGAATCCAAAATGTACCCAATTGGTTCTCAGATCCAACCCAGGGCTGAGTGGAAATCTTCCCCTCACCAATTACCTCAACTCACCCAACCCCTCCCCCCCCCCTCCCCCCCCCCTCCCCCCCACCCCCCCCCCCCCCCACCCCCCATCCCTCCCCTCCCCCCCACCCTCTTTGTGGCAGTCAACTGGGGGTCCAGTGGGGAGTCAGAAGACAGATTTTTGTCAAAGTCCTGGACTGGCAGCATGTGCTAAGTCCAGCACCCACTTCTACTTGAATAGCTAAATGCCAACAGATTCCTTCCTAACGTGTAGGAAGGAACTGCAGGTGCTGGTTTAAACCAAAGATAGATACAAAAAGCTGGAGTCACTCAGCGGGACAGGCAGCATCTCTGGAGAGAAGGAATGGGTGACGTTTCAAGTCGTGACCCTTCTCCGGTGGTCATGGTGGCGCAGCGGTAGAGTCGCTGCCTTGCAGCGAATGCAGCGCCGGAGACCCGGGTTCGATCCCAACCACGGGTGCTGTCTGTACGGAGTTTGCACGTTCTCCCCGTAACCTGCGTGGGTTTTCTCTGAGATCTTCGGTTTCCTCCCACACTCCAAAGACGTACAGGTTTGTAGGTTAATTAGCTTGGTGAATGTAAAAATTGTCCCTCGTGAGTGTAGGATAGTGTAAGTGTGCGGGGATCGCTGGTCAGCGCAGACCCGATGGGCCACTGTATCTCTAATCTAACCTAATCCTCTGGAAATGTAAACAAAATCAACATTGGTTTGGTTTTTGCCCGATGTATTAATAACCAAACTTGTCCTTATCATAGGGTGAAACTTTATGACAATCAAGCCATGTGCAAAGGACATTCCGATCATCACAGTGGGTCGGAGCCAATGATTAGTGTGAGTATCTGCTTCATAATTACATGCTGGAGCTTAATTTAGGACTCTTAAGGGGCTGTCCCACTTGGGCGACCTAATCCACAAGTTCTGGCGAGTTTGCCCTCGACTCATACTTGCAGCATAGTCGACACGAGGTCGTAGGAGGTCTTCGTAACTCTCCTTCATGCTTGAGAGTAGTCTCCGCGCACTCGAGGCCTCAGCTAGGTGGCGGCGTTTATTTCAATCTGTTAAAAAATGCCCGCGAGTAAAAAAAGGTCGCCATGGAAAAAATCGATACTTTTTTTACTCGTAGGTTTAGTTGTAGTAGATCGGCACGTTAGTCGTAGGTAATCGAGGGTAGTCGAAGGTAGTCATAGATAGTCTTCATCATAGTTGAAGGAGATCGAAGGAGGTCGTCTTCACTCTCCACTATTCGGTGTCCAATTTTCCCGAAGTTAGTCGTAGCTAGTTGTAGCTAGTCGAAGCTAGTCTTCAACATAGTCGAAGGAGGTCGAAGGAGGTCTTCAACATGTCATTTTTTCGAACTCTTCTAAACTCGCCAATTAAGTCGCCCAAGTGGGACAGCCCCTTTAACATCAGTGAAATATTCATGAAACTTGTATGAGTTGTATGTTACCAGCTGCTGTTGCAGAAACGGCTGTTGTAGGTGGCAGATGCTGGAGAATTGGAGGTGTGGACGGTGCTACAGGGAGCAGTTTCCGTGCTGGAACATAATCCGATACAGTGGATCTCATGCTGGCTATTTTTTAGATACAAGCAACTTTAATTTCACAGGGGGTAAATCTCGCTCGAGAACAATTCCAGATGAAATTGCACCAATCACAAATTTGGATACACATTAGTATTTTTGATGATATCCAGCACATTAAATAACATTCCGTATTGGGCATCACTTTCCTTCAACCATATATTGGAGCAGAATTCTCCGCACTAGGACTGTCGTTGAGTAGTCTTAGTAAAACTAAAAACCCACGCCCCGGTTTGTTTCTTTTCTTCTTATTTAAAGGACACCAGGTTGTCATTGGGAGATTTGAACAGATAACTTTAAAAGTAACTAGAGCAAGTGGGACTCGTTCGGTCCCGTCCCCTCAACACGCGTTTGCGGTGGTGGGGGGGATGCGGCCTGCAGCATCACACACACACACTAAAGGGCCTGTCCCACTTTCCCGAGTTATTCACGAATTCTCCCGAGTTATTCACGAATTCTCCCGAGTTTTCAAACTCGCAGAATGTTCGTAACGAGTCCGTAGGAGGCTATAGGAGTCCGTGGATATATCGTAGCGGCTCGTTATGCCAGCTGTAGGTACTCGGGGCATCAAGTAAGTCAGGACGTTTTTTCAGCTTGATGAAAAATGGCCACGAGTAAAAAAATAGCCATATTCTTCCATAATCTATATGCAGTATTTTTCAACTTAATATTGTATACAAAGGAAATGATTTAGTATTAGTCTAATGTCTTCTTTGTTCTCTCTTTAGCCCTTATATATTTTCTTTGCTGCTGTAAGATGGTTCCTGAGCAACTTATTCACGTACGTACATATTATACTAGAACCAAATGTGGGCATGGTATGACTTTCAGAAATGGTTATCTGTAATGCATTTAACTCTATAAAGAATATAAACTCTACAGGTTGAAAAGGGGCACTGTTTTCACGGGAGATTATTTGTCAAATATTTGTAAAGTTTGTTTCCAGAAAGAACGTGCAACTGCGCAGTAATGTGAACCTTACCGGGGCATGTCATTATATTAGTTTCACTTGGTGCCAATATGGTTATAATAATAAATATTTCTGTCAGATTTTTCTGCTCCATGCAGTAAAGTTTATCAAACAATTTGTTATGGCGTCCTGAAGAAATGTTTGGCACTTTACATAAGCAGTTTCCTTGTTTACATATGTTTATATAAATGCAAGACATTAGATACTTCTTAAGGTGCGGCTGGTTCCTGAATGAGCTCCTGATGTATTTACTGGGACTAGCAGACCTGTGGAAGTTTCAACTTCTGTGCTTATATTGTGGCGTAGGAAATGGCCCACATTTCATGCATGTGTAGTGAGACCAGGCAGGTTGAGCGAAATATTATTTATTAACAAAAACAAATGCTCGAAACACAGTGTACCTAGTCTAGAACTAACGATTACAGCTCCTGTCGATGCGAGGAGCGCTAACTACTGATTACGCTCAAAAACCCGTGAACAAACCCCCCCCCCCGGTCACGTGACAGACCCGACCAATGACGAGGGTTCTGAATACCCAGCCCCACCACTAGGTGCCGCTACACATGTAACACCAGCCAGATGCCATGTGCGTGTAGTTGATCCCTAACACCATTCATTTGGTCCAAAATCAAAAATAATAAAAGTTCTATTTTGGCATTTGAACATCAGGCCTGCATAACTTCCAGTGGTTATTGAACATTTTTGTGTGGAAATGTTGTCCTGTTACTTATCAGTGCAGAGTGATGTGTTCTTTCATCCATCACACATGCTAAACGGAGGGAGGGGAAGGATCCGTGGAACTAGGTATTCTAACCCACATGTGAGTCCATTCCTACACTAAACATGTGCACTAAAAATTCCCCCAGGACAACTGAGGATGGGCAATAGGCAAAGAATTTCCAGTGTAGGAAGGAACTGCAGATGCTGATTTAAACCAAAGAGACCAAAAATGCTGGAGTAGCTCAGTGGGACTGGCAGCATCTCTGGAGAGAAGGAATGTCTTGACCGAAACATCACCCATTCCTTCTCTCCAAAGATGCTGCCTATCCTGCTGAGTTACTCCAGCAAATTTTGTCTATCTTATGAATTTCCAGTGATGCCCTTACTACAAATGTAAATATATAAAATATCTAAATATTTAACTAAAGATATTGTTTCATCTTTTCATTATAATATATTTTATATATTATGGCGGACAGGGAAGAGAGAGGGAAAGAAGGAGGGGGTGAGAAGAGGGGCAGTAGTTTGTAGGGGAGCATATGTATATATATATATATACACACTCTCTGAACTTTATTTTCTCTCTTGTTTATTATATTGTTTACAGTGTACTATGTTTACATATTCTGTGGTGCTGCTGCACGTAAGAATTTCATTGTTCTATCTGGGACATATGACAATAAAACACTCTTGACTCTACTGACTCGAGGTTAGTTACCTGAAATTGTAGAAGTCAATGTTCATACCATTAGGTTGCAAACTACCTAGTGTAATATGAGATGCTCTTCCTCCAGTTTGGCAGTGGAGGAGGCATTATAGAAAAATAGGTGCAGGAGTAGGCCATTCAGCCCTTCGAGCCAGCACCACCATTCAATATGATCATGGCTGATCATCTAAAATCCATACCCAGTTCCTGCTTTTTCCCCATATCCCTTTGACTCCTTTTGCCCTAAGAGCTAAATCTAACTCTCTCTTGAAAACATCCAGTCTTGGAAAGAGAAGAGCCCATACAGTCTCATATTATTTCTATCAAGTGATGCATTGTAATATGTCCCTTGGGTACTGGTGGTGTAACATGAGGTTGTTGATAATCTGTGAGACAATATCTCCTTAAATTTTGCAGAGTTTTGGTTGAATTCCATATTTGTAGCCTGTGGAATGTAGATAACATGGTAAATGGTAAGTAAAAGATGTTTGCTTATATAAGCTGATGAAGCTATGTTGTCTACTACATTTTTGTAAACAGAGCTATTGAACTGAGATTTTTGGGGGAATCTGCTCCATTTTCAAATGTATTTGTATTTGTAAATGCAATATCCAGACAGAAATTGGTATCATGGTTCTTTTGCTCGTCTAATGTCTTTTTTAAGATGCCAACAAAAAGCTTTTGTAGTCATTTAGCAATCATCGAGTTTTGTTAGGCATAAATTTGTTAAAATAGAAGTCCATCAGTTGTCAATGGAACTTTTCTGTGAATGTGAAAGAGCTGATATTTGGTCGTTCTCAATTCTATCTAAAGGGGGTAACTTGACTAAAAGAAGAGGAAAGAGTGAACTGGATTTCAATAATAGCCCAGTGGTCATGCGTGAAAGGAATCCCAAGAAAACTGGGATCATCATGTTCGCCCATTGGTATTTTGCAGATTTCTATAAAACAAACTAAAAAGTTGATAATACCAAGTCATAAACCGACTCAAAAACTACCAACAAATATGCTGAAACACAAACAGGATCAGCTCATTTACATTCAGTAAGAACAGCAGTTCCTGCGTGTAGGTAATCCTTCTTCAGGCCTCTGGCTGGCAAACTTGATATCATTCTCATTCTAATTCTGTTGTCTCTGTCTCTTTCACACATTTGCTCCATAAATTATTATCATCCATTTTGCCGCTCATCATGTGACTGTGATCATCATGTGAACTGTTGCTTTCCCTTTTCAACGTGTCATGTGACCTGCTCAGCCAAGTCCGTCTTCCATTTTGGTAAGTGTCTCCCCCAGGTCATTCACATCTACATTGCATTATTATAATAACGCATTACGCTTTTCACATTTAGAAATGAATTTGATTCTGCTTAGATTGTAAAAAACTTAATTATTTTTATGTGTTCATAAAATATATTGTACTTATTCAAAATAAAAACGAAAACATCTTTTGTCAATTGCAACTTGCAATTCATTTCTTTAAAACTCCTCTGGTGGTGTTGTGGATAGTGAGGAAGGTTGACCAAGGCTACAGGAGCCTATAGATCAGATAGAAAGCTGGGCGGCGTATGGCCAAATGGAATTTAATCCGAACAAGCCTGAAGTGATGCAGTTTGAGAATAGGGTGGGGCACTGACAATTGTCAGTGAACAGAGGAACTTTGAGGTTCATGTTGAGGAGGGATGAGGGGGATCTTATAGAAACATATAAAATTATAAAAGGACTGGACAAGCTAGATGCAGGAAAAATGTTCCCTATGTTGGGGCGAGTCCAGAACCAGGGGCCACAGTCTTAGAATAAAGGGGAGGTCATTTAAGACTGAGGTGAGAAAAAACTTTTTCATCCTGAGGGTTGTGAATTTATGGAATTCCCTGCCACAGAGGGCAGTGGAGGCCAAGTCACTGGATGGATTTAAGAGAGAGTTAGATAGAGCTCTAGGGGCTAGTGGAGTCAAGGGATATGGGAAGAAAGCAGGCACGGGTTATTGATAGGGGATGATCAGCCATGATCACAATGAATGGTGGTGCTGGCTTGAAGGGCCGAATGGCCTCCTCCTGCACCTATTTTCTATGTTTCTATGTTCATAAATGCCTGAAATTGCTTGAAAATCAGATAGATGGAGTTGTGAACAAGGTTTATGGCATGCTTGCCTTGGGTTGGGGAAACATTGTAAACGTCAGGACTTTGTGTTGCAGCTTCACAAAATACTGGTTAGACCCCCACCTAGAGTATTGTGTGCAGCTCTAGTTAAACACTGTAGGACGGATGGGGCTGCACTGGAGAGAGTGTGAAGGATGGTGCCTGGAATGGGGACTTTAGTTATGGAAAAATATTGGATAGACTGGGTTTGTTTTCTCTGGAGTGTAGAAGCTCAGTAGTGAACCGATGGTCATTTACAAAATTGTAAGAGACATGGATATGGTATATAGTCCAAATCTTTTTCCCATACCCTATCAAAAACATGAGAGTATCGGTTTAAAGTGACAGGAAGGAGCTGTCACTTGAACTTGAACTTTTAAATGGAATTTGAGAAGAAAGATTTTTGTTTTGTGTGTGTGTGTGTGTGATATCTGGAATTCAATGCCAGAGGAGGCAGTGGAATTAGATGCAATAACTATGTTTAAGAGACATTTAGACAAGCACTTACATAGACAAGGCATTAAGAAAATAGACTTAATGTGGGTAAATGGGATTACTGTTAGATGGGCAAAAATATTAGCATGGATGTGGCAGGCCACAGGGCCCATATCAGTGCTGATTAACTATGACTTCACATGACATTCAGGGCAGAAAATGATATCACTAAGATGGGAGACATATGTAGTAAACTTCAAATACAACTCCAGTCATCTCATTTTAGTAGTAACTTTTTATGGAGCCAGGTAGAAGATCAGGCAACTGATCTGCATTTAGGAAGCAGAAGGTAGATCAAAATGCTGGAGAAACTCAGCAGGTGAGGCAGCATCCATGGAGCGAAGGGATAGGTGACGTTTCGGGTCGAGACCCTTCTTCAGACTAGCGGAGCTGGTCCTTACCCTCAATAACTTTTCGTTTGACTCCTCCCATTTAAAATCTTCTCTCATTGCATTTAGGAAGCAAGTCAGTTAGTAAATACCTCTAAGAACGTTGCTCATTTTTATTCATTCGAGGCATGTGGGCTTCACAGGCTGAGCCAGCAACTAATTACCTATCCCTAGCTGCCCTTGGGAAGGTGGTAGTGAGCTGCCTTCTTGAACAGCTGCACTTCTTGAAGTGTGTCTGGAGAATCCCCCCGAAAATGGTGAAGAAACGGTGCTAAATTTCCAATGGAGGATGTTGTGTGGCCAACGTGTTGTGCTGCTGCAAGTGTTCCATTTCAGTACATGTGACAATAAAACACTCTTGATTCTTGGAATACATTTTCCAGGCAGTGGTACTACGATGCTCTTGCTTTCTTTTCCTTCCAGCTGGTAGAGGTTAAAGCCCTGTCCCACGGTACGAGTTCATTCCAAGAGTTCTCCCGAGTTTGACCTGATTCGAACTCGGAGATTTACGGTAATGGCCACTCGTCGGTACCCGGGGCTCTCGTGGACATTTTTCAACATGTTGAAAAATCTTCACGAGTCTTCCCGTGCTTGCCTGCCGTTAGCGAGTCTTCCCGAGTACCTGCCGTTAGCGTTACGAGCCGTTAAGAGACGTCCCCGAGCTCCGACGTACCCGCTACGTTCATTCTTCGTGCTTACCACGAGTTTGATTTTTTTTAAACTCGGGAGAGCTCTTGGAATGAACTCGTACCGTGGGACAGGGCTAGTAGGTGTTCGGTAGGTGCTGGCTTGGTGCGTTACCACAGTGCATCCTGCAGATAGTACAAACTGCTGCCACTGTACGTCCGTTGTGGAGTGAGTGAATGGTTGTATATGCAGTGCCTATGTACTGTATGGTGTCAAGAATTTTTGCGTGTTGTTGAACCTGCACTGGTCCAGGCAAGTGGCGAATATCTCATCACTCTTCTGGCTTGAGCCTTGTAGAAGGTGAACAGCCTTTGCAGAGTTAGGAATTGTGTTATTCAGTATAGGATTCCTAGTCTCTACTTTAAACACAACTATGAACTTCATCCTGAACCTTTCGACTGGTGGTTAATGCTACTTCAACTATCATTCACAGGTCATAAACACCGGAAATTGGATGCGTTCCAGCCCTGCGACACAGAGTATCCAGCATTTGTAAATGACCCCACCATCAAAGAAACCAATGGATATATTGATTGCGGTGACTGTCAGAAGTAAGGATGCTTTTTACTCACTTGTATCTTTTTGTACTTGTACTGCGACTCAATAACGGAGCAAGGGGAAATAGAATGAGAACAAGAATCTAACAGGACATTCCATCAATTGACAATTAGCCTACAAAATCTTTTCTATCTGTCATTCTTTTCTATGTCTTATCAATAATAGATGTTCATGAAGAAGTCGTTGCTGCCAATATCAGCAAATGTTGGACCTTTCCTTTCAGTGCTTCACTCTGCTGGAGTGAAGTGCAGAATTTCACCAGAAATGAACCACACCTAAGAAGACACATTAAAACAGCACAGAATGAGAATGCAACAACTGTTTACCATTAAGACTTCTTCATGAAAATCTATTATTGATAAGACACGGGGTGAGATTGCTAAAGGGCCTGTCCCACGATGTGAGTTCACCCAAGAGCTCTCCCGAGTTTAAAAAAATCAAGCTCGTGGTAACTCATCACGAGTATTTTTTGACTCTTGGAAATTTTTCGCACTGTTGAAAAAACTGCACGAGTTTCCGCGTTTCCTGAGTACCTGCCGTTAGCATTACGAGCCGCGACGAGACACCCACGAGCTCCGATGTACCCGCTACGTACATTCTACGTACTTACCACGAGTTCGATTTTTTTTTAAAAACTCGGGAGAACTCTTGGGTGAACTAGCATCGTGGGACAAGCCCTTTACTCTCCGACTACAGAAGTGTAGGTTTGGAGGTTAATTGGTTGCTTTAATTTGTTCCTAGTGGGTAGGAGAGAACTCGTGTACGGGGATCGCTGGTCATCGCGGACTCAGTGGGCTGTAGGGCCTGTATCCACGCCGTATCTCTTAACTAGTATTTTTGAAGCTGAATCTTGGTTAAAGCACAAAAGCAGGTTCTACCTTTAGCATCAAAAAAAATTCAAAAGCAATTCAGGACAAGGTCATTACTGATGTTTATTAAAAGAGTTTCTGTAAAATCAATAGAAGTGCTCGGCAAAATGTCATGAAGCCTGTAGAATTGATCTTCTCAGTCACTGACCCAGCTTGTGTCACAATGTGTTTGGAGAGTGAGTTATTCGTGTGAGTGAGATGAATCTGCAAATTGCATGACATTTCTGACCTGGATCATCATCACTAGTGAGTAGAAGGTTTTTTTAGGGGTGGTAAATATGGCATATGAGCGGCACGCATGTGCCAGTGTGACTGTTGGAACTGTCTTCACTAATGCTTCAATAGTTCCACCATGTTCTGTTCAGTCTGAGACTTCACGCATCTGCAGTAAATTCTCTTTAACATTGGGCGTGTGCACTTTGCACTTTATTACATTATCATTCATATCTGTTTATGAGGCTACAAGTGGCTGAGCTTTTTCTGAAGCTGAATCAAGATTGAAGCACAAAAGCAGGTTCTGCATTTAGCATTAATAATGCAGCCTATATTTATATAAAGTTGCTGGATGTGGAGGACAATGGGCAAAAATTAAATATATTCTACCCAAGTAACAGCAAAGAATAATGACCCAAAAGAATTGATTTGTTTCTTTCAGAGCTAGAACAGCCCTCGACATAAATCCTCTTTGGAGCCTTCATTTAATATTAATTGATATTCTCCAGTGGCTGTAACTGGAGCCTGGAGGATTCATAGCCTTTTCTCTTTCCTGCTCTGATGGGTTTTCAGCCAGCACCTGCTGGCCACAAGCTTAATGTTTGCCACCTTTATCTGAGTACTGCAGCTCTGTCGGTAGAAACTTGGGCTGCAGTGCCCTCTGTAGAAAAATATTCTGAATTATAAGACAAACAAGCTGAGCAAATGTTTTCTCTGCAGCTGAAATGCAGTCAGTAGGGTTTGTTGCCATTGGGTGAAACTGTCTCATTATAATAAACCCAGGTAAATGTTTTCATCATTTGAAATAAGATTAGGTAATATTAATACAACTGCAGCGTCAAGTTGTATAGGGAGGTTTCACGGCAGTCGGGTCACGACCCATGACCCGTACTGTTGCTAGGCTACTCCAAATGGATTACACGCGATGAACTGCAGATAGGCACTGACCATTGTTTCCAGCGTAGCGGGCCCGTTAAAACCCGCCGAAAATGTCAATTTTTACGCTGTAAATAATGATGGAAATCGGGATGAGCGTGTGAGACATTTAGCCTACTTCAGAATTCCAAAAGTGAGGAGAAATGACGGTAGATAGAAGCGAGAGCTGAAGGGACAACAACAGCCAGAGTGCTTGGCGAACATTGGCCGTTTGCTCACTGCATTTCATCAACAGTAAGGCATTATTTGTGTTTTTTCTTGATTCCTTTGGCATCTAAAAAGTTTCAGAAGTGATAAATCTGGCTGTAATTTTTTTTAATCGCCCATGGTTCTCGTGGGTTTTTACATACAAAATGAAAACGCATCTGAAGAAAAATTTACAGCCAGATTTATCACTTCTGAGAATTTTTAGATACCAAAGGAATCAAGAAAAAACACAAATAATGCCTTACCTGATGAAATGCAGTGATCAAACGCCATAATTCCCAATATTTTCAATGTTTACCAAGCACTTTAGCTGCTGTAGTCCCTTCAGCTCTCGCTTCTCTATACCTTCATTTCGCTTCACGTTTGGAATTCTGAAGTTGGGTACATGTCTCTCACACTTACCCCGACTCCCACAATTTTTTTCAGCGCACAAATTCAACATTTTGGCGGTTTTTAACAGGTAGGAAAGTACGCGTTTCTAGCATTAATAACATATACCGGAAGTGACGGATGTCTTCCAGTTGGATTTAGCGGCTCCGTGCGTCGAGCCCTATGACCCAGTGACCTTTCGTGCAACCCCCCTATAGGCACAAAAGTTCACCCAGGGTCTGCAAAAGGAGTTGTAGTGCGATTTTAACCGACTACTTTCTTAACTAAACAGTATCAGTAAATACTCTACTTTTCGTAGCTAAACAGTATCAACAAATGTTCACTCTTTAAATTGTATTCATTTTGCTTAGCAAGTGGACCTTGAGAACTCTACAGCATAGAAAAGACATTCAAATAATTTTATAATGTTGCCCTATTGTTAGATCATTTGAGCTGTACACATGTATCTAGGCTATTTTAGTTTAGTCTAGTTTAGTTTAACGTCACAGTGAAAAAGCCTATGTTGTGTGTTATTGGGTATGACTCAGATTATCACAAATGAACTTTAACCAGGCGAACTAGTTAGTCCACTGTTAGCCCCACATTTCTGAATAGATGAGGGATTGTGAATATACATCTAGATGAACCCTAGACCAAGGTACTCCAATAGCCCCGCACACCAATTCAGTGTGTCTAAAAGTCAACAGAGTATCAATGGTGAATTTGATCGATTTGTACTTGGAATTTAATGTCAGGATTTCTTAGCATATTTTGAGTTTAAGATGAAAAAGCATTTTGACATAGAATTCTAATTAAAGGAATCCTTAACATTTTCCAACAATGTGACCTATTTTACAGTAACTTCATAAATCAATTTTTTTTTAAGTAAAGAATGTAGGCCACTGCGGCATTGCGAAAGTATTCTGGGATCTCCTATCAGCTCAGAGACTTGACAGTTTTGAGCAGAAATCAACTCTCAAATGTAATCTGTAAAATAAATACTGCAGTTTTAAAATTATATAGCTATGAAAATTATTCATGCCCTCCTTGTCCACGAATCTGCCCATACTTGAGAGACTTTATTGCTAGATGCAGCACCATCTATTCATCCTGATAATTTTACATTTCTATTAAGCACTATTTTCATTTCTTATTGTGACATATTCTTCAATCAGTGTATCCTGGTAGAGTGAGCCATCTAAAAAATCACATAGGAATCCTTGAAGGAGGGGAAAGATTAGAAAATAAATCTTATCCCCATGCCATTTCCTTGTAATCAAAGAATTTTAATTACATGTTAAAAAAATTACAACGTTACGTATTTTCTAAAGATTCATTTCAAAAATACACTTGACTCATTAAGTTGCCACATCATAGCAGGCAGGAAGTACAAGCAAATTCGTAGCTAAATTGTGGCTTTTGCCAATTTGGAAAAAGTAATGTCATCTGCATGTGATTCTGACACATGGAATTAGACACATTGGATATCAAAGAATAATAATGTTGTATTACCAAAGCTGAATGCTAAATTCTTAAACAATTAAATTTTACTTCAAGTTTTCAGTGCAGACTGATGATCAAGAGTAGGTTTAATATATAATTCCTTCATCCAATAGCGGAACTTAATATTGATGGCAAAGAAATGTACTACAGGTACATTGATTCCTCTTATAAAAATATGCTTTTTGTAAACTAGATACATGGAAAAGGTCCAGTGTCTGTCTTGCCATAGGTTTACAAACTTCTGGTAGATCTTCTGACCACTCTAATCTCTACTCCAATTCTACAATCAGAAAAAAGTCTGACTTCTGAATATGACTGAATGACTCCACAGGCATATCCAATAGACATGCTGTATCTTTTTGCGCTTTGGCTAGAGATTGGCTAACTCTGCTGCTGTTGCAGTTTAAGCAGTTATTGAACATTGCTGACTATGGTTGTGTTGAAAATATTATTGTAGGTCGTGGAACTCAATTTGATTCATAAGCTAAATGCAAGTATTCACGAACTCAGTCAATCCTATCCATCACTGCAATCTGAAGAAAATGCTATTTTAAAACCACAAACGGCAAATGTTTTTTCATTTGGCGACATCCATCTTTATCAGGATGATTCAAATCTCAGGTATTATTGACCTGAAATATTATTTCTTTGGGACCAAACTTGAAATGGAGGGGTTGTTAGTTAAGGAGGATGGCACAGCTGTTTTCAGAGGTGACATTATGGATAGTTCGGCTAGTGAGGCTTTATGGGTGGAGCTGAGGAACAAGAAAGGGATGATCACCTTGTTGGGGGTGTACTATAGACCCCCGAATAGTCAACGGGAATAAGAAGAACAAATGTGCCGGGAGATTGCAGACAGCTGCAGGTCAAATAAGGTTGTTGTAGCAGGGGATTTTAACTTTCCCAATATAGACTGGGAAAATCATAGCGAGAAGGGTTCAGATGGGGTGCAATTCCTCAAAAGTGTTCAGGAGAGTTTTCTTATGTAGTATGTGGAGGCCCCCACACGTGAGAGGGCAACGCTAGATCTGGTATTGGGAAATTGGGAAGGGCAAGTTAATGAAGTGTGTGTGGAGGAGCCTTTTGGGACCAGTGTCCACAGTTCGATTAGATTTAAGATAGTTATGGATAGGGATGGAGAAGGTCCACATGTTAAATGCTCAACTGGGGTAACGCCAACTTTGAGGGTATGAGAGATGGTCTCACTCAAGTGGAGCATGTTATTAGAGGGGAAAGGAATATTGGCCAAGTGGGATGTTTTTAAAAGTGTACTGAAGCAAGCTCAGGATGTGTACGTCCCCGTTAGAGTGAAGGGCAAAGCAGGCAAATGTAAGGAAGCTTGGCTGACGAGGGAAATTGAGATGTTAGTCAAAAACAAGAAGGATGCATGGGACAGGTTTAGGCAGCTGGGATCAAATACATCCCTGGAGGAGTTTCTGGAACTAACCTAAAAAAGGGGCCAGGAGATAGCTCTGGCGGGTAGCATTAAGGACAATCCCAAAGTATTTTATAAATGCATAAGGGGGAAAAGGGTAATTGCAGAGAGAGTGGGACCTGTCAGGAATCAAAGCGGTCACCTCTGTGTGGAGCCACAGGAGATGGGCAAGGTCCTAAATGAGTATTTATCCTCTGTATTTACCGAGGAGAAAGACAGTAGGACGGAGAAAACTGGAGCAGTCAGTGGAAGTGTCTTGAGAGCAGTTGGGGGTTACTGTCGAAGAAGTACTGAAGGTACTGTCATGTTTGAAGGTAGATAAATCTCCAGGGCCTGATCTGATATATCCGTGGACATTGTGGGAAACTAGAGAGGAAATGGCGGGAGCCCTGGTTGGAATTTACGAGTCGTCCTTAAATACAGGAGAGGTGGCAGAAGACTGGAGGGTGGCAAATGTTGTACCTCTTTTCAAAAAGGGCTTCAGGGAAAATGCTGGGAACTATAGGCCGGTGAGCTTAACATCTGTAGTTGGTAAGTTACTGGAGAGTATTCTGAGGGATAGGATATACAGGCATTTGGATGGGCAAGGGCTGATTAGGGATAATCAGCATGGTTTTGTACGTGGGAGGTCGTGTCTCACAAATCTGATTGATTTTTTTTGAAGACGTGACCAAAAAGGTTGATGAGGGCAGAGCTGTAGATGTTGTGTACAGGCGTTCGACAAGGTACCGCATGGTAGGCTGCTCTGGAAGGTTAGATCGCATGGGATCCAAGGACAGATAGCTGAATGGATAGCAAATTGGCTCCATGGAAGGAAGCAGAGGGTAATGGTGGAAGGTTGCTTCTCAGACTGGAGGCCTGTGACTAGTGGTGTGCCTCAGGGTTCGGTGCTGGGCCCGTTATTGTTTGGCATCTACATCAATGATTTGGATGCGAACATACAGGGCAAGATTAGCAAGTTTCCTGATGATACAAAAGTTAGTGGTTTTGCAGACAGTGAAGATGGTTGTGAACGATTGCAGCAGGATCTGGATGGATTGGCCAGGTGGGCAGAGGAATGGTTGATGGAATTTAATACAGAGAAGTGTGAGTTGTTGCATTTTGGGACGTTGAACAAGGACAGGACCTACACAGTAAAAGGTAGGCCTCTGGGTAGTGTTGTGGGGCAGAGGGATCTAGGAGGACAGGTGCATGGTTCATTGAAGGTCGAGTCACAGGTAGTTAAGGTGGTCAACAAGTCTTTTGGCACTTTGGCCTTCATCAGGCAGAGTATTGAGTATAGAAGTTGGGAGGTCATGTTGCAGTTGTATAAGACGTTGGTGAGACTGCATTTAGAATATTGTATTCAGTTCTGGGCACCATGATATAGGAAAGATATTGTCAAGCTTGAAAGAGTTTAGAAAAGATTTACGAGGATGTTGCCAGGACTAGAGGGTGTGAACTAGAGGGAGAGCTTGAGTAGGCTGGGTCTCTATTCCATGGAGTGCAGGAGGATGAGGGGCGATCTTTTAGTGGTGCACAAAATCATGAGAGGAATAGATCGGGAAGATGCACACTTTTACCCAGAGTAGGGGAATCGAGGACCAGAGAACATAGGTTCCAGGTGAAGGGGAAAAGATTTGATAGGAATCCGAAGGGTAGCTTTTTCACACAAAGAGTGGTGGGTGTATGGAACAAGCTGCCAGAGGAGATAGTTGAGGCTGGGACTATCCCATCGTTTAAGAAACAGTTGGACAGGTACATGGATAGGACAGGTTTGGTGGGATATGGACCAAGCACAGGCAAGTGGGACTAGTGTAGCTAGGACATTTTTGGCCAGTGTGGGCGAGTTGGACCGAAGGGCCTGTTTCCACACTGTATCACTCTATGACAATATTGGTTCTGTCAGTAAAATTCAATTGCCTTAACCTCAACCTGATGTGCAATTGTCTTTGTGTAAGGTGTCTTTCACTAATTTGATAGTTGTTCAGCTTGCTTTGTATATCAGGAAATAAGGGGATGCCCATGTAAGTCTGGCACATTTTTCCTCCCGAGAAAAATTCTGTTTGTCAAAAATGTTTTTCTCTGACATGAAAATCTGACATGAAAATCCTTACTTCCTCTGAGGTATAATGCATGGTGGTAGATGCCCATGGATTTAACTTCCAACTCTTTGGAATTACTGTTCATAAGGAGATTTTTATGTCCCTATTCACAAAAATTAACATGCAGAAAGGTTTTCTTTTTCTATTTTATCGGGAACATTCAAAATTCAGTTGTGATAATTGACCTGAAATATTGCTTCTATAGATTCTTCCCTGAAATGGCGTTTTTAATTTCTAACATTCTTTATTTCTGTCTAAAATTCAGTTGTACTAAGCTCAACCTCATATGCAACTGACTTTTTAAGAGAATTATTATTGTGGGAGGTGTTCATAACCCAAAAAGCTGTTCCAGACCTTGATTCAGTGCTGGCCAGTATATTGCAAATGATGCAGTGTGTCAAACCAAAATATTGACTGCTCTCAAGAGCTGCTGAGTTCTCCCAGTGCCCTGTTTTTTGTTCCAGATTCAGAAACTCCAGTGTCTTTTCCCATCATACAAATGCATAAGTTTTATTTCTGGCCATCATCCATCATGTGGCTGATAACTGCGGCAAAGTCAAAGTATCTCGTGTTAACTTGAATCCATGGTAGGTGTTCTAATAGCCAAGAAGAGCTTTACTACCTATATGAACCATGCAGACATGTATACTGTTTGTTTTTTTTTGTCTCAGGTCCACAGAACATCTTTCTTGACTAAACATTGAAACTCAGTTTAGTGTCAGAGTTTGAAATAAAACATTTTGTTACGTCATTCTAGTAATTGGCGTACTGTATATTATGAATAGCCTGGGCTCAAGCACTGATTTCTCTTTTCTCCATCTGCCAACCAATGTTCAATCAATCACAACACATTACCTCCCACAATATGTACTTGCTGTTACTGTGCTGTAGTACTTCCACTGCCCCTGCCATAGGCTCACACAGCTCTCAACAAGATTCTAAGATGCCAACTATCATAATAAAAGTTACAGGAGCATTTAGTGCTTCCCTATTTCTTATTTCTTATTTCTAAGTAACTAATTACAAAAAAAACTAAATAAAAATATAGCAAATAAAAACATCAACACAACACAGAATGTCTCTGAAAGTGTTCATAACATCTAGATAGACAAAAATACTGGAGAAACTCAGCAGGTGAGGCAGCATCTATGGAGCGAGGGAATGGATGACGTTTTGGGTCGAGACCCTTCTTCTGACTGTTGTGGGGGTGGGGGAGGCCGGAAGATGAAAGTCCCCCCCCCCCCCCCCCAACCCCACATCAGTCTGAAAAAGGGTCCCGACCCGAAATGTCACCTATACCTTCGCTCCATAGATGCTGCCTCACCCGCTGAGTTTCTCCAGCATTTTTGTCCGTTCGATTTGTCCAGCATCTGCAGTTCTTTCTTAAACACAACATCTAGATAGTCTGGTTTCAGTAGAAATCAACATCTTGAAACATGAAAAGTGGTTCCATCATTCTAGAACACAGTGAATACGCAGCCTGACGCCACTCAATGAAGTCCATCATAGCAGCCAAGTGTTAAAAGATTTTTCAAAATAATGAACCGAATATTGTGCATAATTGTACTGATGTTTGCTAATAATAACTAATTGAAATGTTTCAAACAATTCATACTGTACATTTCTATTAAATAATTATAATGTTTTATTCCAGTTTTGGCATTTAAACAGAGAGAAACCTTGTGCTTACTGCCAAAAATGTTTGAGAGATGCTGCTGAAAATAGCACACTATTCCATGTAGTGTTGTCTTTTCTCTCTTTCTCTTCTAAAACAAATTATGAAAATATATTTTATGGCAAATAGATACAAATATTCACTATTTCATTAATGAAGATTTTTCATCCAGAAACATAGAAACATAGAAAATAGGTGCAGGAGTAGGCCATTCGGACCTTCGGGCCTGCACCGCCATTCAATATGATCATGGCTGATCATCCAACTCAGTATCCTGTACCTGCTTTCTCTCCATACCCCCTGATCCCCTTAGCCACAAGGGCCACATCTAACTCCCTCTTAAATATAGCACTCCCTCTTAAATATAGCTATCTATTCTGACTTTTTAAAATGTAGACTGATTTTGCCACTTTATCCATTTCATTTGTTCATCGACATAAGCATGTTCAGGTATTGGAAAAGTACCATGTTATGTAGAGGTTTCAGACACCATGAAATTACATCAAAGAAAATGCGTGTTCAAGTAATTGTCCATATAATGGATTTAATTCATTGTTTCTGCTGTATTGCAGTTTTATTAAGCTGCCAACAGGGTGCACTATCTCACCATGCTTGGAGATATAGGCAATTTAAAACACAGAGTTTTAAAACACAGCAGTGTGGGGCTAGTGAATAAATATGGTAGCCATTGTCAGGTTTACAGTCAGTTTGTGACTAAATGTTATATTATGTGGCATTATTTCTCTGTAAGATTAACTCCCAAGTAGCTGTGATTAGTATCCATGGTAGACAAAATTGCTGGAGAAACTCAGCGGGTACGGCAGCATCTATGGAGCGAAGGAAATAGGCAACGTTTCGGCACGAAACGTTGCCTATTTCCTTTGCTCCATAGATGCTGCCGTACCCGCTGAGTTTCTCCAGCAATTTTGTCTACCTTCGATTTTCCAGCATCTGCAGTTCCTTCTTGAACATCAGTATCCATGGATAGATTTAGCCACTGTAAGATAGGCATTGAAATTAACACACTAGCATACTAATGTTGGAATCACATGACTTTGATCTGGAACAGGAACAGTGTGGGGCTGATGAATAAATATGGTAGCCATTGAGCAATATTGCAAAGGGCTGGTTTCATCACCATCGGGCATCAACGTGAATTATCAGATTCTTGAAAGAGGAAAGGCTCATGTTTCTCCCCCTGGGGATTCAATAAATTGGGCAGAGCTGCTTGTATTTAGAGTTCAACACATATGACCTACTGAAAGGGACTCACTGCGAGAAACCAAATAGCATATATTTGATTCATAGAATCATATTTCATGGCTTTCTGTGCTATTAGTTGATACAAATACATCGATAGATGCTCCTGAGCCCATCATCAGTGATGTAACTTGGGGTCATTGGGTGTTTCGGGTCTTTCAACATCAGACACCCTCACCCAGGCGACCCAGCCGTGGTTGATCAGAGCACGACTTGTGTTCAGGTGGCATTCGCTCCTCCCCATGGACCTCCTCTCCTGATCCAGAGCCATCTCGAGGCCTTCTCCGCTGCCTCTGTGGTGTTCTAGATGTGCCTTTCTCCTCGCCACTCCGTTGATGCCAAACCTTTCCACTGCTAGGCTGATGACGATTGTCGTAATTGTCCGCAGTCTTCGGTCCACGTCTCCCTTCGCAGTTGCTTCTGGCACCTTGTCGACGTCCTCGTCGAACTGATGCCAGACTGTCGTCTTGCAGGCCTGTGGCCATTTGACTCGAACCTTCTCCGGAGAACTGTTCCGAGGGTCTAGTTGGGCCACTTGGAGGCTTTGGGCTCTATGGGGTGATTCCGGGCCCGGCTCCTCCTGCGTCTAACTCCACTGTGAAGAATCATACATCTGGTTCCACTGAGGTGCACATGGGGGACAGCAAATAGCCAAGTGTATACGTCAAGTTGTTTGAGAAGGAACTGCAGATGCTGGAAAAGCGAAGGTAGACAAAAATGCTGGAGAAACTCAGCGGGTGAGGCAGCATTCAATTCAATTCAATTCAATTCAACTTTAATGTCATTGCACAAATACTGAGTATGGGTACAACGAAATGCAGTTTTGCGTCAGTCCGTAGTAGTGCAATATAGAAATTTAAAAACAAAGAGGATACAGAATAATAAAAAATACAGAATAATTAAACAATGGGGACGGAGGGACCGGAGGAATCTATCGGCGGGACTCCAAGTTCAGCAATGCGACGGTATGATTGTAGAAGCTGTTCCTCATCCTACTGGTACGAGACCTGAGGCTCCTGTACCGCCTCCCTGATGGGAGGAGGGCAAACAGTCCATGGTTGGGGTGGGAGGGGTCTTTAATGATCTTCCCAGCTCGTTTCAGACACCGTTTTCGGTGGAGGGCATCCATGGCAGGGAGCGGGGCACCGATGATGTGCTGCGCGGTTTTCACCATCGCATCTATGGAGCGAAGGAAATAAGCGACGTATCGAGCCGAAACCCTTCTTCAGACTCAAACCAATATACATTGTATTGTATTCAAATTTATTGTCATTGTCTCAGTTAGAGACAACAAAATGAATTTCCCTTACAGGCAGTATCATAAAAAATAAATAAATAATAATAAATGATAAAACATATTAAAAATAAAATAGAATTTAAAAAAAAAGCACAAACACTGAAAGTCCACGACACAACATAACACAGTGGCACCAAGGTGAGGAAGGCACCATAGTCCAGCCAGCCTCCCCTCCGATCTTCCCAGATGTTCACTCGTGGTCGAGGCCTTCCTAGCACCTGCAGTCGCCGCCCCGGGTGGCCCGATGTTCAGGCCCTCACGCCGGGCTGGTGGAACGCCGACGCCGATCCCCGACGGTGAACATCCTCCTCAGCGGCCCGGACCTCCTGATCAGCCGCCTCCCGCAGCCGGAGTCCGCAGCTCCCGAGTCCGCAGCCCAAACCGGGCAGAGTCGCAGGACCCCGCGTTGTTGATCAGCGTCGCCCGCGTTGGGAGCTCCGCAAACCGCAGCTCCATGATGTCGGTGCAGCAGGTCCAGCACTCCGGGCTCCAGACGGCGATCCCCGGTAAGGCATCGCCAGCCCCGCGATGTATCAGCGCTGTCCCGCCGCTGCTGGAGCTCTGGTCGATCCCGGCAGGAAAGGCCGCGCCAATCCAGTAGGTAGGCCGCTGGGGGGGGGCGAGGACGCGACTCGAATAATAGTCGTGTCCTCACCAGGAAGCGGCTGAAGGACGGTATCCCCCGCACCGTACCCTCTTCCCCCACATAAAACACCAAAAAAACACATATAACCATATAACTCTTACAGCACGGAAACAGGCCATCTCGGCCCTACAAGTCCGTGCCGAACACTTATCAGGGTAGACCATCAAACCATCAAACCAGGGTAGACAAAAGTGCTGGAGAAACTCAGCGGGTGCAGCAGCATCTATGGAGCGAAGGAAATAGGCAACGTTTCGGGTCGAAACGTTGCCTATTTCCTTCGCTCCATAGATGCTGCTGCACCCGCTGAGTTCCTCCAGCACTTTTGTCTACCTTCAATTTTCCAGCATCTGCAGTTCCTTCTTAAACAAAATACATCAAACCGGGTTGGAAGCCAGCACAACAAAAGCAATGAAATAAGTGACCATGTTCATATGTTTTCTGCATTGTTTAAGGAATAAATCACAACTATTCCACCAAGAAAACTCCAAACGTCATCTTTAGGTATTGCCGAGGGATCTTTATCTTAGAAACATAGAAACATAGAAATTAGGTGCAGGAGTAGGCCATTCGGCCCTTCGAGCCTGCACCGCCATTCAATATGATCATGGCTGATCATCCAACTCAGTATCCCGTACCTGCCTTCTCTCCATACCCTCTGATCCCCTTAGCCACAAGGGCCACATCTAACTCCCTCTTAAATATAGCCAATGAACTGGCCTCGACTACCTTCTGTGGCAGGGAGTTCCAGAGATTCACTACTCTCTGTGTGAAAAAAAATCTTCACTTGAGAATTTATAATCTCCTTTAACCATGCAATACTGCATCAGAAACGGAGTGCTCAGTTGTTTGTGTGGAGCTTGAGTGCATACACCTCAGAGGTAAGGCTGATGTCACCGAGCCAAGGGGCTCATAATTAGGTACATTCTAAAATTATCTTTGTAAGCTTTGTAATCCTTTTTATTCTGATCCAACTATATGGTGCTAATTCCTTCTCTAATCCTCTTCACCCATTGATTCTCTCTGTTGCTTCACTATTTTCATTTTCTTGCCAATTTAGCTTAAACACTCGCAACTCTCACCAATGGATCTTCATGTGAAGACATTGGTCCCACTGTGCTGTGATGTGCAAGCTGCCCTTTTTGAATAGATCCTGATCATAGTCACAGAGCACAAAAACAGGCCCTTCGGTCCAACTCATCCATGGTGACCAAGATGCCTCATGTAAGCGAGTCCCATTTGCCCGGATTTGGCTATCCTATCCAAGTGTCAACTATCTCCTCTGGCAGCTCATTCCATGTACCCAACACCCTCTCTCTGAGTGAAAAAGTTGCCCCTTAGATTCCTATTAAATATTCGCCGTCATCTTGAATATATGTCCTGTTGTTTTTGATTCCCCTACCCTGGGTAAAAGACACATGTTAGTGAAGCCCTAACTGCTTCACCAAACTTCGCATCATACCATCCCTTTATTTCTATTCTTGTTCTTTGCTGCCCTTTGCTCTGGAACAGCAGAAGCAACAAATTACCTGGGTTTCCTGATGAAGTTAAGAGGGCAGCACAGTGGTGCAGCAGTAGAGTTGCTGCCTTAAAGCGCCAGGGACCCAGGTTCAATCCTGACTACGGGTGCTGCCTGTGTGGCGTTTACATGTTCTCCCTGTGATAGCATAGGTTTTCTCTGGGTTCTTTGTAGGCTAATTGGCTTCTGTAAATTGTCCCTACAGTGTTGGGAAGAACTAGTGTACGGGTGATCATTGGTCAGCGTGGACTCGGTGGGCCGAAGGGCCTTTTTCCACGCTGTGTCTCTGAACTAAACTGGACAGTCTCTTTTGCTATCCCATTATCTCTGGGCTCTCCTACAACAACATTGATGTCCTCTTCCCCCCCCCCCCCCCCCCCCCCCCCCTCCACAACCTTGCTTAAGGAAGAAAACTAAAATGGTGAAGAAAAATGCCATTTTCTGTGGGTCATTCATAACCCTGGCCAGCGGAAATGACAGCACAACAGCTACCAATGGCCTGTCCCCTTTATCATCATTACTTTATTTTGTATACTTTTCATTCATTTGTGATATACCTCTCCATGTCACCGTCTATATCTTCCCTTTCCCCTGACTCTCAACCTGAAGAAAGGTCTCGACCCGAAATGTCACCTATTCCATTTCTCCAGAGATGTTGTTAGACCCTCCGAGTTACTCCAGCGTTTTGTGTCTGTCCACTATTTACAGACAACTACTTGTGGCAAGTACTGAATGTGGATCACAGTGAATGGCGGTGCTGGTTCGAAGGGCCGAATGGCCTACTCCTGCATCAATTGTCTATTGTCTAAAAGGTTGAGAGTCGGTGCCATTTCCTGCTGCAAAAGCAAAGACAAAAGCAAATGATGACAGAAAGCTGCACAAAGGTTCCCAAGAGTGAAAGCTATAAACACTTTCAGAAGAAATTTGCAAGGAATATACACGTTAAAACAAAAAATGTTCACTATTCTATTGAAGAGGGACGGTCTGCAACTCTGTGGGTCCGTTAGAATAGATAATAGTGCTGTTTAAATGGAAATAAATAATGGTAAATGTGTTAAATGATTACATTAAATCATTGCAGGAGTCACTAAAATAGTGGACACAGCATTGTCTACAGATGTTTTTGTATTGACTGCCAGGAGGCATTTGATGAAGTTCCTCCCAAGAGACTGTTAACTAAACTGGAAGTTAAGGCAATTGAAAGAAATGTATTGTTCTGTTTAGGAAATCGGCTGAGTGGCAGGAGATGAAGTGTGGGCAAGTACTGAAATTAGAACACATAACCAGAGGCAAGGATCTGTGCGGGGACTGCAACTGTTCATCGCATTTTTAATACCTAGATGATGGCTTGACTTAAATAACATGTACCCTTGTCGCTAATGGCCTAAAGACAGTCCAGTGGTCAGCAGCACCTCAACAACAATGAATTAATTTAACAAATGGGTGAAACTATGGCAAATAGAATTCAGTGCAGGAAAGTATGAGGTCTTTCTGGTTACCTGTAAAGGAATAGAAAATAATACTATTTTAAAAGAGAGTGGTGAGTCGGTGGAATTCTCTGCCTCAGAGGGCGGTGGAGGCAGGTTCTCTGGATGCTTTCAAGAGAGAGCTAGATAGGGCTCTTAAAAATAGCGGAGTCAGGAGATATGGGGAGAAGGCAGGAACGGGGTACTGATTGGGGATGATCAGCCATGATCACATTGAATGGCGGTGCTGGCTCGAAGGGCCGAGTGGCCTACTCCTGCACCTATTGTCTAAAAGGTGAAAAGCCCATGTTGAATATATGGGGACCCCGTACATTAATCATTAAAACGTCACACGCAGGTATAGAAATAGACAAAATAGACTCATGAAATCTTGGCCTACATTTCTGGAGAACTGAAGTAAAAACAAATAGACGTTAGGCGACAGGAATGCAAAGCCTGGTTTGGCCATAACCTGGAGTATGGTGAACAATCCTGGGCATCACTCCTTTGGAAGGGTACATCGTACTTGACAGCATGCCATCTAGATTAACAAAAATTACATCTAATTGCCAGAACCAATTATATGTTATGGTTTTTTTCCAGGTACTTAATTGCAATTAAGGGCTGATTTTATCATACTCTGAAAATATTAAAGGGATTTAAAATGGTGGTTAGAAAGAAGCCAGTAGGAAAAGGGGAGATGCAGCGAGACCTGGGTGTCATGGTACATCAGTCATTGAAAGTGGGCATGCAGGTGCAGCAGGCAGTGAAGAAAGCGAATGGTATGTTAGCTTTCATAGCAAAAGGATTTGAGTATAGGAGCAGGGAGGTTCTACTGCAGTTGTGCAGGGTCTTGGTGAGACCACACCTGGAGTATTGCGTACAGTTTTGGTCTCCAAATCTGAGGAAGGACATTATTGCCATAGAGGGAGTGCAGAGAAGGTTCACCAGACTGATTCCTGGGATGTCAGGACTGTCTTATGAAGAAAGACTGGATAGACTCGGCTTGTACTCGCTAGAATTTAGGAGATTGAGAGGGGATCTTATAGAAACTTACAAAATTCTTAAGGGGTTGGACAGGCTAGATGCAGGAAGATTGCTCCCGATGTTGGGGAAGTCCAGGACAAGGGGTCACAGCTTAAGGATAAGGGGGAAATCCTTTAAAACCGAGATGAGAATAACTTTTTTCACACAGAGAGTGGTGAATCTCTGGAACTCCCTGCCACAGAGGGTAGTCAAGGCCAGTTCATTGGCTATATTTAAGAGGGAGTTAGATGTGGCCCTTGTGGCTAAGGGGATCAGAGGGTATGGAGAGAAGGCAGGTACGGGATAGTGAGTTGGATGATCAGCCATGATCATATTGAATGGCGGTGCAGGCTCGAAGGGCCGAATGGCCTACTCCTGCACCTAATTTCTATGTTTCTATGTTTCTAAGCCGTTTGCTGCTGTTTGTGGAATTAAAGACTACAGACATTGTCTACAAATTATAACCAGGCCCTGCAGAGGTGAACACTTACATGCGCAACGTGTGATAGAAGTTTGAAGAAAGGTCTCGACCCGAAACTTCGCCTATTTCCTTCGCTCCATAGATGCTGCCTCACCCGCTGAGTTTCTCCAGCATTTTTGTCTACCTTATAGAGGCTTGAAACTCCCTTTTGCAAACTTCATCTAGGTCAGTAGTTAGTTTTGAAACTGATTGACCTCTATAAACCAAGATATGAAGGAATATGGGCAAATGTCAGGTAGAAGAACTTAGTCCACAGATCAACCATTACCGACAGAAGGAACAGGATGGCAGTGCTATATAGCAACTGCCATTTTTATGTCCCTTCATCGTGTGTTCATATAAGCCATGATCATATCGAATGGCGGTGCAGGCTCGAAGGGCCAAATGGCCTACTCCTGCACCTATTTTCTATGTTTCTATGTTTCAATGGTACAAAAAAGTAGCCATATATTCCAGGATGCTTCCTTTACCATTATCGTCAGAAGACAATGTGGTGCAGTAGATTTGTGGATGACCTTTTCCTTATAGATAGACAATAGACAATAGGTGCAGGAGTAGGCCATTCAGCCCTTCAAGCCAGCACCGCCATTCAATGTGATCATGGCTGATCATCCACAATCAGTACCCCGTTCCTGCCTTCTCCCCATATCCCCTGACTCCGCTATCTTCAAGAGCTCTATCTAACTCTCTATTGAAAGCATCCAGAGAACTGGCCTCCACAGCCTTCTGAGGCAGAGAATTCCACAGAATCACAACTCTCTGTGTGAAAAAGTTTTTCCTTATCTCCATTCTAAATAGCTTACCCATTATTCTTAAACTGGGGCCCCAGGTTCTGGACTCCTCCAACATCGGGAACATGTTTACTGCCTCTAGCGTGTCAAAACCCTTAACAATCTTATAGTGGCGGCGCGGCTCTGGCTGCAGCGGCTCTCCGGCAGTCCTGTTTGTTTTGTGTTTTTTGGGTTGTTTATTTTCGTTTTGGTTAGTCTAGTTTTGGTTTTTAGTTTCTGTTTGGGGGGGGGGGGGGTTTTAAACGGGGCTTGCTGTCTCTCCCTGCGGGGGAATGCGACTTTTATGTCGTATTCCCCTTCTCTGCCTCCGTCTGCGCTGAGGCCTAATGGCGGAGCTGGTGACCTCGAGGCTCAGGAGGCTGAGCCCGCCAGGACTCGCACTGAGCTCGCTCCCGTGAGGACGGCCCGGCTCGGGGCTGGAACAGTGCTTCCGTGAGGGGCTGTGACGCTACCGTGAGGAAGGCCGGCCCGAGGAAGGAACGGTGCCTCCCGTCGGAGTGGCCGAGCTCGGGGAGGTACGGGCGTTCCCAGCCCGAGGGAGGAGCGGCGCCCGGAATCCGGGAGGCGGCCAGCACCGAGGGAGAAAGCGGCGCCCAACTCGGGCAGGCCCAGCCCGAGGGGGACGGTGCCCGGTCGGTGCCCCGCCCCGCAGACGGAGGAGCACGTAGGGGCGCCTCTCCCTCAGGAGGAGCGGCGTCGCGGGCGGCTTCCCACCCATGGTCTATAGCCGCCCTCCCTTTCTGGGCGGCCTCCCGAGGGAGCGTTCTTCGGGGCGGCCCAGCCCGAGGCTGAGACGGTAACGGCACTCACGTGAGGGCAATCCGGCTCGGGGCTGGAACGGTGCTCCGGTGGCTTGCACGGTGTTCTGGCGGCGGTGGCCTGAGTCCGGGGTTCGGCCGCGGGCCAGCGGCTGCGTCAGCAGGACTGGTGGGCGGCAGCTTCGACCACCCCGGGCCGCGGTGTTTGAGCCGCGGGACAGTTGTAACATCGCCCGGGGGGTATCGCCTCAGCGCAGAAGGAGAAGAGGAGGGAAGAGACTGGAGACCTAAGACTTTTGCCTCCATCACAGTGAGGAGATGCTGGGTGGACTCACTGTGGTGGATGTTAATATGTGTTTATTGTTGTTTTTTATTGTATTGTATTGTATGTATGACTGCTTAAATTTCGTTCAGACTTCGGTCTGAATGACAATAAAGGCTATCTAATCTAATCTAATATCTAATAATCTAATATGTTTCAATAAGATTCAATAAGGCCCATGTGCATTACATGTGCTATCTGCATACCACACCTTGGTTCAGATGACGTTGGTTTCAGAATATAGTCACCATAGCTTGATCAGCGAACACAAGAATAATGGATGATTGGAGCAATGCAAGTTAGGAAATGAGATCCAGCTGTGCTAAGGTTAATAGAGGAGACATGTTGGGAAACCAGCAAGGAATGCATGAAAATAGTTATGCCTTGATAGCAAAAGGATTTGAGTATAAGAGCTGGGAGGTTCTACTGCAGTTGTACAGGGTCTTGGTGAGACCACACCTGGAGTATTGCGTACAGTTTTGGTCTCCTAATCTGAGGAAAGACATTCTTGCCATAGAGGGAGTACAGAGAAGGTTCACCAGACTGATTCCTGGGTTGGCAGGACTTTCATATGAAGAAAGACTGGATAGACTCGGCTTGTACACGCTAGAATTTAGACGATTGAGGAGGGATCTTATAGAAACGTACAAAATTCTTAAGGGGTTGGACAGGCTAGATGCAGGAAGATTATTCCCGATGTTGGGGAAGTCCAGAACTAGGGGTCACAGTTTAAGGATAAGAGGGAAGTCTTTTAGGACCGAGATGAGAAAATCATTTTTTACACAGAGAGTGGTGAATCTGTGGAATTCTCTGCCACAGAAGGTAGTTGAGGCCAGTTCATTGGCTATATTTAAGAGGGAGTTAGATGTGGCCCTTGTGGCTTAAGGGATCAGGGGGTATGGAGAGAAGGCAGGGATGGGATACTGAGTTGGATGATCAGCCATGATCATATCGAATGGCGGTTGCAGGCTCGAAGGGCCGAATGACCTACTCCTGCACCTAATTTCTATGTTTCTATATTGCCTATTTCCTTCGCTCCATAGATGCTGCTGCACCTGCTGAGTTTCTCCAGCATTTTTGTCTACCTTCGATTTTCCAGCTTCTGCAGATCCTTCTTAAATTCTTTCTGCCAGAGTTCCTTAGGAGCATGTGGTATGGATATGAAGACTGCAGCCCAATTCAGAAGCCACAAAATTCCAATTGATCAGTTGTTCAAACAGCGCGCGTGCCAGTTCCTTTGAAAAGATTTATAGTCATTGAAAAAAATGTTGAATGAAAACAAATAGTAAATGGAAATGTTCAACTGGGAGGAGGCAATAGTGAACAAAGATAGAATGGGCACACGTTAGGCATGCAAGCTAAAGAATTCATCTCTGGGGATTGGAAAATCATTATTTGGATTCCTTTAGCTGAAAACACTTTATTCTGTTTTGGACCAGTGGACTTTCCAATTTATATAATAGACCCTGCTGCCATTTGCTCCATCTCAGGATTGACTCCATAATAACATGAAATTCCCGAACCAACCTACAAAAGGAAACAGAGGAACATTGAAAATAGGTGCAGGAGGAGACCATTCGGCCCTTCGAGCCAGCACCGCCATTCATTGTGATCATGGCTGATCATCCACAATCAGTAACCCGTGCCTGCCTTCTCCCCATACCCCTTGACTCCACTACCCCCAAGAGCTCTATCTAACTCTCTTTTAAATTCATCCAGTGAATTGGCCTCCACTGCAGAGAATGCCACAAATTCACAACTCTGGGTGAAAAACGTTTTTCTTATCTCAGTTTTAAATGGCCTCCCCTTTATTCTTAGACTGTGGCCCCTGGTTCTGGACTCCCCCAACATTGGGAACATTTTTCCTGCATCTAGCTTGACCAGTCCTTTTATAATTTTATAAACTAATATCCTTCTAATTTTCAATGAATACAATCCCAGTCTTTCCAATCTTTCCTCATATGACAGTCCCGCCATCCCGGGGATTAACCTCGTGAACCTACGCTGCACTCCCTCAATAGCAAGTATGTCCTTCCTCAAATTAGGAAACCAAAACTGCACACAATACTCCAGATGTGGTCTCACCAAGGCCCTGTACCACTGCAGAAGGACCTCTTTACTCCTATACTCAAATACTCTTATTATGAAGGCCAACATGCCATTAGCTTTCTTCCCTGACTGCTGTACCTGCATGTTTACTTTCAGTGACTGGTGTACAAGGACACCCAGGTCTCGTTGCACGTCCCTTTTTCCTAATCGGACACCATTGAGATAATAATCTTCCTCCTTGCTCTTGCCACCACATTTATCCACATTTTTCTGCATCTGCCCACTCACTCAACCTGTCCAAGTCACCCTGCAACCTCCTAGCATCCTCTTCGCAGTTCACACTGCCACCCAGCTTTGTGTCATCTGCAAATTTGCTAGTGTTACTTTTAATTCCATCATCTAACTCATCAATATATGTTGCAAATAGTTGCGGCCCCAACACCGAGACTTGCGGCACTCCACTTGCCACTGCCTGCCTTTCTGACAGGGACCCGTTTATTCCTACTCTTTGTTTCCTGTCTGCCAACCAATTTTCTATCTATGTCAATACCCTAGCCCCAATACCATGTGCTCTAATTTTGCCCACTAATCTCCTGTGTGGAACCTTATCAAAGGCTTTCTGAAAGTCCAGATACACTACATCCACTGGCTATCCTTCATCCATTTTACTTGTCACATCCTCAAAAAAATCCAGATTAGTCAAGCAGGATTTCCCCTTCATAAATCCATGCTGACTTAGACCAATCCTTTTACTGCTATCCAAATGAGCCGTTATTATTTCTTTAATAATTGAAGCATCTTTCCCACCTCCGATATCAGGCTAACTGGTCTATAATTCCCCGTTTTCTCTCGCTCCTTTCTTGAAAAGTGGGACAACATTAGCTACCCTCCAATCCACAGGAACTGATCCTGAATCTATAGAACATTGGAAAATGATCACCAATGCGTCCACAATTTCTGGAGCCACCTCCTTGAGTACCCTGGAATGCAGACCATCAGGCCCTGCGGATTTATCAGCCTTCAGTCCCATCAATCTACCTACTACTATTTCTCGCCTAATGCAAATTTATTTCTGTCCTCCTAGATCCTCTGCCCTCCAGTACATCTGGGAGATTGTTTGTGTCTTCCTTAGTGAAGACAGGTCCAAAGTACCTGTTCAACTCTTCTGCCATTTCCTTGTCCCCCATAATAATTTCACCTGTTTCTGCCTTCAAGGGACCCACATTTGTCTTTACTAATCTTTTTCTCTTAACATACCTAAAGAAGTATTTACCATCTTTCTTTATATTCTTGGCCAGCTTACCTTCATACTTCATCTTTTCACCCCGTATTGCTCTTTTTGTTATCTTCCGATGTCCTTTTGAAAGTTTCCCAATCGTCTGGCTTCCCGCTATTCTTTGCTGTGACACATTTTCTTTTAGTTTTATACCGTTCCCTAACTTCCTTTGCCAAGTGGGACAGGACCTTAGAGGTAACTACAGAGGCATGAGAGAGGACCTGGCTAACGTCAATTGGAAAGGGGCCCAAGCAGGAATGACGGTGGAGAGGCAACAACAGGAGTTTCTGGGTGTAATTTGGAAGACGCAGAGATGAAGAAAGATTCTAAGGGGAGAATCTGGCAACAATGGCTGACAAAGGAAGGCAAAGACAGCATAAAAGTAAAAGAGGAGGCATATAAAATTGCAATGAGTTGTAGAAAATTGCATGATTGGGAAGCTTTTCAAAACAACTAAAAAGGCAATAAGGCGAGAAAAGATTAAATATGAAAGAGGATACCACAAGTTTCTTCCAATATATAATGACTAAAAGAGAGGACCGCTTTCCCGATGTTCTTTCCCAAACAACTTAACCATCCGTTCTATTTTGAGTTGATCTTGATATTAATTATCTGAATATTCACTGGCCCTTTGGGGTGGAAAGTTCTGAGTGAAGATATTTCTCCTCGCCAGTCCTGTAGGAGAAGCTTTTTGCATTGAGATAGGAACTCGAGCCTGCTGCACCATTCATTAAGACCATGGTTGATCTACTACCTCAGTGTCATATTTTAGCATTATCCCCAAATCCCTACTTATCTTAATATCCAGAAATCCATAATCTCTGTTTTGAACGAATGCAACATCTGACTCTCTATCGCCCCATAAGGTAGAAATTGACAGAGTTTAGGGAATCACAGTAAATAACGTTAATGCATGAAACTAGTGCTGAGCAGCCATGATCTTATTGATTGGTGGACCAAGAACAAGGGATCAATGAACTTCTATTTTTTTAATACTTATGTGTAAAGAATACAATAATTTAACAAATACAAATTGAACCAGCAATGCTAATCTCTCTCCTGATGGACCGAAAATATATCCTGCAACCCAACTTGGAAAAGGCATCGGACCCATCCGAACAATGTCTCTCTCCAGCTTCACTGTTCACTGGGTCCAACAGCAGAACAGATCAATCGAACAAGTGCTTATTACCATGTGGACAGGTAGACAAAAGTACTGGAGAAACTCAGCGGGTGCAGCAGCATCTATGGAGCGAAGGAAATAGGCAACGTTTCGGGCCGAAACCCTGAAGGAAATAGGCAACGTTTCGGGCCGAAACCCAGAAGGGTTTTGGCCCGAAACGTTGCCTATTTCCTTCGCTCCATAGATGCTGCTGCATCCGCTGAGTTTCTCCAGCACTTTTGTCTACCTTCGATTTTCCAGCATCTGCAGTTCCTTCTTAAACACTTATTACCATGTGGTGTCTGCAGATGTAAACACGGTATTTATATGACCTTTAATTAATGATGTTTCATTAGACTTGAAGAATGACTCGTACTATTCGGAGCATGTGAACTGAGGAACCGGCCAATGACCCTGTGTGGTTTAATGCAATCCAAGAGTTCTCCGAGCACCGAGCTGTCAATCCGACTGGGTTCAAAGACATAACAAACCTTTCTGAACATGTGAAGTGTAACAGTTTGCACCTTGTCTTGTCCTCACATTCCAAGGTGCTGCTAAATGCTGTAGACGATGAATCACCCAACACTTTATACAAATATGGTTTCAACATCTCATTAATTGGTAGATCAAATATTCTGGTCTGCTTCTGTGCATAAATATAACTGTTTTAGGTCACAGTTCTACCGGGAGTTTCGAGGCTTTTTATTTTCAAACTTACATCTGTAATATTGTGACTCATTGAGGAATTTTTTTTTCCCATCCTTGATATGATTTAATATTACTTGCTTTTCTCTATCTAATTGAAGTTAGATGTACCACGCTTGCGTTGCACCTGAACAAGCATTAGTCTGTGCTGTTATCTCACATAAAACATCTATGTATTGTTTCTGGATCACCAGTCTGCCAGCTGAGAAGTCTCTCAACCGTAGAGCAGGGGGGGGGGGGGGGGGTTTGAACCACATGAGGCCCTTTTATAAACCTCTTTGAATGCTCCGTTTAGCCCCTCTGTCAGCACACTCGGCTCTCCCGTGAGAGGGAGTGGAATCAAAATGGGCGCAATCAACCTAAAAAAAACATGCGTCTTTTTTCCATTCTTCACCCCGGCTATTTTGAATATTTGGAATTAATTATAATCTATTAACGATTTACTGTTGGGTGTAAGAATTAATGGGATCTTCAGTTTTCATGCAATAAGTTATTTGCAAACTGAAATTTTACACATAGATTTTATCTTCTTGATTTTTTTTTTAAGCAGATGGATTTTAACTCTGATTTTGCAGTGGGGTGATCCATTGCAGGTTCATCTGTGGCAGCAGTTTGGAAGGTGTGCTTAGACTTACATTTCCTGATTTGAATATAATAGGCAGACTATAATTTGGGAAACCCTAATTGCCATCAGGTAGGGGTGGCAGTACTTGGCTTCAAGGCGGGATGGAAGAAACTTTGGTCTCTTTGATGCTAATGATGGTAAGATTCTGGTTTTCAATGGTGATGCTTATGCAAACCTTTATTTGATTTATTTTCATTGCTTTCTTCCAAGAATTCTGGCATGATTGAGAGCTCAGATCACCAGTGCATTGTGGAATCTTTGGCTCCAGTTTGTGTGACCCTAGGGAGCCTGCCAACAAACACTAGAGTCTTTCCCTGTCTTATTTGAAAAGAGTGTATTAAATTTATAGTGTATATAAAATAATGGACAGATTGTAAGCTTCTCTACACATGTCACAGAATTATTGAATAATTAGAGCACAGAAGGAGGTTATTTCACTCTTCAGTCTGCACTACTCTATGCAAGATGATCCAACTAGTTCCTCTCTCCTTTCTCTTTGTAGCCTTCAATTCTTTGCTTTCAGGCACATATCCAGCTTTCTTTTAAATGATGCAATTGCGTCAGTGAATTCTTTCCCACAGCAGTCCATTGCAGACGCTAACACACACAATGTAAACTTCAGTCATGTGCCTTTTAGTTCATTTGTCAAACACCTTCATTCTATGTGATCAGTTCTTGATCCTTGCTGCCAATAGGAACAGTTCCTCTTTCCACGTGTATATGCCTCATGATTTTAAATACCTCTGTCAGATCCCTTGCAACCTCTTCAGTACCTAGTGGGATGACACAGTGGCTCTTATCCACATTACGCATTGCTATCTTTTGCATCCTTTGTAAAGCCTTTATATCCTGGAGTGAACAAGCCAAACTGTACGCAGTGCTCCAGCTTTGACTGAACCAGAGCAGGCTGGACGCAGGTACTCTGCAAGCAGAGGTCCTGTTGCCTCCGCCTTTAATTATTCATCCCACTGCCATTCTGGCCCATTTCCCTGGGGCATTCTGCACCTGTACCCCTAGGTCGACTGTAAGCTTGAGGAGCAACACCTCATCTTCTGTCTGGTCATGTTGCAGCCTTCAGTTATTTTTTATTCACGCCACATTGGTCATCAACTCCAGCCACTGACCTACACTCTATGGGCAATATACTGTGGCCAATTAACCCCACCACCCCACATATCTTAGAAATGTGGAAGAAAACCAGAGGAGACGTTCACAGTCTAGAAACTGCACACAGACAGGATAGGATTGAACAGAACCTCCAGCATTGTCTATGCTACCCCACTACGCTATGTTTCTCTCCCATGCCCTAACATACCCTGACCTGCTTTTTGCAACACATCACACTTCCTTGTTGCCCCCCATCTGCCTCGTTAACAACTATTCATAGAAACATAGAAAATAGGTGCAGGAGGAGGCCATTCGGCCCTTCGAGCCAGCACCGCCATTCATTGTGATCATGGCTGATCGTCCCCTATCAATAGCCCGTGCCTGCCTTCTCCCCATATCCCTTGACTCCACTAGCCCCTAGAGCTCTAACTAACTCTCGCTTAAATCCATCCAGTGACTTGGCCTCCACTGCCCTCTGTGGCAGGGAATTCCATAAATTCACAACTCTCTGGGTGAAAAGGTTTTTTCTCACCTCAGTCTTAAATGACCTCCCCTCTATTCTAAGACTGTGTGGCCCCTGGATCTGAACTCACCCAACATTGGGAAAATTTTTCCTGCATCTAGCTTGTCCAGTCCTTATTCCCCACAGCAACCCTGCTCTGACTCTTTCAGTCAAACTTCCTTTGTCCAATCCCTCTCTCTGCAACTTAAACGTTTTCTCTCTTTTCCCATTTTGATGAATGTAACATTAACTCTTTCCACAGATACTGCCTGACCTCTTGGGTGTTTCCAGCATTTTCTGGTTTTCCCTTCAACAATAGTACACTCATTTGCTGATATCATCCCATTCAAGCAGAAGCAGATGTAATAGTTCTGTGACAAATATCTACTTTAAAAGAAACAATTTAAGCAAATTTGTCCTCAGACCGATGTCCACATCCCTGTGCAGGAAAGGTGTCGGGTATTGTCTATCTGATTTTTCAGCATTTCTCAACGCAGATTGGTGGCCATTACCCCCTTATTTGTTATAGCTTAGCTCTTGTGATTCCTACAGTTCTGCGAGTGTGTTTCATTAGCTGCAATGTGTTTTCGGGCACTCTAAAAAGGCTTGAAAGATGTTATGTAAATGTGAGTCTTTATGATGAAAAGGAGTAATTGAGGCTTTGAACAAAAGTACTCCCTTTGAAAGCAGAGTTGAAAGGCATCAGTAAAATATTTGCAATGTCAACCATTTTCCAAACTGTTGTCAGGAAATAACTCCCATGTATCTTTGCTTGTAAAAGATGATATTTGTTTCTGAAATCTTTGCAAGAGAGTTTAGCTGAATAGATTTCATTCACGTCCTGCTACCATGGGACCCAATGGGCAGCTGATCAAAGCCTAGCTGGAAAATCACAAACAACTTGTCTTCACATAAAAAAAGGAAATATTCAAGTCCTTTTTTTTCCCCAGGCAACTAATGAACCAAAATAATGATTGCCCCATCTGTCTGGTTGCATTAAAATCCTCAGAGAGCACCCGATCAGGCACCTGCTCCTCTGGAAGAATAGCGGACATTGAGGGAGGCACCCAGCAAGTCAGGCAGCATCATTGGGGAGAGATGCAGAGTCATTATTTCCAGTTAAGGATTTAACATCAGAACTGGAAAAATGATAAAAACAAAAGTATGGGAGCGTAGGAGTGAACGCAGGTAATGTCTACGATGGAGTACAGATCAAAGCTGCCAAGATAACTACTTTATAACATGGAAATTAGTGAATTAAAAAGGGAAACAAATTGAAACAAGTGGAAGAGAATGAAAAGGTGTGTTTTTCTGAGATCCAAGTCCTGAGGGCTACAATATACCCAAACAGTGGCTGGTAGACACTGCTCATGCCACCGCAGGTAGTGACCTCCCACCATAGAGGCGATCCATAGGAGGAGCTGACTTAAAAAGGCAGCCAATATCAATAGAGATCCAGTGGTTGTCTAATTGACACGCCTTAATCTTTTAAGAACGGGTGAAAACAGGAGTGTCTGACCCAACTCTGATATTAATAATCATTGCCAACTGGCTGTTCCTGACATTTCTGGCCTGCAATACTTTGAATAAAATGATCATGTCCAAAGACGTAGCTAAATTGGCTTGGTATAAAAGTAAAACTTGTCCTTAGTGCGTATAGGGTCGTGTAATGCGCGTGGATCGTTGGTCGGCGCGGGCACGGTGGGCAGAAGGGCCTGTTTCCGCGCTGTATCTCTAAAAAAGTACCCTGGCCACACTCTCATTTCGCTACTTCCATCAGGACAAAGGTACAGGAGCCTTAATACCGTGGCCACCAGATTCAAGAACAGGTTCTTCCCATCAACGATCAGGCTCTTGAACACAACACATCAGTAACCTGAGCAACTGTGATCTTCTATGGGCTACATCTTAGGTTGCATTAGTGACTTTGGATTATCTTTGCACTATCATGGGGAATAACTATTACGGTTATCATGTTATTGTATTTTTGATTATTGTCCATGATGTGTGCATTATTGCATTTATAGGCCTTTTAATCTGCATCTTGAATTTCATTGTTACATTGTCAGTACATTCGATAATTAAACACACTTGCCCACATCTTATTTGATACCAGCGGCAGATTTAGGAATTGCTTTTGGGGAAGACTCAGTCAGCAACTGCAGTGTGTTTTATTAATGGCACACGTTGTGGAAGGAGAAGATGAAGCAAAGAAATGTTGGACTGAAATTATAAAGGATGTAAACAACCAATGTTTCTTTTTTTCCATGTTAATTAATGGCAACATCATACGAGGGCCTTGATGATGTGTGCAAGAACAGTGTTCTTCAACAAAGACTTAAGGGCCTGTCCCACATGGCCGTCATTTGGGCGTAATTTACGCTACATCATTTACGTGCCGTGATGCGCGCATGGTGCCCAGTACGCGCGCATGGGGCGCGATGACATAGGCAGTGGCGCGCGGCGTCGCGGGATTTTGTGATGTACGAAATCTTTGCGCACCATCTGCATGACGCGCAAATGACGGCCAAGTGGGACAGGCGCTTTAATGGAGAAGCCCTCCAACTTACTGAATGGAAGCATGAAATCTTGAACATCAATCTGTATATTCTATAACTATGAAGATGACACTTTGTCCGCAAGTCTTGCCACAGGCTAATTTCACCTAACCATTGAATCCATGTAATAATAGTCAGGAGTCAGACATTTTTCAAGATGACCAACATGCTTTGCAGTTGTAGGGGCAAATTCAGAAAACTTAGTAAGACACCAATGATAAAGGACCTTACAGTTGTGTAGGGTTACCTATTCTCGCACAGTGCACAACAATGCTGCGCACCTGTACATTATTTGCTTCATGGTTGCTCTGTGTTCAATATTTCAGAATGTTCGTGGCACAGCAGATAGAAAATAGCAACCTGCTTCTTCTGGTGACTGAGGCGTACTGCGACTGCAGCATCCTCCCATCAGTCCTCCTGGAACCCACAGAAGTGAAATATATCCTTTGTATAACTCTAACTAAGTACAGAGATAAGAGAAATGGTGAGGGTAGTTGACGTATGGGAATAATGGTGATGGCTGTGGGAGGTAAGGGAGTCGGAAGTGGGAGGTGAGGATTGGTGGGATCTGGGGTCGTATGTTGCGAATTTACTGTCCTATTATCAACATGTGAACAGCAAGTAATAATCTGATGTATGAAAGCAAAGCTATTTCAGAACTGTCATTTCCATACTGCTTTGGACTAAAGTCACGTCTGGTTAGGGCCAATTATGCGAATTTCTCATGAGTGTGTTACTTGCAGAGTAACTTATTGGGCTCCTTCCATGCAGGGGGCCCCAAGACCACAGTGGCCGCCTATGTGGGTGGAATCACACTGGGGGTTCTGATTCTCGGGATGTCCAGTGAGGCTCTGTGAGTTATCAGCATTGAATGATCAGCATTCAACCTTCAGGTTTCGGCCCGAAACGTTGCCTATTTCCTTCGCTCCATAGATGCTGCTGCACCCGCTGAGTTTCTCCAGCACTTTTGTGTACCGAAGAATCTATGAGGTTTTGCTACGGCCTAATGAGAGGGCTTTTCATTTTTCTGTATAGCAAGCTTCACCGCATCGTCTACAGATAAAAAAACATAAAATAACTTAGCAGGCCTGTTTGTCTATACTTGACCCTGACAACTTCTTCCACCCTCCCTTGGGGAGTCTTATTAGTGTCCCCTGTAGAAAGAACATGCCTCAAGCAGTTCTCCAGAGGTGCTGCATCCCAGCACTTTAGAAACATAGGAAATAGGTGCAGGAGGAGGCCATTCGGCCCTTCGGCCCTTCAAGCCAGCACCGCCACTCATTGTGATCATGGCTGATCGTCCCCTATCAATAACCCGTGCCTGCCTTCTCCCCATATCCCTTGACTAGCATCCTAGAGCTCTATCCAACTCTCTCTTAAATCCATCCACTGCCCTCTGTAGCAGGGAATTCTCACAACTCTCTGGGTGAAAACGTTTTTTCTCACCTCAGTCTTAAATGACCTCCCCTTTATTCTAATACTGTGGCTTAAAACTTAAAGCTTAAAAGACTTTGTGTCTTTTTTTTTGTAAACCAACATCTGCAGTTCTTTGTGCCTCTTGGAGTTACTGTTTTAATAGCCGGTCTCAGTGCTGCATCCTTAGTAAGCATTCTCCCACTTCTCCTTCCCTAGAGTAGCACAAAATCACTCGGCAACAACATTTCCATCCATTAAAAGAGTGTTACCTATAATTTGAAACGACCTTTCAATAAACTGGCTGCAAAGATCACGGGCACTGAATTAAATGGCTTAAACTGCAAAAACTTCACTTAGCTGAGTAAAGAACACCATGCTGAAATCATCAGTATCGGTTTCACTGCAGCAATACACAGAGAAATACAACAACAACAAAATTGTTCTGCAATCTTGCAACTTCTTGATCTTTGAGTGACTTTCACAAAAGAGTATCCTGCAATATTCGTTCTCAGATTTTTAATAGGTAATAATACAATTTCCACCCTTGCATTGGAAATTGCTAGTTTTGTGGATTTATAATTATTTGAGTTTGTGGGTTTGTTAAATCAACTACAGAGTTCCATCAGCCCCGTCATCCACAGTCATCATCTATTATATCGAGAAGTCAACAATGGTCCAAAAATGTGAAAAGATGTAATAGTTTATTTATTTACTCTTTGCATTTCATAATCAAATTATACTTACATACATAGACAATAGGTGCAGGAGTAGGCCATTCGGCCCTTCGAGCCAGCACCGCCATTCAATATGATGATGGCTGATCATCCACAATCAGTATCCCATTCCTGCCTTCTCCCCAAATCCCTTGATTCCGTTAGCCCTAAGAGCTCTATCTAACTCTCTTTTGAATACATCCAGTGAGGCAGAGAATTCCACAGACTCACAGTTCTCTGTGTGAAAAAGTGTTTCCTCATCTCCGTTCTAAATGGCTTACCCCTTATTCTTAAACAGTGGCCTCTGGTTCTGGACTCCCCCAACATCGGAAACATGTTTCCTGCCTCTAGCGTGTCGGAACCCTTAATAATCTTATATGTTTCAATAAGATCCCCTCTCATCCTTATAAACTCCAGAGTGTACAAGCCCAGCCGCTCCATTCTCTCAGCATATGACAGTCCCGCCATCCCGGGAATTAACCTTGTAAACCTACGCTGCGCTCCCTCAATAGCAAGTATGTCCTTCCTCAAATTAGGGGACTAAAACTGCACACATCCTAAGTTCTAAGGCTATTTCAGTATTTTATTTTCTGCTTACACTTCGGTTTCATGAACCTTTGTACCATGCTGAGTTTTTTATTCCACAGCAGCATTATTGGTACCCAAAGATTTTTTTATTGAAATCCTCCCCGCCAATGCAATTCTGTGCAACTGACGGGTGATCAAGCCACATTTGGCAGAAATCCTAAAGACTCACAGGAGAAAGAATAGCACAACCATGATATGTAAATGTTTCATTATTCTCAATCTTGGATGGTTCTTCAGAAATCAGCCCTGCCAGGTGGATAATAAGGCTTGACTTGGTCGTGCAACTCAGCATGCAGACATTTTCAGAACACATAGACAACAATCATGGAGTTACCTTGTTCATGTGTTCAGAGCAATAAAGAGCCAAGTGCAGAGATATGATGTGTTCAAGAAGGAACTGCAGATGCTGGAAGATCGAAGGTACACAAAAATGCTGGAGAAACTCAGCGGGTGCAGCAGCATCTATGGAGCGAAGGAAATAGGTGACGTTTCGGGCCGAAACCCTTCTTCAGACTGCTCTGCAGAGATATGATAACTAGTCCTGCAACTGCAGAGATATGATAACTAGTCCTGCAACTGCAGATTGGTGCTGCCTCAGGAATGACACAAGGAACCACCTGTCAACACAAGCTTTATTTCAAGTGAGCTAGAATACAAATAAGGGGATGTAATGCTGAGGCTCTATAAGGCGCTGGTCAGGCCGCAGTTGGAGTATTGCGAACAATTTTGGGCACCATATCTGAGGAAGGATGTGCTGGCTCTGGAGAGGGTCCAGAGGAGGTTTACAAGAATGATTCCAGGAATGAGTAGGTTAACATATGATGAGCGTTTGACGGTACTGGGCTGGAGTTTAGAAGAATGAGGGGGACCTCATTGAAACATACCAAATAGTTAAAGCCTTGGATAGAGTGGATGTGGAGAGGATGTTTCCACTAGTGGGAGAGTTTAGGACCAGAGGTCACAGCCTCAGAATTAAAGGATGTTCCTTTAGGAAGGAGATGAGGAGGAATTTATTTAGTCAGAGGGTGGTGAATCTGTGGAGTTCTTTACCACAGAAGGTTGTGGAGGCCAGGTCAATAGATATATTTAAGGCAGAGATATATAGATTCTTGATTTGTAGGGGTGTCAAGGGTTATGGGGAGAGGCAGGAGAATGGGGTTAGGAGGAAGAGATGGATCAGCCATGATTGAATGGCATAGACTTGATGGGCCGAATGGCCTAATTCTGCTCCTATCACTTTTGACCTTATGATCTCTGTATCTGGTCTAATGTGAACCTCTAGGGGATGATGCCATGCGCTAACATAAGATATCTCTGCATCTCCTAATGCACCTACATGGTGCGAATGTCGACAGACTAACTGGAAGTCTCATTGCTGTTAAATATTTTATCTCAATAATCTCTTTAGTCCCAATTAACTTCCTTAACTCCTGAGTAAATAACGCATCTGTTAAATGCCAGCGTATGCGATCACAGAAGTTGCGACGTCGACCTGATACATGTCATGCTTTTCATCCTGAGGTAAGGTGCAATTCAGGGCTTCTTCTTCTTGCGTGTGGCGTGCACAGCCTAAAGTTGTTGGACAACTTGTTCTATTTGATCTTCTTTGATTGTGCACGCCAGGTTGATTGCATTCGTTGAAACAGGGCGGACCACGTGAAGGTTGCAATCTCCCACCCCAATTCAGGGCTAAATGTTCTACAACAAAAAAGGTGGAACACAGATGTAGTGTGTAACAAGTAAAATAGATTGTTACAATCTGTTTGTTGTACCTCTTATTATTGGCTGTTAAATACAATCCCACCATCTCATGACAAAGTAGTGAATATTATATACATTTTATTTAAGATGATATCTATGCAAACAACATGCGATGCACTGATCCATCCACTGCGCAATGCTATGACATAATTTTCTGGCTAACTTAAATTCCCTAGCACGTTAGGCTTGCGTATTTTAAGACGCCAAATGTGCCTGGATGAACGATTGTATCTCCATTAGAAGAAGAACAATTTAGATGGTGCCATTTCAACAGTGTCACCAAACATATACAAAGACGATCCTTATTTATGTCAGTTGACCAAGATAAATACATGAAGGGGCTGTGATGTACCAGCACGAAGACTGGAGGTCAAATTATGTATTCCCTGTCAATGAGGTAAGGGCCTGTCCCACGAGCATGCGACTGCATGCGGCAAGCGCGACCTAACGTGGTCGCTTGAGCCGTACGGCCTTGCGGGGGCGATCCCACTTCGATCGCCGGAGCCGTATGGAGTTGTGTGGAGCTGGTCCCGACATCGCGCGGGGCTCCGGAAAACCGAGTGCCCGCAGCCGCATTGAGGCCACACGCAACGTCTTGAAGCCGTACGTCACGCGCGAACTTCCCGCGGACTTCGCTCAAACTTCACGTCACTCACTCGACCTCCGCTTCTGGTTTGGTCGTGCTCGCCGCATGCAGCTGCGTGCTCGTGGGACAAGCCCTTGAGTCACCAACAGCTGCATCTGTGATAATTCCCTTCCCTTTTTTTTCCACTTTTGAATGACTATCTTCTTATAACGCTCACTGCCCACTGCACACTGTTTAGTTTCAGTTTGGTTTAGAGATATAGCGTGGAAACAGGCCCTTCGGCCCACCAAGTCCACGCCGACCAGAGATTCCCACACACACTAACACTATCCTACACACACTAGGGACAATTTCCAATTTTACCAAGCCAATTAGCCTGCAAACCTGTACGTCTATGGAAAGTGGAAGGAGACTGGAGATCCTGGAGAAAACTAACGCAGGTCACGGGGAGAATATACAAACTCCGTACAGGCAAGCACCCGTTGTCAGGATCGAACCCGGATCTCTGGCGCTGAAAGGCAGCAAATCTACCGCCACGCCACCGTGTTGCCCATCATCTTCCATCCATCCACACCCTCCACAATCCAGTCACATAGTCTGTGTATTTTGGCTGCTTTGGCTGAAACATTGAGAACACCTATCTGGATGAGGTTGTGGTGGGCTGCGATTTTTCATAGTACTATCTCAGCGGAATGGTACCATTTGGCGCCACCGTTTCGGCGCTGCTGTTTCGGCGCCTCCGTTTTGGCGCCGCCTATAGTTAATGCTTATCACCTAGTTCATCTTTAATTTATCTAAATTTTCAGTGTGGACTACATTTTTCAGCAGTATGCAGAAGAATATTGGAAAAGAGAAAATAACTTAAATGTGTGTGTTAAGGACTGGTCACTTTGTCTCAACAGGAAAACGCAGAGGAGTGTGGAGGGGTTTCAGGCGTCTCTCTGTCCGGAGTACTCCTAGCATTGAATCTGGGCATGGCTGCTGCTGTGTTATGATGTCCAAACACAAATGATGGCCACCATACACCACATCGACACTGGTTTGGAAACTTTTGTGTAGGCTCCAGACAAGTCTGATCAATCAAGTCTATTTCCATCAAACTGTTAACAAGCTTCTGATATTGGATGTTGGACGCTTTAATTGACAGTGTTTCATCTCTGGTCTCTGAAATACAGCTTTTTTTCGTCTGCATTTAGAGTAGTACAACTGGGGAAACGAGAGAAATGTCACTCACTGCGAGAAGCTGGATGAGTTATCCCAAGATGGGGTTCTAAAATATGAAAGTTAAAGTGCAAAAAATCCATATTTCTAATTGTTATTGGCCAATAGAAGTATCAGCTTGCACGACATTGGGTGAATCTCTGGAGCTTGTGATGTGTAACACCGGTGCTCTTTCTGTAGATCAAAAGGTGCTGATACGCATATCAATTAAAAATTAAGCTCAATCAACAATTTTTTTCAATCAATATACCGCCCTCTACTGTTTTGATTTGGGACAAATCAACCGTTAATTTAATAAAATAATTTCTAAAAAGTATTAAAAAATCAAATTAAAATTCTAAAAATTTGATATTCACCATTGTAAAAACAGCATTGTGCAATTGTGTGGTAAAGTCATCATCACTATTAGTTCCGGTAATGTAGATTGAACCTGGAAAGTCCCCTTTGCTTCCCCCTTCTGTTCTGGGAAGATTCATATAGACATCGTCACTTCTTTTGAGCTTCATTCTTTCCACATAATAAATTCTTTATACAGTATGAGTTTGTGTTTTTTTGCTTATTCAGCAGCAATTTTAATCATTTCAGTTTTAAACGTTGAGCAACATTCAGTTGGGAAACTCACTTAAACACAGGATTATATTTATTAATTCCCCCTTTTGTAAATGTGAAGTAATTCTCACAAGGCCACACTCTGCATGGAGTGCCTCTATTTAGCAGGCACGCAAATCTGATTTAGTGGCTGATTTTTTCTAACTAAAAGGAAGTGAAACATGGCAGGAGCCATTCTGCCACGGAACCCTTTGGAACCTATGGCGGCATCCATCACATTGGGCCATCACCAACACTCATATATATTGGGTACGTATGTTTTCATAGAATAGCAGAGAAGGACCAAATTACCTCGTCCTGTTCCAATTTCCAAGCTTCCTATGTTCCGGAAAGGTAACGAACAATGGTAGTGTCTATTAATGCCTGAAACTTGTATGTCTAGAAGTTAGATGTCATTGTATTTTGGTGTGCTGAAACATCATTACATGCGGTACCAGATAAATCACAAAAATTAGTTGCAATCAAAGTGTTTCTTCCTAAAATGTGTTAAATCATGACATGCTCTCTTCTTAAGCCCCCAAGATTAAGGATCGTTTGCCTCTACTCCAGTTCTGTGGGGCCTGATGTGATGTGAAGAAGGCAATGTCGGACCTACAGATGTGACACAGGCGAGCAGGAGTGATTGACTCAATCTTGCAGCTGACAAGAGTTTACTTGTAAATGATCAACAATGTAATTTACCTTGTATTACATGGATATTGGATGCACATAACTGAGCAAACCAATTCACGTGATACAATCTCTTGGCAATTGATCCTGCGTGAACAAGAAAATGATATGCCAGCATTTAGATAGTGGTAAGATGGGGACTTGTTAGTGAAATCCAAAGTGAAATTGCAACAGTGGGCTGTGCCAGCAGCTTCAGAGATTAGTGTAAAATTGGTGTTCGCTACTTGTTCCTTTGCTCCCCAATGAGCCCCATTCTTTCACTGCTTACTCCATCAGTCTGAAGAAGAATCTCGACTTCAAACATTATGTCCATTCCCTCCACAGATGCCGCCTGACCCCCTGAATTCCTCCGGCACTTTATATTTTGCACAAGATTGCAGCATCAGCAGTTTTTTTGTGTGACCCATGTCTCGGTGGTCATAATAATATCATTATCCTATATGCTGATCAACGACTTGTATCTGTTAGATCATTTCAACATTTGTGTCAGTGGACTGACAGGAGTTACACTTAGTTTGCCACTCATGATATTTTCAAACTAATTGTAATCATTTCCAAAAAAAGAGGCAATATCCAGAAATATTTCTCTTGGCCAGCTTGGGATCATTTCCTTTTGGTATATGTGTTTCTTGCTGAAATAACATACAATTGCAAAAATGTCCACTTCCCCTGCACAGTAGGATTTAGTACTTATGAATGGGACTGCTCCCTACTGTGCTGTGAAACTGCATGAATTACACTTGCTGGATTTATTACAAAACTCCTTGTGCTTGACACTATATATTTTCTAATCCATGTACTTGACTGGACATACAGACATGGCACTAGTGGGGAAATCACCTTTTTTGAGCAATACCAAATTCCTATTACCCTGTAATGCTTTTTATTTTCACCAGCTGCCAAGATGAATAAAACAAGAACCCTTTTTTCTTCGGCAGCCATGCTATTAATCATTTTGTTTACTTGACTAATTTCTGTTATATCAGCTAGATCAGACACTGTACACTTGCTCTCCCAATGACTTTTTTTTACAGCTATGCAATCCATCAAGCCTAGAGAAACACAAACCTGCTGGGAAAGTCTGGAAGCAACATCAGTTCTCGCCATATTGAGTTTTTGCCTGACATTGAACACTTGTATAGTGAATCTCCATGCACACGGTTCTGACTTATTCATTTGCACTGACTCCTGTTTTTCCTCCTCTCAATTTAATGGGAATTCTACAGCAGTTTAGATTAATAGCCTTCTTTTATTTTCCATGGACAACGTCCAACTGCTGATGCTATATATTGTCTGGAGATCCATGTGGCAAACGCATTGAAATCAGAAGCTTACAGGAAAAGATTCTGAACTTTATTACAAGGAAAAGTCATCAGTCACTAAAACAAAAGCTGCTAGAGATATATTCATCATGCCTTGGTTGGGGAAAGCTCCAAAGTCATGTCCTTTGACAGGAGCTCTCCTCTGCCCTCACACTTAACGCGTCTGATTAGAATGATCTTTTTGCCACATGCAAGTCTTCACATGTGCAGCCACTATCGGCCTTGGAATAGTTGGTATTTCGCATCCTTACTGAATAGTCTAATTCTGCGCAGGTCATAGAAAAAATAGTTTTGTATATAGTATACCATTCATGATTTTTTTGGCAACATCACAGCACGTTAATGGAAATAAAGGACATTATAAGCATAGCCATGTTGTAATGGAGAACATGTGACAGCTAATTTGCATAAACTAAACCTCCATAAAAAGCAATGTGAAAATAAGTGCTAAACCATTCTTTAAAAAAATGATCGTGGGATAAGTATTGGCCAGTCCACCAGGGATAGCACTCCTATATCTATGGTCTTTAGTATCTATGAGGGCAGATAGGGCCTCAGTTTAATGTTTAAGAAGGAACTGCAGATGCTGGAAAATCGAAGGTAGACAAAAATGCTGGAGAAACTCAGCGAGTGAGGCAGCATCTACGGAGCGAGGTTAAATAGGCGACGTTTCTGGTCGAAAACCCTTCTTCAGACTCAGTTAATGCCCCGTTTGTAAGACAGTAGATTTGACCGTGCTGGACTCCTCCCCCAGTATCTCCCATGGCACCAACCCAGATTTCTGTGCACAGCTCTCGGGGATCAGAGATGAAATTAAAATATTTCGGGGCAATAGTGCTATTTACTGAGCCATATCTAAATTCCACACCACCCCAAATCAAAGTGTTATCCAAGAATGAAAGTTAAGAAGAAAAATGGAAAGGAATGCCATAGTTTGGATAGTGGATGGGTATTGTGGGTGGAATCTGAATGTTTGAAGTTAGGTGAAGTCATGAAGGGAAAGAAACTGTGTTAAAGCTCCTGATAATTGGTGGTATCCACTCCTATTAAAGCTGTACCTTTCTGCAGCGAACTTGCATCTTCCCTCACTCCTATGTCTCACATTTCTCCATTTCCTTCATGCCTTTCATTGTATTTTGGGGCCTTTTTTGGCTGTTTTCCAACTTCTTTCTGTTTAATAACTTGGCAGTATGAAGCAGTTGGGGAGGGGTGTGTGAGGGAGGGGGGGGGGGGTGCAATAAAAGTTTCACTGAACTTTTATCTATGAATTGCTGAAGGTGGGGGTGAGGTGAAAAGTAATATTTAAAGTCCTGATGAGAAATGCTTGGGGCCAAATTATTACAGTGCTGACTGGAAGAAGGATTTCGACCTGAAACGTCACCCATTCCTCCTCTCCAGAGATGCTGCCTGTCCTGCTGAGTCACTCCAGCTTTTTGTCTATCTTTGGAATCAATGCACACATGTGTACATTTAGGTACATGAATGTGCATTATGTGGTTCTTGCAGACAGGGGTGTGACTTTGGGAGTATGCCGATCAGTGCTTTGGTGTTTTTAGTTACTCATCAGTTTATGGATATACCGGCTTTGAACATTGTGAAAAGACCGATATAGTATAGTGCCTGTGGCTTTCTCAGAAGGGCGTTAATCGTCGTGGAGTGATGTGGCCTAGAAATTTGATCAGATGTGAAAATCATTGATGTAGAGACCACAAAAGAATTATGGTGTCAGCATATTATAAATGGCTTAATTTATCCTTCCTTGTTTTCATCCTACTCCACTCTTATTATATTGAAGGAAAGATCCAAAAAGGAAGACTGTTACTGTCTGGTGTTTGGGCTCAATGAAACATAGAAACTAGGTGCAGGAGGCCATTCAGCCCTTCGAGCCAGCACCGCCATTCATTGTGATCTTGGCTGATCGTCCCCAAACAATAACCTGTGCCTGCCTTCTCCCCATATCCCTTGACTCCACTAGCCCCTAGAGCTCTATCTAACTCTCTCTTAAATCCATCCAGTGATTTGGCCTCCACTGCCCTCTGTGTGTCCCTGGCCCTGAATACAGTAAATGGGTTGTTTGTCAAGTAACAAATAGGAAACTATGTGTATCTGGTTTATTTGAGTTTCCTCAGACTGCATATTAATATAATGAAATATATGTGATGAAGATATCATGTAAAGTGCAATTATTTACACATTATTTGAAAGAGAAAAGGTGATACCGGTTCAATATTACTCACAAATCTACATACTTAACCAATTGATTGGGTCTTGAATTCTCCTTCTTCTTTATAACAGAATTGGAGTTGCATATTGATGCAGGGAACTGCAGATACTGGAATCTTGAACAAAATGCAGTGTTGGAGAAACTCAGTGGGTCAGGCATCTGTGGAGGAAATGGACAGGTGAAGTTTCAGGTTGGAACCCTTTTTCAGACTGGAGAAGAGTCCCAGACCAAAATGTCACCTGTCTATTCCCTCCACAGATGCTGCCCGACCCATTGAGTTCCTCCAGCACGTGGTGTTTTGTTGGGAGCTGCATGTATTGATCTTGGAAACTTGACATCATTGAAGGTATCACCTCTGGGTTTTCTTCTATCATGTTCTGTGTCAATATATTTTAAGAATAGTAGAAATAAAAAGTGCTATAGTAAGTGCACCCTAAGTGCTACAGTGGTGGGTGTAAGGAACGAGCTGCCTGTAGTTGAGGCAGGGACGATTGCCATGTTTAAGAAACATTTAGATAGGTTTTGGATAGGACAGATTTAGAGGGATATGGGCCAAGCAGGCAGGCGGGACTAGTGTAGATGGGACATGTTGGCCGATGTGGGCCGAAGGGCCTTTTCCCACGCAGTCATACTCTGTAACACAGTGGATCAGGCGGCATCTCTGGAGAACATTGAGAGGTGACATTTGAGTCGGGTCTTTTCTTCAGACAGTGTGACGGAGTGTCTCACTTCAGAATATGCCAACTCACTAATTTCTTGGTTATTTCGTGGTGAGTTTTCTAGGTGAAACTTATTGAATGACTCAGATACATAGACAAGATGATTCTTAGAACTGTATATCTCCACAATCTCCCCAATGTAGCATTTAAATACCGGAAGTGGCGGCGCTGGGAACGGCTGCGGCTCGCCTGCAGTCCGTTTGTTTTTACTTTTTTGTGTTGTTTTTTTTCGTTTTGTCTAGTTGTGTTTTTGGTTTTTAGGTTGTGTTTATGTGGGGGGTGAAACTCCAGGCTGGGGTGAAATGATAAAGTGGATAATATCCACTCAGGCATTTAATGCCCAGAACTAAATCCCATGTTCCAGGTGGGTCTGATCACATCTGCATCCAGCTTAACTCCTTTGTATTTTCCGTTTGCTATTAGCTTCCTAATTAATTATTAAGTTTCATCTGTGCACTGCTCTGGATATTTGAAACCTTCAACCATTCTGCTACTATATCTTCTCCAGCTTTGTACTCAAGGTGACCCCCACATTCCTGGAGTTCAGGTAATGGAAATTCACCTTGCTGGAATTCACAATGGGACACAGAATAAAAATATAAGGGACACAGAATAAAAATTCTTCCTTACGAACTTTGTTTGAAAAAAGTAAAAAAATAAATTGTATTTTTTTCTCCTCGCATTTCTTGTCGTATGCAGAAATAAGGTGGCTTCGGTTACGAAAAATCACGATACGACTGTTTCCTAGGAATGCAACCCGCCACACCCTCCAGTAACGGGGAATCGCCTGTTTTTCCCTCAAGATCCAAAGTTAATATCCTCACACTTTCCATGTTGAATTCCAGCTGGCGTTCACTTCATCTATTAATGCTTGTTTCAACTTTGTTCTCGGATGGACGTTTTCACTCTGCTGCCTAACATGGGGTGCAAACTTATAGACAAGTTGCTCTGTCCTTTCATCCTGGTTATTATGAAGTGAATCAGTCCTCAAGGTGGATATCATGAAGTTCATCTACCTCCTGCAGTCTTTTCATAGTTTTGTTTTAACTTATGCAGCAATTGTTGGCTCCTCAAGTTGATTTATTTTGTATCTTTCAATGATCTGGCTTTGTAGGAATATTGTCATCACAAGACCTTCTTCATTTTGATCAGTCATGGGCCAGGATTCCCAAGAGTAAATGCCACTTCACAATATCTTCAAAGGAGTTTATGAAAAAATTGTAAAGCGCCATTTGTAAATCCCGTACGAATTTTCTCTGTTCTCCTAATAATCTCTCTTCCTGGGGTGGAGTTCGGAATAGAATGCCCGATTTGGGAATCAAGTCTTGAACATGCAAACAAGGGGGCACACACCCAGAGGAGCCGAGTGATCTGAATATGAGACTTGTTACTCTAATTAATATAACTTGTATCAATAATAACTGGTGACCTCCACTCTAATAATATAAATACCTTTAACATTAAAAACATTAACATACAATTATGAAAATATCATATATTTTTATTTCATACAAATTTTAATTATTACCCTTACCTTCTGAATGGTCCTATTGTTCTTTGTCTTTGAATTTTACTTTAGGTGTTAGAAAAATAAAATCTACATCTTTGATTGATGGCGGAAGCCCCCGTGATTGAAAATTCCTTGGTACAATTATGTTGATTTTTGCAAATATTCATTTAGATTTTCAGTGTCATTCTTTTTGGAGCAATCTTCAATAATCTCCATGGCACTTTTGGTATAATAAATTCCTTATATTTAGCATAAATCTCTAAGAAAGGAGCTGCTCCATTTGAAGGAATGTTGCTTTTGTTGTCATCTTATAGATGAGTTTACACAACAAATGGGGAATAGGTTTTGGGCATGAAGTCACAGCAGGTGGTTTATTGTAGTTATTCTGTAAGGCATGTCCACTTTGAAGTTCTCCTCCTCTCTTCCCCCCCTCTCTCATTGAATTAGTCCAACACTTTGTGTCTATTTTCATAACCTAGCATCTACAGTTCCTTGTTTCCCTCTTAGGTTCTCTGAATACCTGGTCCCTCACAGCAAGAGCCTATAACAAAACTGGAAAATGTCAACCACACCCCATATATCAGGAGGTACCTAATAACAAAGACTTCACCATCACCTTCAGAGCACCAGCCTTGGCCCAATCCAATGCCTGTTATGGATTATCACAGGGGGTAATGTCAATGACCCTGCATAAATATGTTAGCAACATGATTTGTAACTGTAATGCTCCAGGTCATAGCACAAAAGATTACACTATTGCAGATGTGGGAAGTGGTAAATATATGATTTACAATTTTTACCCTTGCCGTGTATAAATATGTCATGCATCTATTTCTTCATTAATTTTTACCACACACTAATGCTAGAATGGATCTGTGGCTGTGTTGCATTCATTTCCCAGATCGTTGAATTTTTCATCATAAATGGGTCTTCTTCCTCATGGGGATCCAATGTTATATCATGGGTGTTTTTTCTTTAAACCTGCAGAATCCTCAATGTGTAGGAAGGAACTGCAGATGCTGGTTTATACCAAAGATAGACACAAAATGCTAGAGTAACTCAGCGGGTCAGGCAGCATCGCCAGAGAAAAGGAATAGGTGAGGTTTCGGGTCGAGACCCTCCATCAGACTAAGAGTCAGGGAAAGGGGCGTTGGAGGTAGGGAAGGTACAGAACAAAGCAGAGTCTGCATCAATGTGCTGGGCTATTTTCTTTTTCTCTGTAGGACTCCACAAATACCATACTTCTGCTAGGGCATGATGCCAATTCCCTGGAAAAACATGCCTTTTGATGAACTTACAAAACAAGAAGTTTAATCTAACTTTCAAAGTATTCTTCAACCCTTTTCAAACTGAAATCATATGACATAAGTCTTAGGGGTAGGAGTGAAGTTATTGTAAAGTTGTGCATCACTTGCTATGAGGAAGATTCAATGTTCTCTGTAATATTTAATTAACCAACGTATATAAAATGAAAAAATGGTAAGTGGAGCAAAAATAAAATACAGAATTGTTATCTGGCTTGACTCAAATGTGCAGCAGAGATATAGATTATATCTAGAGATGAAAGTGTTGACAGTCTTGTTATTGAGATTGGTTAAACTAAAATCCATTTGACTGCTTTTAATCATTTTCATGTTTTTGGCACAAGGTAGATGGCTAATTCATGACTGAAAAAATTCACACCAAGGATTTGGCAATAGTTGATGGTTCTGGGGTATATACTAGAGCTGTCATTGTTTAAAAGGTATAAAATGTTGTCATGATTGTAATTAAAAAGGTACTATTTGCACTTTATGGGTCTGTCACATCGAATCAATGGGATATGCTATCAAATATCAGCAGTCAAGCTGAGAAGGAGGAATGGACCACAGCAGTGACTGATTTGCCCACTTTGGCCTGTAAAAATGTCATTCTCCATCAAATTAATAGCATGTTCCTGGGGAGAGGAAAAGAAGAAAAGCTCACATTACTCAGGAAGACTGCAGTCTGCAGGCTGGCAACAGAGAGTCATTTGTCTTTTAACCCCGTTGGAGTTCACTATTGGCCATGTACACCCCCTACAAAACATTGCTGAATATTGGGCTTTGCTGGGGTTATCTTTATTTGAGCTTTAATTAATCTTCTCTCGCACTCTTTCGCCTTTTCCTACCCACTGTTCACAGCGAGTTAACCATGTTACTAAATGAATATGCGGCCTCCATTTGCTAGAACTGTGAGTGTCAAGGTCCTTCAGCAATGACTGCTTTCTGGGCAGTTGCTTTACTTGTTGCAAAAATTCATATTACCCGATGCTCGTTTGCCAAGTAAACATTAAAACAAATATATTAGCCATGCAGTTCATGTTCCACAGCATGTTCTACGTACAAAATCTTTTTCGGTGAAAGAACTCTTCATTTCTTTTAAAACGGCACGTGTGTTATGTTTCCATTCAAACCTCTGGCTATTTGCGCTGTAATAAGGCAATATGAAAGTTTAAGGAAATAGATTAGTTCCGGTACAGACATTCAGAGGAAAGCAAATGATGCTGCACAAGACAAAGGCACTGTGTAAGTTCATAAAGGCCCTCAGCTTAAATACTCTGTAAATATCCCCGAGGCTGAAATATGCCTACAGCAGTCACAATCTGATGCACTTGCTACAGTTGAGATAAACAAGCTTGTGGAATATATTGAGCCAATAAGTACATTTAAGAACTATGTGCAATGACTTTTGGCAAACTATTGCTTCAGTCAAGTTAAAACAGAAAATGCTAGAAACACCAGATCAGGCAATATCTACGGAAAGAAAATAAGAGTTAATATTTCAGGTGCAGGACCCTTCATTAGAACTGGAAAAAGAGAGAGAAATAAAGTTTGTTTAATGTTGGAAAGAGTGCATGTAGATCGTATTTGAGCTAGGATGTGCATTGGAAACACTTCACAGGAAGAATGGGACAGGATTAGACCACAAGGCCCTTCAAGCCTGGCCGGCTGATCCATGCTCCGATACTGTGCCAATTCCCCATACCCTTCAATTCCTCCATTCTTCAATTATTTATGGATCTACATCTTAAATAATTCTAGTAATTAGCTTCCCCCATCCTTTGATGCAGAGAATTAGAGACACTCACTACCCTTAGAGGAAAAAAATCCCTTTGGATAAAGGAAAATAGGCATCTATGCTAGGAAGATTCCGCATTTTAGGATTGGGAAAGGGGAGCGGAAGAGACAAAATGATTGATTGCCAGCAGTGACAGTAGGTCCAACAACAAATTGTGGAGATGGAGCAGAGCTGCCTCAGCAATTGTGGTTTACTATTGGAATGTGTCACCGGGACTAAGGGATTGTGTTTCAGAGGTTTGCAGCATTGGGCAAGGAGGAGACTCCAACTTATGGAGTGAACTGGAAGGTACACAAAAATGCTGGAGAAACTCAGCGGGTGCAGCAGCATCTATGGCACGAAGGAAATAGGCAACGTTTCGGCCCGAAACGTTGCCTATTTCCTTCGCTCCATAGATGCTGCTGCACCCGCTGAGTTTCTCCAGCATTTTTGTGTACCTTCGATTTTCCAGCATCTGCAGTTCCTTCTTAAACACAAGTATATTCTTCCCGAGTATGATGACCAATACTGTGCAATGTGTAGTGCAACTGTTTAGATCACCATCCAAATGCAAAGGTGCACAAACAGAAATGGCAGCGTGGCATCAGTAGTAATGGCCACACCACATAGAGGAGCAGGCATTATTCTCTTTGGTTGTATAAATGGAGATCTGATGTGTGCTTCAGATTTATTTTACCCAATTCATTCTGAAATCAGCCATTACAAGATAGTACGTTGAGAAAATCCAGGTCCATGTACAAGGGACAGTTGCTATTTCAAAATTAACCAGATTTTAAAGTATTCTTACTCAAATATGAAGCTGGGAGTTATGGGATTTTTTTTTACTGGAATTGCTTCATTTTGTTTGCTGTTGTATTGTAGTGGGACATTGACCTCACTCAGCCTATGTGTGCAAGACATCTCAGAATGTTTGATACTGCAGTGCTTCATGTCCTCCCTGCTCTTTGGAGGATTGTAAATGAATTATGTTAAAAAGAAATGGGCCTTACAATCTTGCATGTCCTTCGAAACAACATAATTGGATTTCAATCATGTAAGACAGGACATGGACCTCAGAAGACTTCTGGCAAGGTTCTGCATGGTATGCTGGTCAAGAAGGATAAGACACAAGGAAACCAAGGCAAGGCTTGGATAGAGTGGATGTGGAGAGGATGTTTCCACGAGTGGGAGAGTCTAGGACTAGAGGTCATAGCCTCAGAATTAAGGGACATTCTTTTAGGAAGGAGATGAGGAAGAATTTCTTTAGACAGAGGGTGGTGAATCTGTGGAATTCTTTGCCACAGAAGGCTGTGAAGGCAAAGTCAGTGGATATATTTAAGGCAGAGATAGATAGATTATTGATTAGTACAGGTGTCAGAGGTTATGGGGAGAAGGTAGGAGAATGGGGTTGGGAGGGAGAGATAGATCAGCCATGATTGAATGGCAGAGTAGACTTGATGAGCCAAATGGCCTAATTCTACTCCTATCACATGATCACAATGCTGCAAAACTGGACTCAAAAAGGACTTGGTGCTGGGAGGCAGAGAATATGGGTTGCCTGATTCATAAGTTTGTCAACGACATGAAAATTAGAGGAGACATTGATAGCAAAAAAAGTTGTTCAAACATATAGTGGAACATGGATCAGCTGGAGAGTTGGGCAGAGTGGCAGCAGATGGAATTTAATCCATACAAGTGCGAGGCAGTGCAATTTGTAAAGTCAAATCCTGGTAGAAGGTAAGGATGTGAGGAGCCCTGATATATAGAACCTTGGGGTACAAGTCCATAGCCTAATGAAAGTGGCAAAAAACAATGGATAGGGTAGTAAAGGAGGCATTAAAAATGATTGCCTTCATAGGGGAGGCACAGAGGACAAGAGTTGGAATGCATTGCTAGAAGTGTACAAAACACTGGTTAGATGGCATTTGTAGTATTATGTACAGTTCGGGTCAGCACACTACTGTAATAATGTTGTAGCAATAGTGAAAATGCAGAAGAGATTCACCAGGACATTGCCTGCAATGAAGGGCTGTAGTGATTACAGATTGGATAGGAGGTGTATATTTTCACTGGAATGTAAGAGGCTGAGGGGTGACCTTGTGGAGGTTTATAGGATTGAGGGGCATAGATAGGATAAAGTATTTTAGCAAGGGAAGGGGAGACTATAACTCGAGGGTCCATGTTTAAGGCGAGACATAAGTTGTCTTTAATGATCTGAAGAGTAGGTTTTTCAACACAGAATAGCCAATATCCAGAACAAGCTGCCAGAGGAGGTGGTGCATGCAAATACAATTGACATTTTCAAAATGCATTTGGATATACTTGGATAGGGAGTAGAGGGATACGAGTGGATTCATGGGTCAGACAGTGGGTGGGTGATTCTTTTTTAGCACTTTAGCTCACAGCAATTTAAGAGTCCCATGTTGATGAGTTGTGCCACATCATCACAAGAGTGCAGGATAGATCTAACAGCATTAGTGTTGAGGAAACTAGTCTACCCATCACATTTGCCTATTAATGGTATGCACATGGATTTCTTAGAATCTCACCAGGGATGAGGCACTTTCATTAGAGCTACCAACACTATCCTACAGCAATATGTTAAGCAGGAATTTGACGAGACTGTCCAATCTCAGCCAGATTTTGGAGGGAATTTGGAGGGTGGGAGAAAGGGCAAGAGAAAAGCAAGGACAATTTTTAAAAATCCAATAATTGTTTGACCTATTGGAATTGGTAGTAATCAATTCAAACTGCTGTGACAAAACTAGACCAAAAGTTATTTTTTTATTATTGGTTGAAATCTTACATCAAGTAAAAATCCAATTATGCACCCTTAGCCAATATATACTTAATCCAGAGATACTCAAATTAAAGCAGTGGGAAATAAACAAGGCCTCATTTTATCTGGAAATGAAGTATTATTGACTATAAAACATTCAGAACAAGCAAAACACAGATCCTAATAAGGCATTGGGCAAACTCTTGAGAAATCTTGACCAAGCAATGCAAGCCAACAAAGTACAGCAGATTTTTGTTTTTAAATGGTTTCTCGCCTCAAGGATAATCAATTCATTTCCGATGGATACATCAGCTGATTAAAAAAGAAATTGGAATCCTGAAAATTTCCAACCATTCAGATCTGCTCCAGTATGTGGCATGGCAACATTTCAGCACACAAATTCAAATCATTTCAAATTAACCATCTCAGGTATTTCAAGAGGGTAAATTATTGTTGTTTTCAATGCACATTCTATGGAATCTTGAAGAGTCTAAACATCAAGATACCACCTCACTCAGTTCAAATCTCTTGCATTTCATGCAAATAGATTCATTATTTACATTATTTACAAGGAATTAAACTATCGCATGAAGTACAATTCATAACAGCTCTGGTCTTACCAAGAACCTGAACCAAAGATTTGTTCTTTGTTTTAAATTACGTTCCAAGTTTGCCAATCTTACCAGCTCAATTAATTATTAATATTAGTATTAATTTTAAGAGTAATCCATGTAAGCCCTTACAAGGGCACAATGGCATTCTAAACTTTAGAACAAAAATGTGGTTAGGACTATTTCCGGATTGTGATAGCCAACTACTCAGTTGGACTACTCAGTTAAGACTATATTTCCCTTTTCTGTTGCTCTTCTTTCTTCACCTTTGCCCAAAATGCATCCCTACAGATGGTTTGGCATGTTTCTTCATATATCCAGTCAATATTACTTCACGGTCCGCAGACAAAAACATTTGAATGAGAAATGTTTCACCTTCCTCTTTCATCCGCCACAGACATCACTCCACTGTTTGAGTCAATTCAAAAACAACGGAAAATTCAAACTTTTAGAAGTATGTGCAAGTGTGGTGGTGGAAGGGAAGATAACATTATACATGGCAGATCAGTGTCCAAGCGAGTATTACTCACATGCAATTCTGATTTGTCCTTCATCAGGCAAGTGTAAACATTTGACACCATTTCCATACAAAACCTCCAACAAAAATCAGCATGTTACAGCCGGCTAAATAACACCTGCTGCAACCTCTGATGTCAAATTAAGAGTGCACAGTGAATTAACTAAATTATTTTAAAGTGGACAGATTCAAATTACTCAGAATTGTTCAAAACTTGTACTTCAACTAGAAACCTGATTACAAAGTTTCCTTACTAAGTGTCAAGGTGCTTAGAAATTAGCAGAAAAGGCTATTTTGAACCATTCACCTTCAACAATAAAGGCAATCTATTTCTTTATCTTAGTTTGTCGAAACATCCACATAATAAACCGAAAATGTTTTAAAGCTGATGAGCCGTTTCTAACTGAACCTGAAAGCAACTTGCAACAGGTCAGTTATATCACATGACATCAACCATTTACAAACTAACCAACAAATGTAGTGGCAAGACCCACTTCCCCATCCCAGGGACAGAACATCACAACAGTAAAAATAAAATGATTTATCTATATACATGAATATGTATATAAAATGTGAATATATATATATATGCACATGTGATTCCTTAGAAGTTGAAGTGGGTGCACAATCAATAGAAATTTGCACACACCTGCTTCTGTTTGATCTCACCGATCGGAAATGCTATTTACATAGCATACGACAGAATAGAAAATTAAAATTATCAGGCCTCACAGCACACTTAGTGGGCAAGCCTTCACAAGGAAGGCTTTTTGCATTGCTCTTATACTGGCATCTTTCCACTACCTGATGTCTACCAATATTTGTGCAATGTAGTTAACAGTGTGTGGTACTCTTGAAAATGTTTACTGTACAAAAGTTTTTATTATATAAATTTTCTAATTAACTGAAAGTTAGAAATCTTATTTACAAGATCTTTCTTTTGTTATAAGCAGCCAGACTCTGCTCGGAAGTATTATCTTCAATTTTTCTTCCACTTTTATATCTTTTCATAGAAATAAATATGGTATTCAGTTAAAGCAGAACTTTGCTTCAGATTCAGCAATTTTGTAAATTACATACTAACTTATAATTTATAATTTACATTTTTTCCATTGGGTTTGACAACCAGTTGACAAATGCGTTGGTCACACCTCAAGTGATGACTCTGTGATGTCGTATCTTTTGCTTCTTTACCACAAAAATTGCTTCTTTGAAAACCCAGAGTCGCCACTGAAAACGCCATTCTGATGCAGTGGACTCCTGTATTCCAATGTTATTTGGCCTTCCCATACACAATATTGGACTGATTCACCCAAATTAAACGGTGGTAAGAATTTTGATCTTTCAGTTATTTCATCACCAATTCCTATACCATTGCTCAAAGTTCCACTGCACATATAATTGGAGATTAGTTTCATAGCAAGTCATTATCAGTGCATCCACCACCAACACCATGACGAAACTCCTGAAGGTTTGAGACGCCATGAAAGTGAACAAATGCACCGGCCACTACCAGAACATGGAACAGCTGATGAGAGTGAAACTGTAAAAACAAAAACAAGATCAACAGTCAACATCCAGCAATGGAAACCAAACATCAATGCCACCGTCTAATCAAATTGCGCAACTATATTTCACGGAGCATTTTCCCAGCTACACAAGGTGTGAATGCATTCAATGTACCTGAGCAACAGTGTCCAGATTAAAAATATAATTTAGAGTTGTATAATTCTCTCTCTGTATAATAACCGCCCTTTAATTTTTAAATCTTCCTGTCAACTAAGCATTTATGAAATTTGAGGTAAAAAGATCACCAATTACTCACCCAAATGTCACATTTTCCAGGAAAGAAACGTTCCGGGATACGGGCAGCGTATAAGGCAGCTCCTGTGATATACAATGTTGCCATTAAGAACAACCAGCCAATCTGTCCAATTGTAGCAGCCCTGAAAAATCCTTCTGATATCATAAAGTGCAGGGTAGGCACGACTCCACTCAGCCCCAATCCAACAAAAACTCCTAGAAATAAATGGATGAGACAATAAGTCACATGCAGAATGAATTTCTTTGAGAAAAACACCATGAACAGTTATCCATTCAAGAACTGACCTCCAAAATCACCGTACACGTGCAGCTCGTGTCTGCAAGCCAAACCCGCTTATTGGAAAGTTCACCGGCTATACTTGAACTGTGCATGACCCGTTTCGTTTTATGTGCTCATATATGCACAAGCATGTGCAAGTAAAATAAGAAATGCACACACCTTATACTGGTGTTTTACAATATATACTCCACTAAACACTCTATATATGCTTTGCTTTTTTAAGAGGATGTAGATTAACCCTTGTTAATCCATGCCATTTATAATCTCCACTACACATATATGCCTGCCACCCATTACATGGTATTACAGTACTACACTAACAAGGACACTGAGCTCTCAGAAGCCACCGAGCTGGGTATGCATGGCTGGCAGTTTGAATGTTCTGTATTACTCATGGAATAAAGACTAATGTTTCACCATATATGTTGTGGATCATTCACAAACAACTGGTATCTAGTCCAGAAGCATCATTCATTACAAGTTACCAGCCTTTACATTTGTTTAAAAAAAGTGAAAGAATTATATATTCGGGTGGCACCAGCAATGGTTGCCTCGCCAACAGTCTGTCTGTCCTTTCCTTATTTGTGTTTTAATTGTTTGTGTTAAATGCATGTTTTTTGTTTTTTAGCTTGTTTTATGTGGGTGAGGGGGGGGGGGGGGGGGGGGGGGGCAGGGGGGGTTGGGGAAAACTTTTTCTAATCTCTTTGTTTAAGAAGGAACTGCAGATTTTTCTAATCTCTTACCTCGACGGAGATGCAATTTATTTCCGTATCGCATCTCCGTCCACACTGCAGCCTAACATCAAGGTGTGGAAACTCTTTATTAGATTGTTCCAAGCAACAATCCTCATTTGCTCCTACAGGTGCCTTTCTGGCACCCATTTAATTTAGCCATTATTAAATGGCTACATAATAGCCATTTAATTATTTATTAAATTGATTACATTATTTAGGATCTCTGTATCCTAAATAGATTAGATAATGTTTTTAAATTCATCAAAAGTGTCATGGGTGTCTATGGAAAAGAGACTTGAAAAAGAAATGCCAAAACACTCATCACATTTTAAAATATTTGAATTTGCAGGGCACTTTACCCAACCCTGGATGGCAAGATTAGTAACTCTATTTCAACCAGAACAGACACGAGGCGAATAATCTTTCATGCTGCAAATTTTCCACAATTAAAAAAAAAACAAAAAAAAACTGGAGGACTTCATCACATGAATTGAATGGCAAAAAAACTACAAGTGCTCGGAAATCTAAAAAGAGGAATACTGGAAATACTTTAGTCAAAGATCTTTCAACTGAACTGGATAAATATAATTGACTGGAAACATTAATTGTTTTTCTCTATACAGATGCTATGGGCCTTTCTGAGTATCTTGAGCATTCTCCTTTTCATTTTGTTACATTATTAAAGCTTAAGGCATACATTAAAGGCATACATTAAAGAACACTGTTCAAAATGCAATTGAGAAAATATTTCTTGTATGGGTCTAGAACCACAGCAAAGTAAAGAAACTAATCACACCCACAACAACATAGATACATTTGGCTGCAGATCCTGTTTTGTAGCAGATGACGTGAAGCCATATACCCTCAGGTATACATCAACAAGAAATATTATAAACAGCAGGGATGGAAGATAATTAACTTACCAGCTCGTACACCTCTGTACTGTGGCGTTGCAAAATAGTCCCACTGGGAGACTATGATCGCTGTGATACCAAGTACGCAGACAACAAGCAAATAAATGAAACATGGCTGGGGGTTACAATAGAAGGAGTAGTATAACCATGGCACAAAGCTGCCCATTATTAGAAGTGCTATGCCAGAATAGTCCAACCTGGGGAAACAAGGAGGATACAATTTAGATTAATTGAAGTAAATCAAAACTCTCATGTGGTAATTATAATGAAAATAACACTCGGAGGGGTAAACAACACCTATTCAGCTAAAACAAAAGAATCCCTTTATTCAACCAATACGTTTTTTGCAAAACTTCTATACACCCAATTTCTATTGCTAACCCAATTTACTGAAGCAGAGAAAATACTGGATTTCAACCCAGTTATAGCAGCTTCTCACAATTGTCACAGAAACAGCAAACAAGATGCCAATAGCATGCGTATTTCCCCCCCATAATTTTCCCTTCAAAATATTTTTTTATTAATGTACTATGCAGATAAAATAGTACAAGTAAAAAATGTAACTAAAATTTATTGGGCTTGAACACCCAATTAGAGGAATTCTACAAACTGCTCACAATACTTCAAATGCGATCTGAGAAGTGCCTTATAAAGCATTTCATCCGCCTTTTTATATTCTAGACCTCTTGAAATAAATGCGAGCATTGCATTTGCCTTCCTTCCTACCAATTTGTCTTGCAAATAAACTTTTGGGGAATTCTGTACCTGCAATGGCAAGTCCCTTTCTGAATTTCTGATTTCTGAATTCTCTACCCATTTAAAAAAAAAAGTCTACACCTTTATTCCTTTCAGCAAAATCCACGACTCCACTCTTTGCTACAGTCTATTCCATCTGACACTTCTTAGCCCACTCTCCCAAACTATCCAAGTCAGAGTCATAGAGTGACACAGCATGGAAACAGGCCCTTCAGCCCAACTTTCCCACACTGGCTAATATGTCCTGCATTTGGTCCATATCCCTCCAAACCTGTACAATCCATGGACTTGTCTAACTTTCTTAAACATTATGATAGTCCCAGCTTCAACTACCTCCTCTGGCAGCTTGTTCCAGACACCCACCACCCTTTGTGTGAAAGTTACCCCTCAGATTCCTATAAAATCCTTTCCCCTTCACCTTAAACCTATGGCCTCTGGTCCTAGATTCACCTACTCTGGGCAAAAGTGCATCTACCAGATCTATTCCTCTCATGATTTTACACACCCCTCATTCTCCTGCGCTCCAAGAAATAATGTCCCAGCCTACTCAACCTCTCCCTATAGCTCAGACCCTCTTGTCCTGGCAACATCATTGTAAATCCTTCTGCAGAGTCCTTCTTTCTCTACACTACCTGCCCCCCCACCCATCTTTATATCAACTTCAAACTTGGCAACCAAACCTTCAATTCCCTCATCCAAATCCATGAAGAGTAGCAGACCCAGTATCGACCCCTGCGGAACTCAGCTAGTCACTGATAGCCAACCAGAAAAAGCCCCATTTATTGCCACTCTTTGCCTTCTGCCATCCAGTCAACCTAGTAACATGGATAGCATCTTCCCTCTGATACCCTGGGCTCTTATCTTCTTTAGCAGCCTAACGTGCAGCACCTTATCAAAGGCCTGAAAATCCAGGTAAAAAACTCTCTTTTGTCTATCCTGCTATTTATCTCCTCAAAGGATTCCAACACTCAGAAACCTCATCCTTTATAATGGACTCTAAAATCTTACCGACCACTGAAGTCAGGCTAACCAGCCTATAATTTCCACTCTTCTGCCTCACTCCCTTCTTGCAATTTTCCAATCGTCTGGCTCTAGACTGTAGTGATGCTTGAAAGATCACTACCAATGCCTCCACAATCTCGAAGCCACAGCTTTCAGAACCCTAGGGTGTAGTCCATCTGGTCCAGGTGACTAATCCACCTTCAGACCTTTCAGCTTCCTAAGCGCCTTCTTAGTAATAACTACTCCACTAACTTCCACCCCCCGACTCTCTTGAATTTCACACACGTTTCTGGTGTCTTCCACTCTGAAGACTGATGCACAAAAACGTGTCCATCTGCCACTTATTTATTCCCCATTATAACTTCTTCAGCATCATTTTCCAGTGGTCCAATGTCCATTCTTGCCTATTTCTTACTCTTTACATATCTGAAGAAACGTTTGTTCTCCTATATTATCATAACTTATTGCTATGTTAATATATTAGTGTTCGACTGAAAGAACGCAAACACAACTCCTAAGTACTATTGAAAACAGGGCATTATCCAAGTATTAGATTTCTACTGCCAAACCTGATCAAATGCAAACTGCAAGATGACAGATGATTAGTATCCAGCTGATGAGTGTTTAAGGAATGGAAAATTAGAGATCATTGTGATTCTTGAGACACATTAAGATTACAATTCAAGATTAATTTCAGAAAATGCGGCCTTCAACAGATTCATAACATCCAGATTAAACCATACATTCTAATCTACAAATTAAAATTATGAATACTAGATTATCAAGTTACTGCGGGTCATTTTACAAATGGTTACTTACTTGGAAAATACACGTGAAACATTTTCTGAATGGCAGTAGAACGTATGAAACAACCAAGAGAAACACAGGCAGAGAATGGCGCCGAGGAAGAAGGCTCCAAATACAACCTTCTCCTGCACTGGGGCCACAAATGATATGTTCGGCCTAAACATATAGAAAATTCCAAGACAGAGGAAGAAAAGACAACCTGGGAGGGAAAAATAAAAAAAAGCATAAAAATTCAATACCCAGAAATAAACAGTCATGGTCATTTTACGCATGCGCACTTGAAGCTACGATTAGATGTAATGGTTTGTGGTGCACTACAAACTTTTATAGCCAGATTTCATATTGCATTGGAACTAACAACATATTTACCAAATGAGGAAGAGACAGCGAATCCCAGAAATATAAACAGGGATTAAATAGGTGAAATCTTTTTTAAATTCCAGAAAACCATTTACACGTCTGCTCATGGAAGCAGTAGAATCAGAAAAGTAGAAATAAATAACATGTGCCGTTTACAGTTATTTCCTGAAATGAATTAGAAGGAAAATATGACAAATGCTGGAAATGCCAAACAAAAAGCAGGAAATACTGGAAGCACTGAGCAATCTGGCAGCTTCACTGCATAGAACAAATTAAGATTTCAAACACAATAAAAGAAAGAAAGACAAAGAGGAGAAACAGAATGGTGTATAAAGTTCTTTCAAGAAAAGAGATAGTCAGTTGTTTTTAATCACCTTAATTTAAAGACAACAAATGCAATGGGAAGCGAGGTTCAAAATGGAAATCGGAAAGAAAAAGTGCAATGCAATTGAGAACAAGGCAGAAGCCAATAGTGTGCATCTGATGAAGTGTCCCATCCAAATTCAAGTTGGGATCAAGTAGTGGTGACGGCAGGATAAAGTAATGCAGCAGCAGAATAGAGGGATCAAACTGGAATTCTGTGCTGGAGCAGCAGAAATGGAATGACAGCTTTTCATAAATCTAAATTCTGATAATGGCAGCAATATTTCATTGCACCCAGCTCTAAATATCAGGCCAGGTAGACACTTTAACTTCTAGCTACCAAAAACAAAATTAAGATCTTTACTATGAATTTAACAATGCAATGAAAGAATTTATCAGCATTATTTATGCAGTATAATATCAGCTTCTACCAAAAAAAAGATTTTTACTATGAAGATAATGCAATGAAATTACGCAAGTATTCAAAATCCACATGGGATTCAAATAGAAGTGGCCATTAACTCTTGGCTCTCCAATTTAATTCTCTCATTGCGAATTAACAGCGAGGACCCTGTAAAGAAGTGTTATCGACACACTGTGAATTTACTTCTTTATTACATAATAATAATAATAATAATAACTTTATTTATAAAGCACTTTAAACAACCGCAGTTGCCACAAAGTGCTCTACATGAGAACTCATGGACAAAAAGTTATTACAAACCATTAAAAACCATAAAACGAAGGACTAAAAAACAGTAAAAATTAAAAGACATTAAAAGCACTAAGAACAGGAGCAATGTCTCAGCCAGTGTCGAAAGCCAGAGAATAAAAATGAGTTTTTAGGGAGGATTTGAAGATGGACAGTGACATTACAGAGAGCACTAGCTGTACGTGGTCTGTCACAGAAACTAGAGAGCGATATGTGGGTGGGGAGGTTGTAATTATACTTGTGATATGGGGAGTGGTTAGTTGTGATGAGGTAACGATATTAAGGGTCACATGCATATGTCATCTACATCCTTCCCCTTGGAAACGAAAGACAAACAAAGTCGTGACAGGGCAACCACGTCTCATGCGCTGACAATCAAATTAGTAGAAATGGTTAAGCAAAATCGCCATAGCGGACAGGCGGCTTGACAACACGTCCCGACCGGGTTCGCATCTCGCCATCTCCCCTCCCTGCAGGAACAAGTGGAGGCAGTACGGCGACAGGTGCAGACGGCTGCACTGGAACAGGTGAGCCGGGCAGGGACGGAGAAGACAAGGGCAGAAGGGCATGAGGGGATGCGGGACTCGCAGAGGACTGCGCGCGGGCAGGTGAGGGAGGGTGAACCGGAGGAGGAGCGGACGGATAGAGCTGTGAGGGTAGAGACCGTGGCATGCGAGGAGCGATGGGCCGTCATCTACAGACCCTACAGATGGGTGTCATCTACAGACCCCATCACCAGAAACCTGGGTCAGCCTCTGACACAAGGTTGGCGAGAGGGCGATGTCACACATATCAGAGATATTTATAAAATAACTAAATAAAATTCCTTATTAAAAGTAAAAACAAAACATTAAAAACATTAAGATAAAGCAATAAAACTGAACTTACTTAATCTTCATAAGTTCTAGGTCACCAATACCCACAAACGAATGGGGATTCTGATTCGATGCCGGGAAGGATAACAGGTATGGAATCCCCAGCAGAATGGTAGTGAACCAACAACAACTGAGCACAACACCACACACACCAATACCTGCCAATCAGTTGTTCATGGACCTATTGTGGAGCTTACAAGCTCAAGCCATGGACGTCTGCAAGTAGCTAAATGCAGTCAATTCCCTTCAATCTACTGGGCACAACCAACCTGAATTTTTCTATTAATTGAAGGGCATTTTGGGAATGTATTAACACAATTAATATATAAAAGGTCTGGACCACTGCAGTGATGCATTGATCCGATTTTCTCGGTTGGATTAGGAGAAAACAAGGGAGGGTGTGTTTTTCTGCAATGCAATGTAGCTTAAATCATCAGATTCAGCACTGGGCAAAAATGAATGAGACTGACACATATATCAAAACATATGTGCTTTTAACCATTAGGCAAATGTCAGGGCTCATAAGCATGCATTTGTATGCTGTGGTAACACGTGCCAAATTGGACAGTCTGATTCCCTATTCGCATCATAAGATATACACAGTTTTCCCAGAGTTGCAAACCTGCTACTATGTTTAAATAAAGTTGTACAAGAAGCTACTCTCTTGTAGATCAAATCTCCAGTTATTGCAAACATAATTTTACAGCTAGGTCAGATGTTACTTTTGAAATGGACCAACATGGGTTTGCATTTACAATTCCCGAGTCTCTTCCACCATTTGCCGATCGCGGGATGGTGAAGCATTAAATAAACATCTGTTTGGTCATTCACTCAGTGGGAATGTTTACGTCAATTAAAGGAGGATTTGACCTGTCAAATTATTCTGATATTTCCGAGAGTGCAGAATATAGTTGTCAGCGTTGTAAGGATGCAGATCAATGCTTTCCGATTTGGTGTATCACAGGAATCAATGCCGGGATCATTGTTGTTTAACTGGTGTTGTGGATAGTGAGGAAGGTTGTCTAATGATACAGCAAGATAAATAACGGATGGAAAGTTGGTTGAGGTATTGGCAGATGGAATAGAAGAATACAGACCCAATACAGGCAAATGGGGTTAGTGTAGATGGGTAAAAAGGCTGGCATGGGCACAGTGGGTCATAGGTCCTGTTGCTGTAAATGTTCCTGGTTATTAACTCCAAATAGTCACAGTGGCACAGCTAGCAGTGCTGTTTTCTCACAGCACTAGATAACTAGGTTCAATCCCGACGTTGAGTTCATCTGAGGAGTTTGCACATTCATCCTCTGATTGCATGGGTTTTCTGTGATGTGGGAGGCAACCAGACCACATGGTTGACTCACACTTCCCCAAGACATGCAGGTTCGGGGACAAAATGACCCGTTTCCACGCTGTGCCTCTCACACTCTAAATGTGAAATATTTTTAAATGGTATATACTCAAGTGTTCAGTTTTCAATAACTGTAGTTCAATAAATATTATCAAAAATAGTGAAGCTGCAGTTCCCATGTGTCATAGACAATAGACAACAGGTGCAGGAGTAGGCCATTCGGCCCTTCAAATCAGCACCACCATTCAATGTGATCATGGCTGATCATCCCCAATCAGTACCCCATTCCTGCCTTCTCCCATATCCCCTGACTCCGCAATTTTTAAGAGCCTTATCTAGCCCTCTCTAGAAAGCATCCAGAGAACCCGCCTCCACTGTCCTCTGAGGCAGAGAATTCCACAGACTCACCACTCTCTGTGAGAAAAAGTGTTTCCTCGTCTCCGTTCTAAATGGCTTACTCCTTATTCTTAAACTGTGGCCCCTGGTTCTGGTCTCCCCCAACATCGGGAACATGTCTCCTGCCTCTAGCATGTCCAAGCCCTTAACAATCTCATATGTTTCAATGAGATCCCCTCTCATCCTTCTAAACTCCAGAGTGTACAAGCCCAGCTGCTCCATTCTCTCAGCATATGACAGTCCCGCCATCCCGGGAATTAACCTTGTAAACCTGCATTTCAGTAAACATTATAAAAAATAGTGAAGCTGCAGTTCTTCCCGCACCTATCAATGTTACAGACGTTAACGTTGTGTTGCAGATTTTCCATGCCACAGGTTGTTAAATAATCACATTTGCACATCTTTTACAAATGTCAGTAGTTACAGTATACATGAAATACATATATACACTGCTCGGCCATACAACGTCGCAATAAACTATATCAACCTACCAGTTATTTACAGTTTTCTGCCTCAGAGATAAAGCCCTAGCAGTTACCAGGTTATGCAAATTCAAGTGCTTTTCTGTGTACCATACCTATAAGATGTGTCCAAATGTTCAACGTTTCTGTGTGGATCCTAAAGATGCTTCTCAAGCAAGCACGAAAAGATGGCATTGGTGGCCTGTGGCCATGCAGGAGGTAGTCATTATCCTTCAGCCAATCAGGCAACACATCATGGGGGATGACCCGCCATCGTCCTTCCCACACCTGGAATAGGTACAATTTTAATCATTAACACCACAATATTTCCCATTTCTGACTGGAATTATCCAAAAATCATTTCAACTTGTGCAAATGCCTGAATTCCGATCCACGGAAATAACACAAATGGAAATTCAGGCCAAAGTCTCAGATTGGAAAGTTGAAAATTACCTTGCACATTAAAAAAAATAACCAATGTTTTTTTTGTGGTTTTTTTAAGTGCTAATATTACTAAATATGTCATTAGTCAGTAAATATTGTTCAGCATTTTAATACAAAACAGAAACAAAAGAAACAATAGTAGTTCAAAGCTAGATTCACAAGAGACCTCAGATGCTGTAATCCGAAGCAATAAAGGACACAAGAGAGTACAGATACTTAGAGCTTGAGCAAAACACAACTCAGCAAGCAAGGCAATCTTCATGCAGGGAATAGACAGACAACCTTTTGGGCAGGACCTTACTTCAGACTATTGGCAGCAGAGAGGAGAAAGCTGGTAAAGAGAGGTGGAAATAGGTAGATGCGACTGATGGCGGGATGAAAGGCGAGAACCTGGGGAGCTCTATTCTTAGGGAGAGGGGGCACGAGAGTAGAACTAGGAATTGGAGGAGCCACAGGTGAGGGCTCCATCCACAATTACATGGAGATAAATACATTTGCTAAAGGAGGACATTGCAGATGTCCAATAGCGGAAAGCCTAATCTCGGGAGCAAATGCAGCAGAGATGGAAAAACTGTGAGTGTGGCACGGAGTCCTTGCAAGAGACAGGGTGGAATGAGGCAGCTGTGGGAATTAGTGAAGGTAGACACAAAATGCTGGAGAAACTCAGCGGGTGAGGCAGCATCTATGGAGAGAAGGAATTGGCGACGTTTCGTGTCGAGGCCCTTCGATGCCAGTGATTTAGTCTTCCTCCAGAAATGGAGACAGAGATCAAGAAAGGGAAGAGAAGTGGATTTGTGGGCATGGTGGAAGTTGGTTGAATTCTTCCACCAATTTCCAACCGACCCTCTCTCCAACACTTCCATCACCTTCAACATGATCCCACCACCAGTCACATCTTTTCCGTCCCACACCTTGCCGCTTTCTATGCAGACCTCTCTCCGCGACTTCTTTGTTCGCTCATCTACACACCCTCACCCAACCCTCACCCCAGGCACTTGCCACTGCAACCGCAGAGGTAACACGTCACTATACCCCTCTCATCTGCACTCTGCAACCCCGACAGCCCTTCATTGTGAGACAAAGGTTTAGTTGCAGCATTTCCAAGCTCATCTTATTATATTTGGTGCTTTTGATAAGGCCACCTCTATATCTGCAAAACCAAGCATAGTCTGGGCCACCCTTTCGCCAAACACTTGCACTCTGACCTCCAGGGCTTGATGGAGTTTCTAATTACCAGCCATTTTAAGTCACCTTCCCATTTTCAAACCGCGCTTTACGGCCTCTGCCTTCTCCACTGCCAAAGTGAGGTCACGCACAAATTGGAAGAACAGCACCTCAAATTGAATTTAAGCTGCCTACAACCCAACACTATGAACAATTAATTTCCCAATTTCGGGTAAACACCTCCCCCCGCACCATCAATTTCTCTTCTACCCTGTTTTTCTCTTCAGTTCCCGCATCTTTCTTCCACTATACTTGGCACCCTGTTCCTTTACCATCCTCTATCCGCTCATCTCTCTCCCCACCCTACTCACAGTCCCCCATTTTCCCTTTATACCCACCCTCTTGTTTTGCCTGTGTTTAAGAAGGAACTGCAGATGCTGGAAAATCGAAGGTACACAAAAATGCTGGAGAAACTCAGCGGGTGCAGCAGCATCTATGGAGTGAAGGAGATAGGCAACGTTTCGGGCCTAAACCCATCTTGCTTTCTCTGTTCCCTTCTACCAATTATCCCATCCTCCTCTTCCTACCTTATCCGATTCCATATCTGCACCCTTTTGTCTCCATTTCACCTCTAGCCTGAGTTAGCATCTTCACCCACTTGCCAATCACCCCATCTCACCTGAATATACCAATCACTTGCCAGTATTTGCCCCATCCCTTTCCCTCACCTCTCTCGAACAGCTTTCTCCTCTTCTCCATCAGTCTCTAGAAGAGTCCTGATCTGAAACACCAGCTGTCCTTATCCTTCCACAGATGCTGCCTGGCCTGCTGAGTCCCTCTCATACTTTTTGCTCTGGAGCAAGTGTCTGCTGAAAGAACTCAGCGGGTTAAGCGGGATCTAGGGGAAGTTGGGGGGAAGAGGAGATAATGGTTCAATTGACAAATTATTTTTTCAGGAAAGTAATTTTCATTTAGATTTACCTTGTGGACAAACTCTTCCATCTTTTCCATGGCATGGTGGGCCTGTAGTAGTGGGGCAATGCTCATAAATCCTTCTTCTTCGACAGTTTCTGGCTCTTCAGTGTCTGTGTTGTTCTGAAAGGCAAAGACACACCTTTAACAATACTAGTTTCTAGCTAGCTCATAATAAAAATATCAAAATCCCTGGATTGTTTAGCCCGTTATAGTAAATAGAATGTCTTCTACACTTTAAATGTCTTCGGATTATACCAAAAATTCACAATGACTATTCCATTTGTTCATTCATAACTTCTGTTCAGTGAAAATAAATTAAGATTAACGAACAATTCCAAGGTAAGGCATCCATAGCAATATATGGGATATTATTTACAAGAAAGCAGTTGCACCAAGTAGCACATATTATCATACTAAATTTCTAAGATTGACAAGACCACAGGCACTCAAGTTAGGCAAGTGTTCTGTTCCTGATAACCGCCTGCAAGCCTATTTCTAAGGCAGAACATCTGTTTTCTCGAGTAACTCGTTTTGTATCACTCTACTCTTTTGCTATAATTCTTTCATTTCATTGTATAAAGAACCTAACACTACCCATGATTAAACCAATGGAATATATACTATATTCGTCATCAATGAATATGGAACATCAAAATTGGCTTGGAAAATGCTTTAAATTGTATGGAGAGTAGGGACATTCGAGTTTCCGTATATCAGGCCATTTGGAAACCAGCGAGAACCTATAGTCATATTTAATAATCAAGTTTGCATTAGATGCAAACTCTAAATAATAGTCTGAATTCAATTTTCTGGGTAGAAAATATGCTAGCATTAACTGTAAGAGCTTACCTCGGAGACAATAGGGGCAGGAGTGGGCCATTTGGCCCTTTGATCCAGCACCGCCATTCACTGTGATCATGGTTGATCATCCACAATCAGTACCCCGTTCCTGCCTTCGTCCCATATCCCTTGACTCCGCTATCTTTAAGAGCTCTATCTAACTCTTTTGAAAGCATCCAGAGAATCGGCCTCCACTGCCTTCTGAGGCAGAGAATTCCACAGATTCACAACTCTCTGGGTGAAAAACATTTTCCTCATCTCCATGGCCTACGCCTTATTCTTAAACTGTGGCCCCTGGTCCTGGATTCTCCCAACATCGGGAACATGTTTCCTGCCTCTAGCGTGTCCAATCCCATAATAATCTTATATGTTTCAATAAGATACCCTCTCATCCTTCTAAATTCCAGTGCATACAAGTCAAGTCGTTCCATTCTCTCAGCATATGACAGTCCCGCCATCCCGGGAATTAACCTCGTGAACCTACGCTGCACTCCCTCAATAGCAAGAATGTCCTTCCTCAAATTTGGAGACCAAAACTGCACACAATACTCCAGGTGTGGTCTCACCAGGGCCCTGTACAACTGCAGAAGGACCTCTTTGTTCCTATACTCAACTCCTCTTGTTATGAAGGCCAACATGCCATTAGTTTTATTCATTTATTCAAGCTCCGGAGCGCTGTGGCCGTCGATCCAAACATCGCGGAGCTGGGGCTGCGGGCGTCCGGCCACGGGCGGCGCTGGATTTGGAGTGCCGCGGAGCCAGGGATCGAGTTCGCCGGGGTCGGAGCTCCAACCGGCGCGGCCTGAAGTCTACGAGTTCTCCGGTCTCCGGGGAGGAGGCAGCCGCTCCAGACTTTCCAAGCCGCTTGAGGAATTGTTTCACCCGACGCCAGTGTTCCATCTTCACGGCAAGAGGGCCCTGAAAACATCGGACTGGCTGCAAGGCCACAAATGGGCCCCAACCTCGGGTGTTTCAGAGGAAGAGGACTTAACTTTCTGCTGCCTTTCCCCACAGTGGACATTTTTGATTCTGTTGTGGGGGGATGTTTGTGTTGAACTCTATAAAGTGTTGTGTCCATTTTCTTTCTTTATTTATTTTTAACCTTTTTCTATGGTTTGTATGTAAATTTATTATTTAATTTATGTAAAGCACTTTGGTGTCAATGCAAGTTGACTTAAAATGTGCTATATAAATAAAGCAATAATAATAATAATAATTGTCTGCTGTACCTGCATACTTACTTTCAGTGACTGATGTACAAGGACACCCAGATCTCGTTGTACTTTCCCTTTTCCTAACTTGATGCCATTTAGATAATAATCTGCCTTCCTGTTCTTGCCACCAAAGTGGATAACCTCACATTTATCCACATTAAGCTGCATCTGCCATGCATCTGCCCACTCACCCAACCTGTCCAAATCACCCTGCATCCTCATAGCATCCTCCTCACATAGAAACATAGAAAATAGGTGCAGGAGTAGGCCATTCGGCCCTTCGAGCCTGCACCGCCATTCAATATGATCATGGCTGATCATCCAACTCAGTATCCTGTACCTGCCTTCTCTCCATACCCCCTGATCCCTTTAGCCACAAGGGCCACATCTAACTCCCTCTTAAATATAGCCAATATTTCACACTGCCACCCAGTTTTGTGTCGTCTGCAAATTTGCTCATGTTACTTTTAATCCTTTCATCTAAATCATTAATGTATATTGTAAATAACTGCGGTCCCAACACCGAGCCTTGCGGTACCCCACTAGTCACTGCCTGCCATTCTGAAAGGGAATTTTCTTTCCATGTCAATACCCTACCCCCAATACCATGTGTTCTAATTTTGCCCACTAATCTCCAATGTGGGACCTTATCAAAGGCTTTCTGAAACTCCAGGTACACTACATCCACTGGCTCTCCCTTGCTCATTTTCCTAGTTACATCCTCAAACAATTCCAAAAGATTAGTCAAGCATGATTTCCCATTCGTAAATTATTGCTGACTCAGACAAATCCTGTTAATGCTATCCAAATGTGCCGCTATTTAATCTTTTATAATTGACTCCAGCATCTTCCCCACCATCGGTGTCAAGCTAACTGGTCTATAATTCCCTATTTTCTCTCTCCCTCCTTTCTTAAAAAGTGGGATAACATTAGCCACCCTCCAATCCACAGGAACTGATCCAGACCATTAACTGCCTTTAAGTATTCAGAGGGAAATCAGAAGGGTATCACAAATAGCAGTCTTGGCACTGATGTCCAGATCTCATGACAAATAAAATGAAAATCTACTATACTAGGATGGTAATTTAAAACAGTTTTTCTGATATTTCGATATTCTGATTTCATTGGCTTAACATCAACTCTCTACACACAATTTCTAAGGGCTTCTGCCAGAACAAAACAATAGACTAATGTTCGAGCCATGTACCTTTGTAGGAACACTGTGGGCTATGCAGTTCACAAACGGACTCTCTCATCAAACGTGTTGCTAAAGAGTGGTTCTTGGATAATAATTCATAAATACATATCCTGGAATCTAGGAAAATATTTGCATATGCAATGGACCAAAAATAGCTTTCCAGCAAATGTAATAGTTTGACTATTGCTCTATTGTTCATTCAAAGCAGTCATAAGACTTGCAAAGCAAAGTCATAAGACTTGCAAACACAAGTGAACAGTTGTCACAGTAAAATATGTATAACATTGCTTGAAGTATTTGCTATCAAACAGCCACATTCAAGATCAAGGCTGCATTTTACTCGATCATACGGAACTAATGCATGTTCTAAAGCAATTTAAATTGCATTTTATTCAATATATAATGAATTATATTTGAGTATTTGAGCCACTTCACAGCACTACACAGATGTGCATCAAGACCATCCCGTCAACGGAGGGCTCGAGGCCCCCGACCATGGGAGAACAAGGGAAGATTGAACTTTTTTTCGCCTTCCATCACAGTGAGGAATGTGGAGGAGTCACGGTGGTGGATGTTTATGTTAAAATGTATTTTGTATGTTTTGTTGCTTTTTATTTGTACGACTGACCTGGCAAATGAAATTCCTCGTATGTTGCAAAACATACTTGGCTACTAAAGTGTTATTGTGATTGCTCAATTCTATTGTCTCTTACACTGCGAGGTGCACCTGCAGAAAGCTTTGTAGAATGCAACAATACCAAACACATCAATATATAACTGCAAAATTAGTTTGCACCTTTCATATTAACACACCACTGGGGTAACTCATTTTCTGATCATTGGTAATTGAGCGCAACAATTTCCTGGAGGAACTCAGCGGAACCAGGGAGGGAGGGAGGGGAGGAATTGTCGGTGTTTGGGTCGCAACCCTACATCAGGAATGGGATTTGTTAAAGAGTGTTGATTTGGACCTTTCTTTCTGAGAATTGACTCTTTAACTCTTTCACTCAGAGTGTGGAACAGTCATTGAATGTTATCAAAGTGGCGATTTACAGACATTTATACAGCAAGAGTCGAGTGGTAGGGGGAGAGAGAAAATTAAACTAGTATTGATGCCAAGACAACGTCAACCATGATCTCACTGAATGGTGAAGCAGGCTTGAGAAACCTATAGGCCTACTTCTGTTTCCTATGTTCTATGTTTTAAAGCGTCCCTTTCATCTCACTAAAATATTATATTTCTGCTTCAATAAGATACAAATTTGTTTCTCTACGGTGCTGGATTGTGAGTATCAGCAATTTTAGGAATGCAACAGACGGGTATATAAGCAAGTCTACGTGGATCCCAGTGATTGCTCCAAATCTTTGTACAAAACTATGAATTGGAATAATGAAATAAGAATGTATTTCCCATCGTATATGTTAATTTGATTTTGGGTTTATCAATATTCCCTGCCTGTTCAAGGAATCATAGAATAGAATTATGTGGAAAAGGAAACAGATTCAATAAGTTTGCACAAATTCTATAAAGTAATTCTCTTAAACCCATTCCATGCCTTTTCCCCTCATAGCTATGCAAATTGTTTTCTTTCAACCACTAATCTAATTAGGAAAATCAACACCAATATTTAATCAAAGCATTCATAATGTACAAGACTAAGAGCATAATCTTAACGGAAAAAGAATAGCAAGTGGTTCAGCGGAAAATGCACTCAGAACAGAAGAGATAACAAACGTGGAAACTGGAACTGTCATAGTGGCACAACAGATACAAAATGCTGAAGAAACTCAGTGGGTCAGGTAGCATCACTGGAGAAAATGGATTAGTGATGTTTCAGGTCAGGACTCCTCTTCAGACTGACAGAAGGGTCCAGAACCGAAACGTCACCTATTCATTTTCTCCAGTGATGCCACCTGACCCAGTGAGTTACTCCAGCATTTTGTGTCTATCTTTGCTGTGCCACTATGACAGTTCCAGAAAAGGGGATGGGGAGAAATTGGTGCGAATCCATAAGGGGCACTGGGAAGAGAGGGGAAAAAAGGGAATTGCTTGTAGGTAATTTATCCAAAATTGGTGAATTCAATATTCACACTGTTATAGCCCTGTCCCACGGTACGAGTTCATCCCAAGAGCTCTCCCGAGTTTAAAAAAAAAATCAAACTCGTGGTAAGCATTGAGAATGAACATAGCGGGTACGTCGGAGCTCGGGGACGTCTCTTAGCGCTAACGGCAGGTACTCTGGAAGACTCGCTAACGGCAAGTAAGCACGGGAAGACTCGTGAAGATTTTTCAACATGTTGAAAAATGTCCACGAGAGCCCCGAGTACCGACGAGTGGCCATTACCGCAAATCTCCGAGTTCGAATCAGGGCAAACTCGGGAGAACTCTTGGAATGAACTCGTACCGTGGGACAGGGGTTTAAGGTTGTAAGCTACCCAAATTGAATACGAGGTGCTGTTCTTCGAGTTTGCGTGTAGCCTCACTCTGCCAATGGAGGTGGCCCAGGACAATAAGGACAGTATGGAAATGGGAATGGTTAACAACCGGGAAATCCAGCAGGTACTCCTCTCTCTGACGGGAGTTCTGAGAGACTCTTTCTCATTGCTCTCCGACCATGCTGCGACCTGGACTCACTACCACGGCCACTTGTGTTTCCTCCAATCATTGTTCTACAGAGATGCTGTCATAAGTTCATAGGAGCAGAATTAGGCCATTGAGCCCATAGAGTCTACCGCTGTCTCCTTTTCTGGTAATCAGCATCTGCAGTTCTCCGTCTTTCAGTTTTACTTTTTTGGCAAAGACCCGAGAACGCTAAACTTCTTCAAATATCAAGGATGTCATCCACTTGAATCACGACAAGCAGATGAGATCTTAAAATTAATCTATAGAATAGCACCTGGCACAATGCAAAAGTTAGTAATACCCCAAAATGGCATGCTTTATTAAGAGTCAATAGCGTCTTTTCTTCAGAGAATATTACAGCCGATCACCTCTTTGTGGTAGGCCTCTTGACAGATACTCAATTTACTCCCATTCTTCATTTGTTTTTCCTTTGATAATTCAACCTCCAAGAATATGAACAATTATTAACATGAACATTTGAAAGTTACAATCGAAATGGTTTTCAACTGCTTTGAGCAGTTTCAGATCTCAGCAACCCTGTGCTTCTGTCATCAATCATGCCACCATTATGATCTCTGGTTACTAAGAAAGAATAGATTTCCTTAAACATCAGCACGCTGGTGGTCCGATCAAGTGCATTGCCAAACAGTGTGAGAGGCAAGAAATAAACTGTGGAAGCCTTTGCTTCATCTTCAGCCCCAGGTGAAGTTGAAGAAGACTCGAGACTGTTGGAAAAGGACAGCAAGGACAAGTCAGAAAACTACAGGCAGGTGAACCCGACATCAGCGGTGGGCAAGTGACTGAAAGGGATTCTGAGCAACAGGATTTGCCAGCATTTAGTTTTTACTTCAGTTAACTAATTGTCACGTGTACCATGGTACAGTGAAAATCTTTGTGCAGTCAAAAAGACTCTACATTTAAATAGACAAGAATAGATTAGGGATAGTCAGTATGGATTTGTGGGTAGGAGATCGTGTATCACAAATCTATTGGAGTATTTTGAAGCGATAACCAAGAGAATGGATTAGAGCAGGACATTGCATATACAGGCGTTAATAAAGCCTCTGATAAGATCCCTCGTGGTAGGCTAGCCTAGATGACATGGGATCCAAGGAGAGGATACTTTGCAAAAATAATTGTCTTTATGGCAAGAAGCAGAGGGTGATGGTGGAAGGTATTTTTTCAGACTGGAGGCCTGTGGCTAGTGGTGCACCACAGGGATCAGTGATAGGCCCATTCTTGTCCGTCAGTTAAATGATTTGGATCAGAATGCATGGGCATGATTAGTAAGTTTGCAGATGACACTGATCTTGAACAGCCAGTTAAGGAGAGAAGGAATGGTAAATGCTGTCCAATTCCCTGTATGTCAGATGTTGCATCATGAGGTCAAATCAGGGTTGGACTTTTCACAATGAACAATAGGACCTTAGGGAGTGGTGTAGAACAGAGAAACCTAGGAGTACAAGTACATTGCCGCCTTCCACATCCTGTTTGCTTATGTGTAAGGATGTGGATGGTGGCATTTGGCACACAGGCCTACATCAGTCAGGGTATCGCGTAAAGGAACTGAGATGTTACGTTGCAGTAGTGCAAGATTTTGGTGAGGTTGGACATTGAGTACTCTGAACAGTTCTGGCTACCATGCCATTAAGCTGGAAAGAATGCAAAGAGTGAGGGGGAGCAGCCAGAGGTTGTTGTGCATGTTGGCACAAATGATATAGGTCGGAAGAGGGAGGAGGTTCTGCAACAAGAATTTACGGAATTGGATAGAAGACTGAAAAGCAGGACCTGCAGGGTAGTGGTCACAGGATTGCTTCCAGTACCTTGTGCTAGTGAAGGTAAGAATAGGAAGATAGGGGAAATTAGTGTGCGGCTGAGGAATTGGTGCAGGGATTCAGGTTTCTGGATCATTGGGATCTCTTCCGGGGCAGGGGTGACGTGCATAAAAGGGACGGGTTGCACCTAAACTGGATGGGGACCAACATCCTAGCGGGAAGGTTTGCTAATGCTACACAGGAGGGTTTAAACTAGATTGGCAGGGGGGTGGGATCTCGGGCAGGACAGAGTCACGTGAGAGGCTAGAAGTTGGAATGGAGGATGGTGTAGGAAAGGTTAGTGGATAGAATAGGCAAGTGAAAGGCGGAGTGCGAGGAAGGAGGGTTGGTTTAAACTGCACGTATTTTAATGCAAGGGGCCTGACGGGTAAGGCAGATGAGCTTAGGGCTTGGATAGGTATGAGCGACTGGGACGTTGTAGCCATGACTGAAACCTGGTTAAGGGAGGGGCAGGACTGGCAGCTCAATGTTCCGGGGTACAAGAGCTTCAGGAGAGACAGGGTTGATGGAAAAAAAAGGGGGGGGGGGGGGATTGCATTGTTGGTTAAGGAGGATGGCACAGCTGTTTTCAGAGGTGACATTATGGATGGTTCGTCTAGTGAGGCTTTATGGGTGGAGCTGAGGAACAAGAAAGGGATGATCACCTTGTTGGGGGTGTACTATAGACCCCCGAAAAGTCAACAGGAATCAGAAGAACAAATGTGCAGGGAGATTGCAGACAGCTGCAGGTCAAATAAGGTTGTTGTAGTAGAGGATTTTAACTTTCCCAATATAGACTGGGAAAATCATAGCGAGAAGGGTTCAGATGGGGTGCAATTCCTCAAAAGTGTTCAGGAGAGTTTTCTTAAGTAGTATGTGGAGGCCCCCACACGTGAGAGGGCAACGCTGGATCTGGTATTGGGAAATTGGGAAGGGCAAGTTAATGAAGTGTGTGTGGAGGAGCCTTTCGGGACCAGTGTCCACTGTTTGATTAGGTTTATGATAGTTATGGATAGGGATGGAGAAGGTCCACGTGTTAAATGCTCAACTGGGTTAAAGCCAACTTTGAGGGTATGAGAGATGGTCTCACTCAAGTGGAACATGTTAGAGGGGAAAGGAACATTGGCCAAGTGGGATGTTTTTAAAAGTGTACTGAAGAAAGGTCAGGATGTGTACGTCCCCGTTAGAGTGAAGGGCAAAGCAGGCAAGCTTAGCTGACGAGGGAAATTGAGACGTTAGTCAAAAACAAGAAGGATGCATGGGACAGGTATAGGCAGCTCGGATCAAGTACATTCCTGGAGCAGTTTCGGGAACTAAAGAGTAAACTAAAAAAGGAAATCCGAAGGTCAAAAAAGGGCCAGGAGATAGCTCTGGCGGGTAGGATTAAAGACAATCCCAAAAGATGTTATAAATACATAAGGGGAAAAAGGGTAACCAGAGAGAGAGAGAGAGAGAGTGGGACCTGTCAGGAATCAAAGCGGTCACCTTTGTGTGGAGCCACAGGAGATGGGCAAGGTCCTAAATGAGTATTTATCCTCTGTATGTACCGAGGAGAAAGACAGTAGGACGGAGGAAATTGGAGCAGTCACTGGAGAGCAGTTGGGGGAGGAGAAGCAGTCATCCCACGGATACGTTAGCGTCTAGATCAAGGTGGGTAGATGCCCAGAGTAGGGGAATCAAGGAACAGAGGACATAGGTTCAAGGTGAAGGGGAAAAGATTTAATAGAAATCCAAGGGGAATCTTTTTCCACACAAAGGGTGGTGGGTGTAGGGAACAAGCTGCCAGAGGAGGTAGTTGAGGCTAGGTACATGGATAGGACAGGTTTGGAGGGATATGGACCAAGCGCAGGCAAATGGGACTAGTGTAGCTGGGACATTGTTGGCTGGTGTGGGCGAGTTGGGCCAAAGGGCCTGTTTACACACTGTATCACTCTACGACTCGAAGATTGTCAAGAATGTTGCCAGGACTCAAAGGCTGGGGACGGAGAGGTTGGGCAGGCTAGGACTTTATTCCTTGGAGCACTGAGACAGAGGGTGATCTTATAGTAATCAGCGTAGACAAGTTGGGCTGCAGGGCCCGTTTCTGTGTTGTATTATGCAGACCAGTCTCTCCACAACAGACTCAATCTACACTTCACTCTGCCTAGAGAAAACAGCCAAGATAAAAATCATAGACCTTTCCCACCTCAGTCATTTATTCTTAAATATTCATTCATTCATCAGCGTTGAAAACATTAGCGACGCAGTTTCCAATGGGAATGGTGATGGATGCACCACACATCTCTGTCCTCCAGTTCCTGCGGACGTCCGCCGCTGGAAGTGTGGATGGCCGTTGGCTCGCAAGAAGCTCATCCGCCCCTTGACAGGTCTTGTTTTTGGTCCTGCTAGGGGTCCCCCCCCCCCCCCTCACCTGGCAAACCAGGTGGGGGAGACGGTTTAGTCGCCGACTATCACCCATGGAGCAGGTAGCACGGGATTACATGGTACCCGTGGCGGGGGGGATCTCCCCCCGACCCGACCCTGACCCTAACCCAATATTGAAGCTGGGAAACATACACCATCAGACTCAGGAACAGTTTCATCCCCTCTGTTATCTGGCTTCTGAACGATCCTTCCAGAAGCTAGGGTACAGTCCTCTACCTCATTGCAGACATTGGGTTTTGTCCCTGAAACCGGTGCTCTACAATGCGGGGAACTATATTCTCCACTCTGTACCTTTTCCTTCGCTCTACAATGTGTACTGGAGTTTGGCATGATTGAACTTATGTATAGTATCCGATTTTGATTGGAAACTAAAGTTGTCCCCTTGGTACACAGGACAACAATAAACGTAAACCATATGTCACACAATGAATCATTTGTAAAGGTTTCTCTCCATTGCCCAGCACAATTATCTCTGAATCACCTGCAAATCATTCATGGTCCTTCATATTTTTCACCTGCATCCTTCTCCTCAGCAAGATCTTACAAAGATACACCTTGGATTGTGCATATATGCTGCTGATATCCAGATCTACACATCCAATTATTTTGCTTTCATCACTGCCTGGAAATTTATCTCACTGGCATCTGCTAGAGGGTCTGCCAAAATATTCTCCAATTAAACCCAAGGCCAAAGATTCCTCCCCCTCCCCCAGATATTTCAGATTCCTATCACCATTCGACTATTACTAAGACAGCCTGGTTTCACTCTGCATTTTTATCTTATTGTGGAAACAGGCCCTTCGGCCTAACTTGCCCACAACGGCCAAAAGCTACACTAGTCCCACCTGCCCACGTTTAGTCTATATCCCTCCAAATCTGTCCTATCCATGTACCTATCTGTCTCTTAAATGTTGGGATAGTCCCTGCCCAACTACCTCCTCTGGCAGCTTATTCCATATGCCCACCACCCTTTGTGTGAAAAGGTTACCCCTCAGATCCTATTAAATCTTTTCCCCTTCACCTTAAACCTATGTCCTCTGGTCCTCGATTCACCTACTCGGGGCAAGAGACTGTGCTTCCACCTGATCTATTCCTCTCATGATTTTATACACCTCAATAAGATCACTCCTCATCCTCCTGTGTTCCAAGGAATAGAGTCCCAGGCTACTCAACTTCTCCCTATAGCTCAGACCCTCTCGCCCTGGCAACATCTTTGTAAATCTTCTCTGTACCCTTTCCAGCTTGACAACATCTTTCCTATAACATGGTGCTCAGAATTGAACACAATACTCTACAGGTGCTACCTTACCAAAGACTTATATAACCGCAACACGTCTACTTCTATACTCATGTCTACTGCTGCTCTGCTCTTGAACACCCCCCGAGCCCCAGCATTTAATGTGTAGGTGCTGCCCATGTTAGACTTCCAAAAATACAACAACTCACATGCATCTTCGCCCTCTTCTTGGGTGATCTGTTGCCAAAATCTTCACCCATAGTTTAATTGCTTCCTGTCAACTACTATAATGCTGCCCGGGATGGAACGACTTGTAGAAATTAGTATATGGAGTTAAAGCGAAACGGTGAAGATTACCCTGTGGAGACATTGTTGAATGCTTCCAACTTTCAGACACTATTTTCAATAAATTGGCTCTAATAGATATAATAAATCCTGCAAGTGTCTCTGCTGACACATGCAATCAGTTCCAAGTGGTGGCATAAAGGCAGTTTTATTTTTGCCCAACAGCTGTCCAACAATTTCCATATTACGTGGATCTGTGCAAATTTTCAATCTCTTCAAAAATCATTCAGCAATGTGCATTATGAGCCATCAGAGGCACATAGGGTTTTTAGGTCAACACTTTTAGTTTGAAAGTAGTATATAACAGACCTACCAATAATAGAAATTGAAAATTGAAGTGAGTGGTGCATATGTTGAATACAATAGCAGTGCCCAAAGTTAATCAATTGACGGAACCGCAAGTATTACATAAAAGCAAAGGTTGATACAGCATAACATGTAGTATCAGGGGAAAGGTCACCAGATTTTAGTTATTGATACTTCCTTTTTATTACTTTAACCAGATTTCTTCAAAGTGGAACCATGTTGAAACAAAAATATGCATTAATCAAACCCAGATTAAGAAAGTTTCAAATCTGTAAAATTTCAGGTAGGTTGTATGATTCAGTTGCAACAGTTCTCATCTTCCTTATGATGAGGGAGATGGAGGCACATTTAGTGAGCCTTTTTGGTGACACTTTTGGTATGTCGTTCAAGGAATCGCATTTCTCCACATATTTTCCTTTCCTCTTGCACATTCCCATTAATTAATTTCTCTCAATTCTTCCAATACCAATTTAGACAAGGGAAATTTATTGTAGCCAATTCACTTAGCAATCAGCATGTCTTTGTCACATGGGAGAAAACAGACCCCAGTGGAAACCTGTATGGTCATAGCAAGAGTGCAAAGCCCGCGAGGTTAGAATTGAACAATTGTTTCCGAGGCTGCGAGGAAACATGCAAACTGCAGTGCACTGTCAGCACTGGGCTTGGTTTCTGCCCATCAGTTGCCTATTTCACTAAAGCCGACAAATGGGCTCCCTTTTTCCCCCTCTTGAATGCCATTTATTTTTGGCAATTTCTACCCACCAGTTATCTAGTTCGCTACAAAGTTGACAAACGTGCTCTTTTTCCACTCTTAAGTATCACATTTATTTATATAAAGATAATTTAAAATAACTCTGGCTATTTGTCTGGTATTATGTTAGAAAAACAAGGTCACATCTTGAAATAAATTAGATCTTTTGAAATGTTATCAGGGTGGTCAGCCAAAAGGTGAAAAGAAGCCACTGCAGTTTACTAACTGAAACAGCTGAAGAATCACACTTGATAGTCAAAGCTAATGCGAGTGCTCCTAGTCTTTATTGAGAAGTCTAATGGTCACACTGAGGACCTACACCATTTTGTTACTATTGTTGTGCTGAGGGTGGAATCAAAATAGAACAAACCTGGACATTAATGAGAATTGATACTTCCTTGCAAATGCATGCAAAAAATAATGGTATGATTCATCGTCACTATCAAGATGGGTACCAATGATTTTTTTTTTTTATAAACATGAAAATATCAGAACATACCAAATAATGAAATGCCAATCTGAATGAACCAAGACTACATGAAATTCAAAACAACAAAAGCAGGATGTTATGACTGATGATCAGTGATCACATTCTGCAATCAGGTCCCATGCAATCACAAACAATTAATTTACAATAGGAGATGCTATGAATAGCCCCTTTCTCAATAATGGCAATTGACTGAGGCATTGCAAATATCTTTGTCTAAAAGTGGCAAGTAAATCACCCATAATTGCAATTAATTTATTAGCCAAGTATGTGGAAACATAGTCATGCCATACAGTCATACCAAAAAAAAAGCAACAAGACACACTACATAAAAATTAACATAAACATCAGATATATCTGATCAGATATATTGGAGGACACTGAGAAAGAAGAAGAAATTGCAGCCGTGCTGGCTGAATCATCATTAGACACGGGTGGGGTGCCGAAAGATTGGAGGATGACTAACGTTATGCCTCTATTTAAG